>NW_028322292.1:0-321859 GCF_059928025.1 Delphinapterus leucas
AGCAACCCAGCCGTTGGGACCTTAGAACAGAAGGCCCACATTCCCATGGGGTTGGGATCCTGGCAGGAGTGGGGCTTCGCGCACCACAGGGCGCACATCAGAAAATTTTGGGAGCCCAGGAGTTAGGGTCTGACGCCAGAGGGCCCTCATTACCGAGGGGAGGAGACTCCCAGCAGGCACCAACTCCCAACTGAGGGCCCACGTCGCCACGTTGACGTGTGCCAGCCAGGCAGGAGTGACCTCACAGCAGAGGGCCTACCTCACAGAAGGGTGAGGAACCCAGCCAGGATAAGACTCTCACCAGAGGGCCCACATCACCAAGGGGATCGGAACAAGGCAGGAGTGTCCTCACCCCTGTGTGGCCACATTATAGAAAGGTGAGGAACCCAGCACATGTGGCCTAAACCAGAGGACCCACATTTCCAAGGTGCTCCGAGTGAGGCAGGCAGGAGTAGCCTAACAACACAGGGCCCACAGAATAAAAAATGTGAGGAATCCAGCAGTTTGAACCTCCCAGCAGGTGGCCCAGGGCATGGAATCTATGGGATCCAGGCCACAGTGAACTCACAGCAGAGGGCCCACATGATGAAACTGTGAGCAACCCAGCCAGTGGGACCTCAGAGCAGAAGGCCCACATCCCCATGGGGATGGGAACCTCGCAGGAGTATCCTCGCACAACTTAGCACGTATCAGAAAATGTGGGAACCCAGCAGTTATGGCCTGACGCCAGAGGGCCCTCATCACGGAGGAGAGGAGGCTACCAGCAGGCTCCAAATGCCACCAGAGGGCCGACGTCACCAAGGCAATGGGAGCAAGCCAGGCAGGAGTTACCTCACAGCAGAGGGCCCACCTCCCAGAAGTGTGAGGAATCCAGACAGGATCAGACTCTCACCAGAGGGCCCCCATCACCAAGGGGATGGGAACCAGGCAGGAGTGTCCTCACACCAGTGGGGCCACATCAATAAAGGTGAGGAAACCGGTACATGTGGCCTTAAACCAGAGGACCTACATCACAAATGGGCTGGGAGTGAGTCAGGAAGTAGGAGCATGAAAACACAGGACCCAAAGAATAAAAAAGTTAAGGATTCCAGCAGTAGGAACCTCCCAGCAGGCCGCTCAGAGCACAGAGGCTATGGGATCTAGGCCTGGGTGAACTAACACCAGAGAGCCAACATCATGAAACGGTGAACAACACAGGTGTTGGGACCTTAGAGCAGAAGGCCCACATGCCCATGGGGATGGGAACCTCGCAGGAGTGTCCTCGCACCACTTAGCACGTATCAGAAAATGTGGGTACCCAGCAGTTAGGGCCTGAGGCAAGAGGGCCCCCATCACCGAGGGGAGGTTCCCAGCAGGCTCCAACTGCCACAAGAGGGCCGATGTTGCCCAGGTGGGGTGTGCCAGCCAGGCAGGAGTGACCTCACAGCAGAGGGCGCCCCTCACAGAAGGGTGAGGAACCCAGGCAGGATCAGACTCTCACCAGAGGGCCCACATCATCAAGGGGATAGGAACCAGGCAGGAGTGTCCTCACACCAGTGGGGCCACATCATCGAAAGGCGAGGGACCCAGCATACATAGCCTCAAACCAGAGGACACACATCACCAAGGGGCTGGGAGTGAGGCAGGCAGGAGGAGTCTCAAAACAGAGGGCCTATAGAAGAAAAAAGGTGAGGAATCCCGCAGTTGTAACCTCCCAGCAGGTGGCCAGGAGCAGCGAGGCTATGGGATCCAGGCCGGAGAGAACTCACAGCAGAGGGCCCTCATCATGAAACTGAGCAACCCACGGTTGGGACCTCAGAGCAGAAGGCCCACATTCCCATGGGGTTGGGAACCTGGAAGGAGTGTACTCGAACCACAGGGCGCATATCAGAAAATATTGGGAGCCCAGGAGTTAGGGTCTGACGCCAGAGGGCCCTCATTACCGAGGGGAGGAGACACCCAGCAGGCACCAAATCCCACCAGAGGGCCGACGTCGCCAAGGCGGGGTGTGCCAGCCAGGCAGGAGTGACCTCAGAGAAGAGGACCCACCTCACAGAAGTGTGAGGAACCCAGCCAGGATCAGACTCTCACCGGAGGGCCCACATCACCAAGGGGATGGGAACCAGGCAGGAGTGTCCTCACACCAGTGGGGCCACATCAGCCAAAGGTGAGGAACCCAGCACATGTGGCCTCAAACCACAGGACACACATCACCAAGGGGCTAGGAGTGAGGCAGGTGTCTGGAGGGGCACATTTAACTCTAATTTCCCACCAGGAAGTGGAATGAACCAAAGTCTCAGAGTGCCGTGCCGGACCCTGATTACGGCCTGAAGCAAACCTGCGGTTCTGTGGCCAGTTTTCAAGGAAACGAGTTAAGAAAGGAAATCATGGGCACTGTAATTCACAAACCTGCAGTGTTATAAATGACAGCTATTGGCAAAATTATATGGAAGTAAGTCTGCAAAGAGGACTTGAAAACGAGGCAGAATTGCAGGAATCATATTTCAGGAGGTAGATTGGAATTGCATTTAAAGCATGTGAAAAGCGGCAGATCTTTGACAGTGATGCACTTGGACAAAAGTGCGTAAACATTTTTTCCTGAATATATTCAGGAAAAAACACATATGCCCTTTTTGGCCAACCAAGAACTCGAGAAATGGAAATCCGCACTACAATGAAGTCTCATTTCCCATTCGTCAAAAGGGCCATCTGAAAAAAGTGTAAAAACCAGAAACACAGGACAGGCCATGGAGAACAGGGAGCCTTGTTATGCTGATGGGCGGGATGTAAATTGCCAACAGACACTCTGGAGATGTGTATGGTGTATCCTGAAACATCTGAAAAACAAAGCTACAGACCCTAGGGCACTTCCACTTTTGGCCCTATAGCTTAGGAAAATTAAAATCAACAAGACACAGCCAACACAAAATTTAGGGCTGCTGTGTTTACAAGAGCCTTGAGTCCAGTACAAATTAAATATCCCAGAAAGAAAAAAATGGATAAAGGAGTTGTGCTACTTACGTACAACGGAATATCACTCAGCAATGAAATCAATGTCATCAGGCCTGTAGCAGCAAATTGAGTGGATTTAAGTATGATGATTCTAAGAGAAATAGGTCACACAGAGAAAGATAATTATCATAAAATATCACTAATAGAGAGAGTGTAAACTTGGCTACACATAAACTGAATTCCAAAACCGAACAGAGTCTCACATTTAGATAAAAACTTATGCTTGCTTAAGGGGAAAGTTGAGTTGGGGTGCTGTATAAAACCAGAGATTGAAATTAGCACACATACCGTTCCATAAGCCAAATATGTAATAGACAAGACGTACTCTTTGCTCAACGAAATAGACTCATCCATGGTGTATCACCTCACACCTGTTAGAATGGGCATCATCAGAAAATCTACAAACAACAAATGCTGGAAAGGGTGTGGAGATAAGGAACCCTCTTCCACTATTGTTGGGAATGTAAATTGATACAGTCACTGTGGAGAACATTATGGAGTTTCTTATAAAACTAAGAATAGAATTACCATATGATACAGCAATCCCACTACTGGGCATATACCCAGACAAAACCATAAATCAAAAAGAGACATTCACCGCAATGTTCATTGCATCACTATTTACAATATCCAGGTAATGGAAGCAACCTAAATGCCCACAGACAGACGAATGCATAAAGAAGTGGTACATATATAAAATGGAATATTACTAAGCCATAAAAAGGAATGAAATTGGGTCATTTGTAGAGACGTTGATGGATCTAGAGACTGTCATACAGAGTGAAGTAAGTCAGAAAGAGAAAAACAAATCTTGTCTATTAATGCATATATGTGGAACCTAGAAAAATTGTACAGATGAACCGTTTTGCCAGGCAGAAATAGAGCAACAGATGTAGACAACAAACGCATGGACACCAAGGGGGGAAAGCTGTTGGGGGGTGGTGGTGGGAGGAGTTGAGAGACTGGGATTGGCATGTATACATTTATATGTATAAAATAGATAACCAAAAAGAACCTGCTGTATAAAAAAATAAAATAAAATTCAAATTACAAAAAGTAAAACAGAAAAAATATTCTTCCCTTCACATACATGTATTTATATGAATAAATTATTTCCATGCTTATATCTGTAAATACAAAAAAGAGGAATAAAATCTACCTTGAACCAAAAACGAAAAAAAGAAAAAAAAACAGAACCCACCAGTTACACAGAGGAAAACCGTATCAGGGCACTTGCTCCAGTTGTAAACAATTCTGAAGTTGGTCAGTGGTGGGGAATCATCTCCCATTCAGCCAGCAGGCCCCACGCAACAAGCGTCCTCATTGCAAAGCTGGGGGACCTTGCCGAGGCATCTGTGAGTAAACGTGGGCTGAGCCCCAGGCCAGCTGCTGCTGAAATGTTCCCACCCTTCCCAGGTAAAACACCTGAATATGTACAAGGACTTGAAAGCCTAGAGGAAGGGCCATGGAGCCACATGAGTGACAGCATGCCAGCCGACTTGGTGCCTGCAGGCCAGCCAGGATGGTCCTGGCCCTGGGTGCTCTTCTGGAAGCTTTCCATTTCCCTGCCTGAGATACCCCTGCTGTCCCGGCCCCCACTGCTTTCTTCCTCACTCACCTCTGCCCAGGGAGAAATTCCAGCGGCAGGTATGGGTGACACATCCTCTTCTTTAGCAGGTGGCATCTTGGCAACTGCTGCAGAAAGTCCAGCAGAGCCCCACTCACACTGGGCCACCCACAAAGCCGTGGCCTCTCACTCCCTCCCACCAGTCCAGCCCCAAGACTGCTGACAGGGCAGAGAAAATGGCGTCAGGCACAGCTGCAGGGGCTCTTGCTGCCTGGAGCGGTGTTTATATTGATCTGAACCCAGGCACACCTGGGGAGGGCTGGCCGGCACGGTCGGGCTTCCCAGGCCAGCCAATAATCACCCCTCAGGGGCTCACAGTTGCAGAAACTGGAGCTTGCTGAATCGGCCAGGTCCAAGGAACAGGTGTGGGCTCCTGAGAGTCAGGCTAGACAAGGGGCTGCAGCTCTGGCTTGTTTTCTAATTCTATTATCTGGCCCATGAGTGGGAGACAACTTCAAGAAAACCCTCTCCTAATGAGAGGAACCCAGGAGTCAGGGAGAGGAGGGGTGGCTGGTGGGTGGAGACAGAGGCCTGGTGCCCCGGGTGCAGTGGATGTCTCTGGAAGACCAGGTGGAGGGAGGCCACACAGAGTGATGCCCAGGGTCACAGACCTGTCGGAGCTGCTGTTTGTTAGTTCAAGTCCTGCTCTGAGGTGCTCTGTGTCAGATCTGAGTGACAGGTGAGCTGGGAGTGCTCTGCAATGAGGGCGATATGCACGGTTCCTGTGTTCCCAGCCCTGCCATGGTACCTGCAAGGGTAGCTCTGTATCCTGGGAGGGGCCTGACCACGAGAGCCCCATGGGCTGCAGGGGAACCTGCCCAGGGAACCCCATATCCTGGGAGGGGCCTGAACACGAGAGCCCCATGGGCTGGGGTGGGGGTGGGGTACCTGCCCAGGTGAGCTCCATATCCTGGGATTGGCCTGACCTCGAGAGCCCCATGGGCTGCTGGAGTCCTGGTAAAGGATGTCAGGACAGTCAGTGAAGCCACCGAGGATATACCTCCAGTAGTTCCTAAATCCTACACCCTGCTGGTCATTCTACCAACCACCAGGACATGGTATTCTGTATTAGTCTTCAATGATGCCTTCTTTTGTATTCTATTAGTCCCAGAGTCACAAGAAATTTTGGCTTGTGAGTGGCAGGACTCAACATACAACTAAAACAATACTTCCGGGCCGTGTTGCCCCAAGGGTTCAAAAATTCCCACACCATCTTTGGGGAAAGCTCAGCTAAAGAACTAAAAGTTCTACCTCTGGAAAAGGAAACACTCCTTCAATATGCAGACGACATTCTGATCGCCAGCCCTACTAAGGAGACCTCTGAACTACCAAGCCAATAAAGGATACAAGTTGTCCAAGAAAAAGCTCAAATATCACAGACTACGGTGACCTGCCTGGGCTTCATTCTCACAGAAGGTCGGAGAAGCCCATCCCAGGAAAGGGAAGAAACAATTTACAGCCTTACCCTTTTCTGAAACTAGAAGACAGCTTAGGGGTTCCTGGGAGGCCAGGGTTTGCTGCTTCTGGATCCCTAACTACAGTCTACTAGCTGGGCCTCTATATGAAACACTGAAAGGAAAAGATGATGATCCTTTTGAATAGAATGCAGAAGTGGCCTTTCAAGAATGGAAAGAGCAGTCAATTCAGACCCTTGCCCTGGAACTCCCTAATTTAGCTAAACCCTTTGACCTTTACATTCCTGGTGAATGGTGAATCGCCATTGGAGTATTAGTGCAAAACCTGGGACCACTTGAAATGGAACAATGCAAGAATGCGATCCAGGTAGGATAAACTACGGTCACCAAGGGGCTTGGCCCACCGCCACATCTGGCCAAGATACTGGCAGTATCTGAAAACCTGGAAATCAGCAGCCCAAAAGGCCACCTCCCTCCTAAGGGAAAAGGACCCCACGTGGTGATCCTAACACCCAACCATGCCCTGAAGTTGCAGGGTTGGCTCCATGGGCACACTGACCTTGAGCGAGGAGGCCCTCCAACTCCAACCTCCATAGAGATAACCGGGGCAAAGTGGCACCATGAAGACTCGTGTGAAGGTGTCTGCACGGGCAAATTTAATGCTCATTTCCCACCAGGAAGAGGAATTAACCAAAGGCTCAGCATGCCGTGCCGGAACCAGATTAGGGCCTGAAGCAATCCTGCGGGTTTGCGGCCAGCTCACAAGAAAGCGAGTTGAAGAAAGGAGCTCAGGGACACTGTAATTCACAAACCTGCAGAGTTATCAATGACAGCTATCACCCAAAAATATATTGAAGGAAGGCTGCGAAGAGGACTTGAAAGCGGGGCAGAATTGCAAGAAAACGATTTCAGGGGGTAGACTGGAATTGCATTTAAAGCATAGGAAAAGAGGCAGAACGTCGACAATGATGCACTTGGCCAAAAAGGGCGTATGCGTTTTTTCCTGAATATATTCAGGAAAAAACGCATACGCCCTTTTTGGCCAACCAAGCAAGCATGTAAAAGAAATCTGCACTACAATGAAGTCTCACTGCCCCCCGTTCAAAAGGGCCATCTGAAAAAAGTGTAAAATCCAGAAAGGCAGCACAGGCCATGGAGAACAGGGAGCCTTGTTATGCTGATGGGCGGGATGTAAATTGCCAACAGCCACTCTGGAGAAGTGTATGGTGTTTCCTGAAACACCTAAGAAACAAAGCAACGGAGACTACGGCACTTCCACTTATGGTCTCATAGATCACGGAAATTAAAATCAAAAACAGACAGCCACCCCAAAGTTTCAGACGGCTCTGTTTACAGGAATCTCGTCTACGGTACAAGTTAAATATCCCAGAATGTGAAAAATGGATAAAGAAGTTGTGGTACACACATTCAATGGAATATCACTCAGCAATGAAATCTATGTCATCAGGCCCATCGTGGCATAATGAGTGGATTCAGGTACGATGATTCTAAGTGAAATAAGTCACACAGAAAATGAAACATCATAAGATATCACTAATACACGGAATGTAAACTTGGCTACACATGAACTGAATTACAAAACAGAACAGGGTCTCAAATTTAGAAAAACACCTTATGCTTGCTTAAGGGGAAAAGTGAGTTGGGGTGCTGCATAAAACCAGAGATAGAAATTAGCACAGATACCTTTCCATAAGACAAATATGTAATAGTCAAGACCTAGCCCTTGCTCAACGAAATGGACTAAACACCCCATATTCAACGCCTAGGAATACACCTGACTAGTAAGTATCTTCAAACCCATGGATTTATATGTCTCCATAAGAGACTCAAGTGTGTGTACAGCGGCATGAATGCAGCAGAGAAAATCCAATAAATCCCATTATCAAAATGAATTACAAAAACAAACACAATGACAGTGAAATAGAGAGCAATTCTTAAATAATTCATTCAGGGCTTGTGATGCAACCTGGATTTACCACATCTACAACCAGAGCTGAGTGAGACATAAGGCTGTACACTTCAGCCTGATAGCATTGGTGAGGTTCGATGAGCAAATGCAGGCCCTTTGAAGTCATACTGCATGGTACCCATTCCATGGGTCCCAACTCTCCAGGTTTAAGGGATTCTTCCTTCAGCTAAAACATGCATGGGAAACCCACAGTATGGTGCACCGTGTGACCGGGAAACCTTTTCAAATGCATCTCAGTTTTCGTCCCCTTTTACTCGGGTTCACGATTGAAGACCCTTTACTAATACTCTCCCCACTTAGAGAGTCAGTGCCTTTAACCTCCTGTTTGGCACAGTTTGCAATTTCTGCGCAAGATGAACAAGAATAGGGAGAACCAATGAGAGACTAGCTCTAGGTGTCTGCACGTTCAAATATAACACTCATTTCCCACCAGGAAGAGGAATTTACCAAAGGATCAGCATGCTGTGCCGGAACCAGATTAGGGCATGAAGCAATCCTGCGGGTTTGCGGCCAGCTCACAAGAAAGCGAGTAGAAGAAAGGAGCTCAGGCGCACTGTCATTCACAAACCTGCAGAGTTATAAATGTCAGCTATTGTCCAAAAATGTATTGAAGTAAGGCTGCGTAGAGGACTTGAAAGCGGGGCAGAATTGCAGGAAAACGAGTTCAGCGGCAGACTGGAATTGCATTTAAAGCATAGGGAAAGAGACAGAAAGTCGACAATGATGCACTTGGTCAAAAAGGGCGTATGCGTTTTTTCCTGAATATATTCAAGAAAAAACACATACGCCCTTTTTGGCCAAACAAGCAAGCCTGTAAAGAAATCTGCATTCCAATGAAGTCTCACTGCCCCCCTGTCAAAAGGGACATCTGAAAAATGTGAAAAATCCAGAAAGGCAGGACAGGCCATGGAGAACAGGGAGCCTTGTTATGCTGATGGGCGGGATGTAAATTGCCAACAGCCACTCTGGAGAAGTGTATGGTGTTTCTTCAAACACCTAAAAAACTAAGCAATGGAGCCTACGGCACTTCAACTTATGGCTCTATAGCTTAGGGAAATTAAAATCAAAAAGACACAGCCACCCATAAATTTTGGACGGCTCTGCTTACAAGAACCTCATTTACGGTACAAGTGAAATATCCCAGAAAGCAAAAAATGGATAAAGAAGTTGTTGTACGTACGTACAATGGAATATCACTCAGCAATGAAATCTATGTCATGAGGCCCGTCGCGGCATAATGAGTGGATTCAGGTACGATCATTCTAAGTTAACTAAGTCACACAGAAAAAGAAACACCATAAGATATCTCAAATACACGGAATGCAAACATGGCTGCACATGAACTCAATTACAAAACAGAAAAGGGTCTCAAATTTAGAAAACCAACTTATGCTTGCTTAAGGGGAAAGGTGAGTTGTGGTGCTGCATAAAACCAGAGATTGAAATTAGCACAGATACCTATCCATAAGCAAATATGTAATAGTCAGGACCTACTCCTTGCTCCACGAAATGGACTCAACACCCCATATTCAATGCCTAGGAATATACCTGACTAGTAAGAATCTGAAAACCCATGGATTTATATGTCTCCATAAGAGAATCAAGCATGTGTACAGCGGCATAAACGCAGCAGTGAAAATCCGATAAATCCCATTATCAAAATAAATTACAAAAACAAAACACAATGACAGTGAAATAGAGAGCAATTCTTAAATAATTCATTCAGGGCTTGTGATGCAACGTGGATTTACCACATCTACACCCCGAGCTGAGTGAGACATAAGGCTGGACACTTCAGGCTGATAGCATTGGTGACGTTCGGTGAGCAAAGGCAACCCTTTGAAGTCATACTGCGTGGTACCCATTCCATGGGTTCCAACTCTCCAGGTTGAAGGGATTCTTCCTTCAGGTAAAACATGCATGGGCAACCCAGAATATGGTCCACCGTGTGACCGGGAAAACTTTTTAAATGCGTCTCAGTTTTCGTCCCCTCGTACTCGGTTTTACCATTCCAGACGCTTTACTAACACTCTCCCCACTTGGAGAGTCAGTGCCTTTAACCTCCTGTTTGGCACAGTTTGGAATTTCTGCGCAAGATGAACAGGAATAGGGAGAACCAATGAGAGATTAGCTGTAGGTGTCTGCACGAACAAATTTAACGCTCATTTCCCACCAGGAAGAGGAATTAGCCAAAGGCTCAGCATGCCGTGTCGGAACCAGATTAGGGCCTGAAGCAATCCTGCGGTTTTGCGGCCAGCTCACAAGAAAGCGAGTTGAAGAAAGGAGCTCAGGGGCACTGTAATTCACAAACCTGCAGAGTTATAAATGACAACTATCGTCCAAAAATATATTGAAGTAAGGCTGCAAAGAGGACTTGAACGCGGGGCAGAATTCCAGGAATACGATTTCAGGAGGTAGACGGGAAGTCCTCTGAAAGTATAGGAGAAGAGGCAGAACCTCGACAATGATGCACTTGGTCAAAAAGGGCATATGCGTTTCTTCCAGGGCCCTTATTAAAGAGGGTAGGAGGCTCCCAGCATGCTTCAGTGGCCAACAGAGGGCCTACGTCGCCAAGGCAACATGAGCCATCCAGGCAGGAGTGACCTCACATCAGAGGGCCCACCTCACAGAAGGGTAAGGAACCCAGTCAAGATCAGACTCTCACCAGAGTGCCCACATAAGCAAGGGGCTGGGAACCAGGCAGGAGTGTCCTCACACCCGTGGGGCCACATCATCGAAAGTTGAGGTACCCAGCACATGTGGCCTCAAACCAGAGGACCCACATCACCATGGGTCTTGGATCGAGGCAGGCAGGATTAACCTCAAAACACATGGCCCATTGTATAAAAAAGGTGAGGAATCCAGCAGTTGGAACATCCCAGCAGGCGGCCCAGAGCACCGAGGCTATGGGATCCAGGCAGTGATGAACTCACAGCACAGGGCCCTCATCGTGATACTGTAAGCAACCCAGCCGTTGTAACCTCAGAGCACAATGCCCACATCCCCATGGGGAAGGGAACCAAGCAGGAGTGTCATCGCACCAGTGGGCACACATCAGAAAAGGTGGGGAGCCCAGCAGTTAGGGCCGGACGCCAGAGGGCCCTCATCACTGAGGAGAGGAGGCTCCCAGCAAGCTCCAACTGCTACCAGAAGGCCGACGTCGCCAATGCAGGGTGTGCCAGCCAGGCAGGAGTGACCTCAGAGCAGAGGGCCAACCACACAAAAGTGTGAGGAACCCAAAGAGGATCAGACTCTCACCGGAGGGCCCACATCACCAAGGGAATGGAAACCAGGCAGGAGTGTTCTCACACCAGTGTGGTCACATCACCGAAATGTGACGGACCCAGCACACGTGGCCTCAAACTACAGGACACACATCACCAAGGGGCTGGGAGTGAGGCAGGCAGGAGGAGCCTCCAAACAGAGGGCCCATAGCGTAAAAAAGGTGAGGAATCCCGCAGTTGGAACCTCCCAGCAGGTGGCCAGGAGCAGCGAGGCTATGGGATCCAGGCCTGACTGAACTCAAAACAGAGGGCCCTCATTATGAAACTGTGAGCAACCCAGCCGTTGGGACCTTAGAACAGAAGGCCCACATTCCCATGGGGTTGGGATCCTGGCAGGAGTGTACTCGCACCACAGGGCGCACATCAGAAAATTTTGGGAGCCCAGGAGTTAGGGTCTGACGCCAGAGGGCCCTCATTACCGAGGGGAGGAGACTCCCAGCAGGCGCCAACTCCCAACTGAGGGCCCACGTCGCCACGTTGACGTGTGCCAGCCAGGCAGGAGTGACCTCACAGCAGAGGGCCTACCTCACAGAAGGGTGAGGAACCCAGCCAGGATAAGACTCTCACCAGAGGGCCCACATCACCAAGGGGATCGGAACAAGGCAGGAGTGTCCTCACCCCAGTGTGGCCACATTATAGAAAGGTGAGGAACCCAGCACATGTGGCCTAAACCAGAGGACCCACATTTCCAAGGTGCTCCGAGTGAGGCAGGCAGGAGTAGCCTAACAACACAGGGCCCACAGAATAAAAAATGTGAGGAATCCAGCAGTTTGAACCTCCCAGCAGGTGGCCCAGAGCATGGAGTCTATGGGATCCAGGCCACAGTGAACTCACAGCAGAGGGCCCACATCATGAAACTGTGAGCAACCCAGCCAGTGGGACCTCAGAGCAGAAGGCCCACATCCCCATGGGGATGGGAACCTCGCAGGAGTGTCCTCGCACAACTTAGCACGTATCAGAAAATGTGGGAACCCAGCAGTTATGGCCTGGCGCAAGAGGGCCCTCATCACGGAGGAGAGGAGGCTACCAGCAGGCTCCAAATGCCACCAGAGGGCCGACGTCACCAAGGCAATGGGAGCAAGCCAGGCAGGAGTTACCTCACAGCAGAGGGCCCACCTCACAGAAGTGTGAGGAGCCCAAACAGGATCAGACTCTAACCAGAGCGCCCGCATCACCAAGGGGATGGAAACCAGGCAGGAGTGTCCTCACACCAGTGGGGCCACATCAGCGAAAGGTGAGGAACACAGCACATGTGGCCTCAAACAAGGGGACACACATCACGAAAGGGCTGGGAGTGAGGCATGCAGGAGGAGACTCACAACAGAGCGCCCATAGAATAAAAAAGGTGAGGAACCCCGCAGTTGGAAGCTCCAAGCAGGTGGCCCAGAGCATCGAGGCTATGGGATCCATGCCGGAGTGAACTCACAGCAGAGGGCCCACATTCTGACACTGTGAGCAACCCAGCCGTTGGGACCTCAGGGCAGAAAGCCCATATCCCCATGGGGATGGGACCCTGGCTGGAGTGTACTCGCACGACAGGGCACACATCAGAAAATTTTGGGAGCCCATGAGTTAGGGCCTGACGCCAGAGGGCCCTCATTACCGAGGGGAGGAGACTCCCAGCAGGCACCAACTCCAACTGAGGGCCCACATCGCCAAGGTGATGTGTGCCAGCCAGGCAGGAGTGACCTCACAGCAGAGGGCCCACCTCCCAGAAGTGTGAGGAATCCAGACAGGATCAGACTCTCACCAGAGGGACCCCATCACCAAGGGGATGGGAACCAGGCAGGAGTGTCCTCACACCAGTGGGGCCACATCAATAAAGGTGAGGAAACCGGTACATGTGGCCTTAAACCAGAGGACCTACATCACAAATGGGCTGGGAGTGAGTCAGGAAGTAGGAGCATGAAAACACAGGACCCAAAGAATAAAAAAGGTAAGGAATCCAGCAGTAGGAACCTCCCAGCAGGCCGCTCAGAGCACAGAGTCTATGGGATCTAGGCCTGGGTGAACTAACACCAGAGAGCCAACATCATGAAACGGTGAACAACACAGGTGTTGGGACCTTAGAGCAGAAGGCCCACATGCCCATGGGGATGGGAACCTCGCAGGAGTGTCCTTGCACCACTTAGCACGTATCAGAAAATGTGGGTACCCAGCAGTTAGGGCCTGAGGCAAGAGGGCCCCCATCACCGAGGGGAGGTTCCCAGCAGGCTCCAACTGCCACAAGAGGGCCGATGTTGCCCAGGTGGGGTGTGCCAGCCAGGCAGGAGTGACCTCACAGCAGAGGGCCCCCCTCACAGAAGGGTGAGGAACCCAGCCAGGATCAGACTCTCACCAGAGGGCTCACATCATCAAGGGGATAGGAACCAGGCAGGAGTGTCCCCACACCAGTGGGGCCACATCATCGAAAGGCGAGGGACCCAGCATACGTGGCCTCAAACCAGAGGACACACATCACCAAGGGGCTGGGAGTGAGGCAGGCAGGAGGAGTCTCAAAACAGAGGGCCCATAGAAGAAAAAAGGTGAGGAATCCCGCAGTTGTAACCTCCCAGCAGGTGGCCAGGAGCAGCGAGGCTATGGGATCCAGGCTGGAGTGAACTCACAGCAGAGGGCCCTCATCGTGAAACTGATCAACCCACGGTTGGGACTTCAGAGCAGAAGGCCCACATTCCCATGGGGTTGGGAACCTGGCAGGAGTGTACTCGAACCACAGGGCGCATATCAGAAAATATTGGGAGCCCAGGAGTTAGGGTCTGACGCCAGAGGGCCCTCATTACCGAGGGGAGGAGACACCCAGCAGGCACCAAATCCCACCAGAGAGCTGACGTCGCCAAGGCGGGGTGTGCCAGCCAGGCAGGAGTGACCTCAGAGAAGAGGGCCCACCTCACAGAAGTGTGAGGAACCCAACCAGGATCAGACTCTCACCGGAGGGCCCACATCACCAAGGGGATGGGAACCAGGCAGGAGTGTCCTCACACCAGTGGGGCCACATCAGCCAAAGGTGAGGAACCCAGCACATGTGGCCTCAAACCAGAGGACACACATCACCAAGGGGCTAGGAGTGAGGCAGGTGGCTGGAGGGGCACATTTAACTCTAATTTCCCACCAGGAAGTGGAATGAACCAAAGTCTCAGAGTGCCGTGCCGGACCCTGATTACGGCCTGAAGCAAACCTGCGGTTCTGTGGCCAGTTTTCAAGGAAACGAGTTAAGAAAGGAAATCACGGGCACTGTAATTCACAAACCTGCAGTGTTATAAATGACAGTTATTGGCAAAATTATATGGAAGTAAGTCTGCAAAGAGGACTTGAAAACGAGGCAGAATTGCAGGAATCATATTTCAGGAGGTAGATTGGAATTGCATTTAAAGCATGTGAAAAGCGGCAGATCTTTGACAGTGATGCACTTGGACAAAAGTGCGTAAACATTTTTTCCTGAATATATTCAGGAAAAAACACATATGCCCTTTTTGGCCAACCAAGCACTGGAGAAATGGAAATCTGCACTACAATGAAGTCTCATTTCCCATTCGTCAAAAGGGCCATCTGAAAAAAGTGTAAAAACCAGAAACACAGGACAGGCCATGGAGAACAGGGAGCCTTGTTATGCTGATGGGCGGGATGTAAATTGCCAACAGACACTCTGGAGATGTTTATGGTGTATCCTGAAACATCTGAAAAACAAAGCTACAGACCCTAGGGCACTTCCACTTTTGGCCCTATAGCTTAGGAAAATTAAAATCAACAAGACACAGCCAACACCAAATTTAGGGCTGCTGTGTTTACAAGAACCTTGAGTCCAGTACAAATTAAATATCCCAGAAAGAAAAAAATGGATAAAGGAGTTGTGCTACTTACGTACAAGGGAATATCACTCAGCAATGAAATCAATGTCATCAGGCCTGTAGCAGCAAATTGAGTGGATTTAAGTATGATGATTCTAAGAGAAATAGGTCACACAGAGAAAGATAATTATCATAAGATATCACTAATAGAGAGAGTGTAAACTTGGCTACACATAAACTGAATTCCAAAACCGAACAGAGTCTCACATTTAGATAAAAACTTATGCTTGCTTAAGGGGAAAGTTGAGTTGGGGTGCTGTATAAAACCAGAGATTGAAATTAGCACACATACCGTTCCATAAGCCAAATATGTAATAGACAAGACCTACTCTTTGCTCAACGAAATAGACTCATCCATGGTGTATCACCTCACACCTGTTAGAATGGGCATCATCAGAAAATCTACAAACAACAAATGCTGGAAAGGGTGTGGAGATAAGGAACCCTCTTCCACTATTGTTGGGAATGTAAATTGATACAGTCACTCTGGAGAACATTATGGAGTTTCTTATAAAACTAAGAATAGAATTACCATATGATACAGCAATCCCACTACTGGGCATATACCCAGACAAAACCATAAATCAAAAAGAGACATTCACCGCAATGTTCATTGCATCACTATTTACAATATCCAGGTAATGGAAGCAACCTAAATGCCCACAGACAGACGAATGCATAAAGAAGTGGTACATATATAAAATGGAATATTACTAAGCCATAAAAAGGAATGAAATTGGGTCATTTGTAGAGACGTTGATGGATCTAGAGACTGTCATACAGAGTGAAGTAAGTCAGAAAGAGAAAAACAAATCTTGTCTATTAATGCATATATGTGGAACCTAGAAAAATTGTACAGATGAACCGTTTTGCCAGGCAGAAATAGAGCAACAGATGTAGACAACAAACGTATGGACACCAAGGGGGGAAAGCTGTTGGGGGGTGGTGGTGGGAGGAGTTGAGAGTTTGGGATTGGCATGTATACATTTATATGTATAAAATAGATAACCAAAAAGAACCTGCTGTATAAAAAAATAAAATAAAATTCAAATTACAAAAAGTAAAACAGAAAAAATATTCTTCCCTTCACATACAAGTATTTATATGAATAAATTATTTCCATGCTTATATCTGTAAATACAAAAAAGAGGAATAAAATCTACCTTGAACCAAAAACGAAAAAAAGAAAAAAAAACAGAACCCACCAGTTACACAGAGGAAAACCGTATCAGGGCACTTGCTCCAGTTGTAAACAATTCTGAAGTTGGTCAGTGGTGGGGAATCATCTCCCATTCAGCCAGCAGGCCCCACGCAACAAGCGTCCTCATTGCAAAGCTGGGGGACCGTGCCGAGGCATCTGTGAGTAAACGTGGGCTGAGCCCCAGGCCAGCTGCTGCTGAAATGTTCCCACCCTTCCCAGGTAAAACACCTGAATATGTACAAGGAATTGAAAGCCTAGAGGAAGGGCCATGGAGCCACATGAGCGACAGCATGCCAGCCGATTTGGTGCCTGCAGGCCAGCCAGGATGGTCCTGGCCCTGGGTGCTCTTCTGGAAGCTTTCCATTTCCCTGCCTGAGATACCCCTGCTGTCCCGGCCCCCACTGCTTTCTTCCTCACTCACCTCTGCCCAGGGAGAAATTCCAGCGGCAGGTATGGGTGACACATCCTCTTCTTTAGCAGGTGGCATCTTGGCAACTGCTGCAGAAAGTCCAGCAGAGCCCCACTCACACTGGGCCACCCACAAAGCCGTGGCCTCTCACTCCCTCCCACCAGTCCAGCCCCAAGACTGCTGACAGGGCAGAGAAAATGGCGTCAGGCACAGCTGCAGGGGCTCTTGCTGCCTGGAGCGGTGTTTATATTGATCTGAACCCAGGCACACCTGGGGAGGGCTGGCCGGCACGGTCGGGCTTCCCAGGCCAGCCAATAATCACCCCTCAGGGGCTCACAGTTGCAGAAACTGGAACTTGCTGAATCGGCCAGGTCCAAGGAACAGGTGTGGGCTCCTGAGAGTCAGGATAGACAAGGGGCTGCAGCTCTGGCTTGTTTTCTAATTATATTATCTGGCCCATGAGTGGGAGACAACTTCAAGAAAACCCTCTCCTAATGAGAGGAACCCAGGAGTCAGGGAGAGGAGGGGTGGCTGGTGGGTGGAGACAGAGGCCTGGTGCCCCGGGTGCAGTGGAAGTCTCTGGAAGACCAGGTGGAGGGAGGCCACACAGAGTGATGCCCAGGGTCACAGACCTGTCGGAGCTGCTGTTTGTTAGTTCAAGTCCTGCTCTGAGGTGCTCTGTGTCAGATCTGAGTGACAGGTGAGCTGGGAGTGCTCTGCAATGAGGGCGATATGCACGGTTCCTGTGTTCCCAGCCCTGCCATGGTACCTGCAAGGGTAGCTCTGTATCCTGGGAGGGGCCTGACCACGAGAGCCCCATGGGCTGCAGGGGAACCTGCCCAGGGAACCCCATATCCTGGGAGGGGCCTGAACACGAGAGCCCCGTGGGCTGGGGTGCGGTACCTGCCCAGGTGAGCTCCATATCCTGGGATTGGCCTGACCTCGAGAGCCCCATGGGCTGCTGGAGTCCTGGTAAAGGATGTCAGGACAGTCAGTGAAGCCACCGAGGATATACCTCCAGTAGTTCCTAAATCCTACACCCTGCTGGTCATTCTACCAACCACCAGGACATGGTATTCTGTATTAGTCTTCAATGATGCCTTCTTTTGTATTCTATTAGTCCCAGAGTCACAAGAAATTTTGGCTTGTGAGTGGCAGGACTCAACATACAACTAAAACAATACTTCCGGGCCGTGTTGCCCCAAGGGTTCAAAAATTCCCACACCATCTTTGGGGAAAGCTCAGCTAAAGACCTAAAAGTTCTACCTCTGGAAAAGGAAACACTCCTTCAATATGCAGACGACATTCTGATCGCCAGCCCTACTAAGGAGACCTCTGAACTACCAAGCCAATAAAGGATACAAGTTGTCCAAGACAAAGCTCAAATATCACAGACTACGGTGACCTGCCTGGGCTTCATTCTCACAGAAGGTCGGAGAAGCCCATCCCAGGAAAGGGAAGAAACAATTTGCAGCCTTACCCATTTCTGAAACTAGAAGACAGCTTAGGGGTTCCTGGGGAGGCCAGGGTTTGCTGCTTCTGGATCCCTAACTACAGTCTACTAGCTGGGCCTCTATATGAAACACTGAAAGGAAAAGATGATGATCCTTTTGAATAGAATGCAGAAGAGGCCTTTCAAGAATGGAAAGAGCAGTCAATTCAGACCCTTGCACAGGAACTCCCTAATTTAGCTAAACCCTTTGACCTTTACATTCCTGGTGAACGGTGAATCGCCATTGGAGTATTAGTGCAAAACCTGGGACCACTTGAAATGGAACAATGCAAGAATGCGATCCAGGTAGGATAAACTACGGTCACCAAGGGGCTTGGCCCACCGCCACATCTGGCCAAGATACTGGCAGTATCTGAAAACCTGGAAATCAGCAGCCCAAAAGGCCACCTCCCTCCTAAGGGAAAAGGACCCCACGTGGTGATCCTAACACCCAACCATGCCCTGAAGTTGCAGGGTTGGCTCCATGGGCACACTGACCTTGAGTGAGGAGGCCCTCCAACTCCAACCTCCATAGAGATAACCGGGGCAAAGTGGCACCATGACGACTCGTGTGAAGGTGTCTGCACGGGCAAATTTAACGCTCATTTCCCACCAGGAAGAGGAATTAACCAAAGGCTCAGCATGCCGTGCCGGAACCAGATTAGGGCCTGAAGCAATCCTGCGGGTTTGCGGCCAGCTCACAAGAAAGCGAGTTGAATAAAGGAGCTCAGGGACACTGTAATTCACAAACCTGCAGAGTTATAAATGACAGCTATCACCCAAAAATATATTGAAGGAAGGCTGCGAAAAGGACTTGAAAGCGGGGCAGAATTGCAAGAAAACGATTTCAGGGGGTAGACTGGAATTGCATTTAAAGCATAGGAAAAGAGGCAGAACGTCGACAATGATGCACTTGGCCAAAAAGGGCGTATGCGTTTTTTCCTGAATATATTCAGGAAAAAACGCATACGCCCTTTTTGGCCAACCAAGCAAGCATGTTAAAGAAATCTGCACTACAATGAAGTCTCACTGCCCCCCGTTCAAAAGGGCCATCTGAAAAAAGTGTAAAAACCAGAAACACAGGACAGGCCATGGAGAACAGGGAGCCTTGTTATGCTGATGGGCGGGATGTAAATTGCCAACAGCCACTCTGGAGATGTGTATGGTGTTTCCTCAAAAACCTAAAAAACAAAGCAACGGAGCCTACGGCATTACCACTTATTTTCCTATAGCTTAGGGAAATTAAAATCAAAAACACACAGCCACCCCAAAGTTTCTGTTTACGGCTCTGTTTACAAGAACCTCGTCTACGGTACAAGTTAAATATCCCAGAAAGCGAAAAATGGATAAAGAAGTGTGGTACGTACGTACAAAGGAATATCACTCACCAATGAAATCTATTTCATCAGGCCCGTCGCGGCATAATGAGTGGATTCAGGTACGATGATTCTAAGTGAAATAAGTCACACAGAAAATGAAACATCATAAGTTATCACTAATACACGGAATGTAAACTTGGCTACACATGAACTGAATTACAAAACAGAACAGGGTCTCAAATTTAGAAAACCACTTTATGTTTGCTTAAGGGGAAAAGTGAGTTGGGGTGCTGCATAAAAGCAGAGATAGAAATTAGCACAGATACCTTTCCATAAGCCAAATATGTAATAGTCAAGACCTACACCTTGCTCAACGAAATGGACTAAACACCTCATATTCAACACCTAGGAATACACCTGACTAGTAAGAATCTTCAAACCCATGGATTTATATGTCTCCGTAAGACAATCAAGCGTGTGTACAGCTGCATGAACGCAGCAGAGAAAATCCAATAAATCCCATTATCAAAATGAATTACAAAAACAAAACACAATGACAGTGAAATAGAGAGCAATTCTTAAATAATTCATTCAGGGCATGTGATGTAACCTGGATTTACCACATCTACACCCAGAGCTGAGTGAGACATAAGGTTGGACACTTCGGGCTGATAGCATTGGTGAGGTTCGATGAGCAAATGCAGACCCTTTGAAGTCATACTGCATGGTACCCATTCCATGGGTCCCAACTGTCCAGTTTTAAGGGATTCTTCCTTCAGCTAAAACGTGCATGGGAAACCCACAGTATGGCGCACCGTGTGACCAGGAAACGTTTTCAAATGCATCTCAGTTTTCGTCCCCTTTTACTCGGGTTCACCATTCCAGACCTTTACTAACACTCTCCCCACTTGGAGAGTCAGTGCCTTTAACCTCCTGTTTGGCACAGTTTGGAATTTCTGCGCAAGATGAACAGGAATAGGGAGAACCAATGAGAGATTAGCTGTAGGTGTCTGGACGAACAAATTTAACGCTCATTTCCCACCAGGAAGAGGAATTAGCCAAAGGCTCAGCATGCTGTGCCGGAACCAGATTAGGGCATGAAGCAATCCTGCGGGTTTGCGGCCAGCTCACAAGAAAGCGAGTAGAAGAAAGGAGCTCAGGCGCACTGTCATTCACAAACCTGCAGAGTTATAAATGTCAGCTATTGTCCAAAAATGTATTGAAGTAAGGCTGCGTAGAGGACTTGAAAGCGGGGCAGAATTGCAGGAAAACGAGTTCAGGGGCAGACTGGAATTGCATTTAAAGCATAGGGAAAGAGACAGAAAGTCGACAATGATGCACTTGGTCAAAAAGGGCGTATGCGTTTTTTCCTGAATATATTCAAGAAAAAACACATACGCCCTTTTTGGCCAAACAAGCAAGCCTGTAAAGAAATCTGCATTCCAATGAAGTCTCACTGCCCCCCTGTCAAAAGGGACATCTGAAAAATGTGAAAAATCCAGAAAGGCAGGACAGGCCATGGAGAACAGGGAGCCTTGTTATGCTGATGGGCGGGATGTAAATTGCCAACAGCCACTCTGGAGAAGTGTATGGTGTTTCTTCAAACACCTAAAAAACTAAGCAATGGAGCCTACGGCACTTCAACTTATGGCTCTATAGCTTAGGGAAATTAAAATCAAAAAGACACAGCCACCCATAAATTTTGGACGGCTCTGCTTACAAGAACCTCATTTACGGTACAAGTGAAATATCCCAGAAAGCAAAAAATGGATAAAGAAGTTGTTGTACGTACGTACAATGGAATATCACTCAGCAATGAAATCTATGTCATGAGGCCCGTCGCGGCATAATGAGTGGATTCAGGTACGATCATTCTAAGTTAACTAAGTCACACAGAAAAAGAAACACCATAAGATATCTCAAATACACGGAATGCAAACATGGCTGCACATGAACTCAATTACAAAACAGAAAAGGGTCTCAAATTTAGAAAACCAACTTATGCTTGCTTAAGGGGAAAGGTGAGTTGTGGTGCTGCATAAAACCAGAGATTGAAATTAGCACAGATACCTATCCATAAGCAAATATGTAATAGTCAGGACCTACTCCTTGCTCCACGAAATGGACTCAACACCCCATATTCAATGCCTAGGAATATACCTGACTAGTAAGAATCTGAAAACCCATGGATTTATATGTCTCCATAAGAGAATCAAGCATGTGTACAGCGGCATAAACGCAGCAGTGAAAATCCGATAAATCCCATTATCAAAATAAATTACAAAAACAAAACACAATGACAGTGAAATAGAGAGCAATTCTTAAATAATTCATTCAGGGCTTGTGATGCAACGTGGATTTACCACATCTACACCCCGAGCTGAGTGAGACATAAGGCTGGACACTTCAGGCTGATAGCATTGGTGACGTTCGGTGAGCAAAGGCAACCCTTTGAAGTCATACTGCGTGGTACCCATTCCATGGGTTCCAACTCTCCAGGTTGAAGGGATTCTTCCTTCAGGTAAAACATGCATGGGCAACCCAGAATATGGTCCACCGTGTGACCGGGAAAACTTTTTAAATGCGTCTCAGTTTTCGTCCCCTCGTACTCGGTTTTACCATTCCAGACGCTTTACTAACACTCTCCCCACTTGGAGAGTCAGTGCCTTTAACCTCCTGTTTGGCACAGTTTGGAATTTCTGCGCAAGATGAACAGGAATAGGGAGAACCAATGAGAGATTAGCTGTAGGTGTCTGCACGAACAAATTTAATGCTCATTTCCCACCAGGAAGAGGAATTAGCCAAAGGCTCAGCATGCCGTGTCGGAACCAGATTAGGGCCTGAAGCAATCCTGCGGTTTTGCGGCCAGCTCACAAGAAAGCGAGTTGAAGAAAGGAGCTCAGGGGCACTGTAATTCACAAACCTGCAGAGTTATAAATGACAACTATCGTCCAAAAATATATTGAAGTAAGGCTGCAAAGAGGACTTGAACGCGGGGCAGAATTCCAGGAATACGATTTCAGGAGGTAGACGGGAAGTCCTCTGAAAGTATAGGAGAAGAGGCAGAACCTCGACAATGATGCACTTGGTCAAAAAGGGCATATGCGTTTCTTCCAGGGCCCTTATTAAAGAGGGTAGGAGGCTCCCAGCATGCTTCAGTGGCCAACAGAGGGCCTACGTCGCCAAGGCAACATGAGCCATCCAGGCAGGAGTGACCTCACATCAGAGGGCCCACCTCACAGAAGGGTAAGGAACCCAGTCAAGATCAGACTCTCACCAGAGTGCCCACATAAGCAAGGGGCTGGGAACCAGGCAGGAGTGTCCTCACACCCGTGGGGCCACATCATCGAAAGTTGAGGTACCCAGCACATGTGGCCTCAAACCAGAGGACCCACATCACCATGGGTCTTGGATCGAGGCAGGCAGGATTAACCTCAAAACACATGGCCCATTGTATAAAAAAGGTGAGGAATCCAGCAGTTGGAACATCCCAGCAGGCGGCCCAGAGCACCGAGGCTATGGGATCCAGGCAGTGATGAACTCACAGCACAGGGCCCTCATCGTGATACTGTAAGCAACCCAGCCGTTGTAACCTCAGAGCACAATGCCCACATCCCCATGGGGAAGGGAACCAAGCAGGAGTGTCATCGCACCAGTGGGCACACATCAGAAAAGGTGGGGAGCCCAGCAGTTAGGGCCGGACGCCAGAGGGCCCTCATCACTGAGGAGAGGAGGCTCCCAGCAAGCTCCAACTGCTACCAGAAGGCCGACGTCGCCAATGCAGGGTGTGCCAGCCAGGCAGGAGTGACCTCAGAGCAGAGGGCCAACCACACAAAAGTGTGAGGAACCCAAAGAGGATCAGACTCTCACCGGAGGGCCCACATCACCAAGGGAATGGAAACCAGGCAGGAGTGTTCTCACACCAGTGTGGTCACATCACCGAAATGTGACGGACCCAGCACACGTGGCCTCAAACTACAGGACACACATCACCAAGGGGCTGGGAGTGAGGCAGGCAGGAGGAGCCTCCAAACAGAGGGCCCATAGCGTAAAAAAGGTGAGGAATCCCGCAGTTGGAACCTCCCAGCAGGTGGCCAGGAGCAGCGAGGCTATGGGATCCAGGCCTGACTGAACTCAAAACAGAGGGCCCTCATTATGAAACTGTGAGCAACCCAGCCGTTGGGACCTTAGAACAGAAGGCCCACATTCCCATGGGGTTGGGATCCTGGCAGGAGTGTACTCGCACCACAGGGCGCACATCAGAAAATTTTGGGAGCCCAGGAGTTAGGGTCTGACGCCAGAGGGCCCTCATTACCGAGGGGAGGAGACTCCCAGCAGGCACCAACTCCCAACTGAGGGCCCACGTCGCCACGTTGACGTGTGCCAGCCAGGCAGGAGTGACCTCACAGCAGAGGGCCTACCTCACAGAAGGGTGAGGAACCCAGCCAGGATAAGACTCTCACCAGAGGGCCCACATCACCAAGGGGATCGGAACAAGGCAGGAGTGTCCTCACCCCTGTGTGGCCACATTATAGAAAGGTGAGGAACCCAGCACATGTGGCCTAAACCAGAGGACCCACATTTCCAAGGTGCTCCGAGTGAGGCAGGCAGGAGTAGCCTAACAACACAGGGCCCACAGAATAAAAAATGTGAGGAATCCAGCAGTTTGAACCTCCCAGCAGGTGGCCCAGGGCATGGAATCTATGGGATCCAGGCCACAGTGAACTCACAGCAGAGGGCCCACATGATGAAACTGTGAGCAACCCAGCCAGTGGGACCTCAGAGCAGAAGGCCCACATCCCCATGGGGATGGGAACCTCGCAGGAGTATCCTCGCACAACTTAGCACGTATCAGAAAATGTGGGAACCCAGCAGTTATGGCCTGACGCCAGAGGGCCCTCATCACGGAGGAGAGGAGGCTACCAGCAGGCTCCAAATGCCACCAGAGGGCCGACGTCACCAAGGCAATGGGAGCAAGCCAGGCAGGAGTTACCTCACAGCAGGGGGCCCACCTCCCAGAAGTGTGAGGAATCCAGACAGGATCAGACTCTCACCAGAGGGACCCCATCACCAAGGGGATGGGAACCAGGCAGGAGTGTCCTCACACCAGTGGGGCCACATCAATAAAGGTGAGGAAACCGGTACATGTGGCCTTAAACCAGAGGACCTACATCACAAATGGGCTGGGAGTGAGTCAGGAAGTAGGAGCATGAAAACACAGGACCCAAAGAATAAAAAAGTTAAGGATTCCAGCAGTAGGAACCTCCCAGCAGGCCGCTCAGAGCACAGAGGCTATGGGATCTAGGCCTGGGTGAACTAACACCAGAGAGCCAACATCATGAAACGGTGAACAACACAGGTGTTGGGACCTTAGAGCAGAAGGCCCACATGCCCATGGGGATGGGAACCTCGCAGGAGTGTCCTCGCACCACTTAGCACGTATCAGAAAATGTGGGTACCCAGCAGTTAGGGCCTGAGGCAAGAGGGCCCCCATCACCGAGGGGAGGTTCCCAGCAGGCTCCAACTGCCACAAGAGGGCCGATGTTGCCCAGGTGGGGTGTGCCAGCCAGGCAGGAGTGACCTCACAGCAGAGGGCCCCCCTCACAGAAGGGTGAGGAACCCAGGCAGGATCAGACTCTCACCAGAGGGCCCACATCATCAAGGGGATAGGAACCAGGCAGGAGTGTCCTCACACCAGTGGGGCCACATCATCGAAAGGCGAGGGACCCAGCATACATAGCCTCAAACCAGAGGACACACATCACCAAGGGGCTGGGAGTGAGGCAGGCAGGAGGAGTCTCAAAACAGAGGGCCTATAGAAGAAAAAAGGTGAGGAATCCCGCAGTTGTAACCTCCCAGCAGGTGGCCAGGAGCAGCGAGGCTATGGGATCCAGGCCGGAGAGAACTCACAGCAGAGGGCCCTCATCATGAAACTGAGCAACCCACGGTTGGGACCTCAGAGCAGAAGGCCCACATTCCCATGGGGTTGGGAACCTGGAAGGAGTGTACTCGAACCACAGGGCGCATATCAGAAAATATTGGGAGCCCAGGAGTTAGGGTCTGACGCCAGAGGGCCCTCATTACCGAGGGGAGGAGACACCCAGCAGGCACCAAATCCCACCAGAGGGCCGACGTCGCCAAGGCGGGGTGTGCCAGCCAGGCAGGAGTGACCTCAGAGAAGAGGACCCACCTCACAGAAGTGTGAGGAACCCAGCCAGGATCAGACTCTCACCGGAGGGCCCACATCACCAAGGGGATGGGAACCAGGCAGGAGTGTCCTCACACCAGTGGGGCCACATCAGCCAAAGGTGAGGAACCCAGCACATGTGGCCTCAAACCACAGGACACACATCACCAAGGGGCTAGGAGTGAGGCAGGTGTCTGGAGGGGCACATTTAACTCTAATTTCCCACCAGGAAGTGGAATGAACCAAAGTCTCAGAGTGCCGTGCCGGACCCTGATTACGGCCTGAAGCAAACCTGCGGTTCTGTGGCCAGTTTTCAAGGAAACGAGTTAAGAAAGGAAATCATGGGCACTGTAATTCACAAACCTGCAGTGTTATAAATGACAGCTATTGGCAAAATTATATGGAAGTAAGTCTGCAAAGAGGACTTGAAAACGAGGCAGAATTGCAGGAATCATATTTCAGGAGGTAGATTGGAATTGCATTTAAAGCATGTGAAAAGCGGCAGATCTTTGACAGTGATGCACTTGGACAAAAGTGCGTAAACATTTTTTCCTGAATATATTCAGGAAAAAACACATATGCCCTTTTTGGCCAACCAAGAACTCGAGAAATGGAAATCCGCACTACAATGAAGTCTCATTTCCCATTCGTCAAAAGGGCCATCTGAAAAAAGTGTAAAAACCAGAAACACAGGACAGGCCATGGAGAACAGGGAGCCTTGTTATGCTGATGGGCGGGATGTAAATTGCCAACAGACACTCTGGAGATGTGTATGGTGTATCCTGAAACATCTGAAAAACAAAGCTACAGACCCTAGGGCACTTCCACTTTTGGCCCTATAGCTTAGGAAAATTAAAATCAACAAGACACAGCCAACACAAAATTTAGGGCTGCTGTGTTTACAAGAGCCTTGAGTCCAGTACAAATTAAATATCCCAGAAAGAAAAAAATGGATAAAGGAGTTGTGCTACTTACGTACAACGGAATATCACTCAGCAATGAAATCAATGTCATCAGGCCTGTAGCAGCAAATTGAGTGGATTTAAGTATGATGATTCTAAGAGAAATAGGTCACACAGAGAAAGATAATTATCATAAAATATCACTAATAGAGAGAGTGTAAACTTGGCTACACATAAACTGAATTCCAAAACCGAACAGAGTCTCACATTTAGATAAAAACTTATGCTTGCTTAAGGGGAAAGTTGAGTTGGGGTGCTGTATAAAACCAGAGATTGAAATTAGCACACATACCGTTCCATAAGCCAAATATGTAATAGACAAGACGTACTCTTTGCTCAACGAAATAGACTCATCCATGGTGTATCACCTCACACCTGTTAGAATGGGCATCATCAGAAAATCTACAAACAACAAATGCTGGAAAGGGTGTGGAGATAAGGAACCCTCTTCCACTATTGTTGGGAATGTAAATTGATACAGTCACTGTGGAGAACATTATGGAGTTTCTTATAAAACTAAGAATAGAATTACCATATGATACAGCAATCCCACTACTGGGCATATACCCAGACAAAACCATAAATCAAAAAGAGACATTCACCGCAATGTTCATTGCATCACTATTTACAATATCCAGGTAATGGAAGCAACCTAAATGCCCACAGACAGACGAATGCATAAAGAAGTGGTACATATATAAAATGGAATATTACTAAGCCATAAAAAGGAATGAAATTGGGTCATTTGTAGAGACGTTGATGGATCTAGAGACTGTCATACAGAGTGAAGTAAGTCAGAAAGAGAAAAACAAATCTTGTCTATTAATGCATATATGTGGAACCTAGAAAAATTGTACAGATGAACCGTTTTGCCAGGCAGAAATAGAGCAACAGATGTAGACAACAAACGTATGGACACCAAGGGGGGAAAGCTGTTGGGGGGTGGTGGTGGGAGGAGTTGAGAGACTGGGATTGGCATGTATACATTTATATGTATAAAAGAGATAACCAAAAAGAACCTGCTGTATAAAAAAATAAAATAAAATTCAAATTACAAAAAGTAAAACAGAAAAAATATTCTTCCCTTCACATACATGTATTTATATGAATAAATTATTTCCATGCTTATATCTGTAAATACAAAAAAGAGGAATAAAATCTACCTTGAACCAAAAACGAAAAAAAGAAAAAAAAACAGAACCCACCAGTTACACAGAGGAAAACCATATCAGGGCACTTGCTCCAGTTGTAAACAATTCTGAAGTTGGTCAGTGGTGGGGAATCATCTCCCATTCAGCCAGCAGGCCCCACGCAACAAGCGTCCTCATTGCAAAGCTGGGGGACCGTGCCGAGGCATCTGTGAGTAAACGTGGGCTGAGCCCCAGGCCAGCTGCTGCTGAAATGTTCCCACCCTTCCCAGGTAAAACACCTGAATATGTACAAGGACTTGAAAGCCTAGAGGAAGGGCCATGGAGCCACATGAGTGACAGCATGCCAGCCGACTTGGTGCCTGCAGGCCAGCCAGGATGGTCCTGGCCCTGGGTGCTCTTCTGGAAGCTTTCCATTTCCCTGCCTGAGATACCCCTGCTGTCCCGGCCCCCACTGCTTTCTTCCTCACTCACCTCTGCCCAGGGAGAAATTCCAGCGGCAGGTATGGGTGACACATCCTCTTCTTTAGCAGGTGGCATCTTGGCAACTGCTGCAGAAAGTCCAGCAGAGCCCCACTCACACTGGGCCACCCACAAAGCCGTGGCCTCTCACTCCCTCCCACCAGTCCAGCCCCAAGACTGCTGACAGGGCAGAGAAAATGGCGTCAGGCACAGCTGCAGGGGCTCTTGCTGCCTGGAGCGGTGTTTATATTGATCTGAACCCAGGCACACCTGGGGAGGGCTGGCCGGCACGGTCGGGCTTCCCAGGCCAGCCAATAATCACCCCTCAGGGGCTCACAGTTGCAGAAACTGGAGCTTGCTGAATCGGCCAGGTCCAAGGAACAGGTGTGGGCTCCTGAGAGTCAGGATAGACAAGGGGCTGCAGCTCTGGCTTGTTTTCTAATTATATTATCTGGCCCATGAGTGGGAGACAACTTCAAGAAAACCCTCTCCTAATGAGAGGAACCCAGGAGTCAGGGAGAGGAGGGGTGGCTGGTGGGTGGAGACAGAGGCCTGGTGCCCCGGGTGCAGTGGATGTCTCTGGAAGACCAGGTGGAGGGAGGCCACACAGAGTGATGCCCAGGGTCACAGACCTGTCGGAGCTGCTGTTTGTTAGTTCAAGTCCTGCTCTGAGGTGCTCTGTGTCAGATCTGAGTGACAGGTGAGCTGGGAGTGCTCTGCAATGAGGGCGATATGCACGGTTCCTGTGTTCCCAGCCCTGCCATGGTACCTGCAAGGGTAGCTCTGTATCCTGGGAGGGGCCTGACCACGAGAGCCCCATGGGCTGCAGGGGAACCTGCCCAGGGAACCCCATATCCTGGGAGGGGCCTGAACACGAGAGCCCCATGGGCTGGGGTGGGGGTGGGGTAACTGCCCAGGTGAGCTCCATATCCTGGGATTGGCCTGACCTCGAGAGCCCCATGGGCTGCTGGAGTCCTGGTAAAGGATGTCAGGACAGTCAGTGAAGCCACCGAGGATATACCTCCAGTAGTTCCTAAATCCTACACCCTGCTGGTCATTCTACCAACCACCAGGACATGGTATTCTGTATTAGTCTTCAATGATGCCTTCTTTTGTATTCTATTAGTCCCAGAGTCACAAGAAATTTTGGCTTGTGAGTGGCAGGACTCAACATACAACTAAAACAATACTTCCGGGCCGTGTTGCCCCAAGGGTTCAAAAATTCCCACACCATCTTTGGGGAAAGCTCAGCTAAAGAACTAAAAGTTCTACCTCTGGAAAAGGAAACACTCCTTCAATATGCAGACGACATTCTGATCGCCAGCCCTACTAAGGAGACCTCTGAACTACCAAGCCAATAAAGGATACAAGTTGTCCAAGAAAAAGCTCAAATATCACAGACTACGGTGACCTGCCTGGGCTTCATTCTCACAGAAGGTCGGAGAAGCCCATCCCAGGAAAGGGAAGAAACAATTTACAGCCTTACCCTTTTCTGAAACTAGAAGACAGCTTAGGGGTTCCTGGGAGGCCAGGGTTTGCTGCTTCTGGATCCCTAACTACAGTCTACTAGCTGGGCCTCTATATGAAACACTGAAAGGAAAAGATGATGATCCTTTTGAATAGAATGCAGAAGTGGCCTTTCAAGAATGGAAAGAGCAGTCAATTCAGACCCTTGCCCTGGAACTCCCTAATTTAGCTAAACCCTTTGACCTTTACATTCCTGGTGAATGGTGAATCGCCATTGGAGTATTAGTGCAAAACCTGGGACCACTTGAAATGGAACAATGCAAGAATGCGATCCAGGTAGGATAAACTACGGTCACCAAGGGGCTTGGCCCACCGCCACATCTGGCCAAGATACTGGCAGTATCTGAAAACCTGGAAATCAGCAGCCCAAAAGGCCACCTCCCTCCTAAGGGAAAAGGACCCCACGTGGTGATCCTAACACCCAACCATGCCCTGAAGTTGCAGGGTTGGCTCCATGGGCACACTGACCTTGAGCGAGGAGGCCCTCCAACTCCAACCTCCATAGAGATAACCGGGGCAAAGTGGCACCATGAAGACTCGTGTGAAGGTGTCTGCACGGGCAAATTTAATGCTCATTTCCCACCAGGAAGAGGAATTAACCAAAGGCTCAGCATGCCGTGCCGGAACCAGATTAGGGCCTGAAGCAATCCTGCGGGTTTGCGGCCAGCTCACAAGAAAGCGAGTTGAAGAAAGGAGCTCAGGGACACTGTAATTCACAAACCTGCAGAGTTATCAATGACAGCTATCACCCAAAAATATATTGAAGGAAGGCTGCGAAGAGGACTTGAAAGCGGGGCAGAATTGCAAGAAAACGATTTCAGGGGGTAGACTGGAATTGCATTTAAAGCATAGGAAAAGAGGCAGAACGACGACAATGATGCACTTGGCCAAAAAGGGCGTATGCGTTTTTTCCTGAATATATTCAGGAAAAAACGCATACGCCCTTTTTGGCCAACCAAGCAAGCATGTAAAAGAAATCTGCACTACAATGAAGTCTCACTGCCCCCCGTTCAAAAGGGCCATCTGAAAAAAGTGTAAAATCCAGAAAGGCAGCACAGGCCATGGAGAACAGGGAGCCTTGTTATGCTGATGGGCGGGATGTAAATTGCCAACAGCCACTCTGGAGAAGTGTATGGTGTTTCCTGAAACACCTAAGAAACAAAGCAACGGAGACTACGGCACTTCCACTTATGGTCTCATAGATCACGGAAATTAAAATCAAAAACAGACAGCCACCCCAAAGTTTCAGACGGCTCTGTTTACAGGAATCTCGTCTACGGTACAAGTTAAATATCCCAGAATGTGAAAAATGGATAAAGAAGTTGTGGTACACACATTCAATGGAATATCACTCAGCAATGAAATCTATGTCATCAGGCCCATCGTGGCATAATGAGTGGATTCAGGTACGATGATTCTAAGTGAAATAAGTCACACAGAAAATGAAACATCATAAGATATCACTAATACACGGAATGTAAACTTGGCTACACATGAACTGAATTACAAAACAGAACAGGGTCTCAAATTTAGAAAAACACCTTATGCTTGCTTAAGGGGAAAAGTGAGTTGGGGTGCTGCATAAAACCAGAGATAGAAATTAGCACAGATACCTTTCCATAAGACAAATATGTAATAGTCAAGACCTAGCCCTTGCTCAACGAAATGGACTAAACACCCCATATTCAACGCCTAGGAATACACCTGACTAGTAAGTATCTTCAAACCCATGGATTTATATGTCTCCATAAGAGACTCAAGTGTGTGTACAGCGGCATGAATGCAGCAGAGAAAATCCAATAAATCCCATTATCAAAATGAATTACAAAAACAAACACAATGACAGTGAAATAGAGAGCAATTCTTAAATAATTCATTCAGGGCTTGTGATGCAACCTGGATTTACCACATCTACAACCAGAGCTGAGTGAGACATAAGGCTGTACACTTCAGCCTGATAGCATTGGTGAGGTTCGATGAGCAAATGCAGGCCCTTTGAAGTCATACTGCATGGTACCCATTCCATGGGTCCCAACTCTCCAGGTTTAAGGGATTCTTCCTTCAGCTAAAACATGCATGGGAAACCCACAGTATGGTGCACCGTGTGACCGGGAAACCTTTTCAAATGCATCTCAGTTTTCGTCCCCTTTTACTCGGGTTCACGATTGAAGACCCTTTACTAATACTCTCCCCACTTAGAGAGTCAGTGCCTTTAACCTCCTGTTTGGCACAGTTTGCAATTTCTGCGCAAGATGAACAAGAATAGGGAGAACCAATGAGAGACTAGCTCTAGGTGTCTGCACGTTCAAATATAACACTCATTTCCCACCAGGAAGAGGAATTTACCAAAGGATCAGCATGCTGTGCCGGAACCAGATTAGGGCATGAAGCAATCCTGCGGGTTTGCGGCCAGCTCACAAGAAAGCGAGTAGAAGAAAGGAGCTCAGGCGCACTGTCATTCACAAACCTGCAGAGTTATAAATGTCAGCTATTGTCCAAAAATGTATTGAAGTAAGGCTGCGTAGAGGACTTGAAAGCGGGGCAGAATTGCAGGAAAACGAGTTCAGCGGCAGACTGGAATTGCATTTAAAGCATAGGGAAAGAGACAGAAAGTCGACAATGATGCACTTGGTCAAAAAGGGCGTATGCGTTTTTTCCTGAATATATTCAAGAAAAAACACATACGCCCTTTTTGGCCAAACAAGCAAGCCTGTAAAGAAATCTGCATTCCAATGAAGTCTCACTGCCCCCCTGTCAAAAGGGACATCTGAAAAATGTGAAAAATCCAGAACGGCAGGACAGGCCATGGAGAACAGGGAGCCTTGTTATGCTGATGGGCGGGATGTAAATTGCCAACAGCCACTCTGGAGAAGTGTATGGTGTTTCTTCAAACACCTAAAAAACTAAGCAATGGAGCCTACGGCACTTCAACTTATGGCTCTATAGCTTAGGGAAATTAAAATCAAAAAGACACAGCCACCCATAAATTTTGGACGGCTCTGCTTACAAGAACCTCATTTACGGTACAAGTGAAATATCCCAGAAAGCAAAAAATGGATAAAGAAGTTGTTGTACGTACGTACAATGGAATATCACTCAGCAATGAAATCTATGTCATGAGGCCCGTCGCGGCATAATGAGTGGATTCAGGTACGATCATTCTAAGTTAACTAAGTCACACAGAAAAAGAAACACCATAAGATATCTCAAATACACGGAATGCAAACATGGCTGCACATGAACTCAATTACAAAACAGAAAAGGGTCTCAAATTTAGAAAACCAACTTATGCTTGCTTAAGGGGAAAGGTGAGTTGTGGTGCTGCATAAAACCAGAGATTGAAATTAGCACAGATACCTATCCATAAGCAAATATGTAATAGTCAGGACCTACTCCTTGCTCCACGAAATGGACTCAACACCCCATATTCAATGCCTAGGAATATACCTGACTAGTAAGAATCTGAAAACCCATGGATTTATATGTCTCCATAAGAGAATCAAGCATGTGTACAGCGGCATAAACGCAGCAGTGAAAATCCGATAAATCCCATTATCAAAATAAATTACAAAAACAAAACACAATGACAGTGAAATAGAGAGCAATTCTTAAATAATTCATTCAGGGCTTGTGATGCAACGTGGATTTACCACATCTACACCCCGAGCTGAGTGAGACATAAGGCTGGACACTTCAGGCTGATAGCATTGGTGACGTTCGGTGAGCAAAGGCAACCCTTTGAAGTCATACTGCGTGGTACCCATTCCATGGGTTCCAACTCTCCAGGTTGAAGGGATTCTTCCTTCAGGTAAAACATGCATGGGCAACCCAGAATATGGTCCACCGTGTGACCGGGAAAACTTTTTAAATGCGTCTCAGTTTTCGTCCCCTCGTACTCGGTTTTACCATTCCAGACGCTTTACTAACACTCTCCCCACTTGGAGAGTCAGTGCCTTTAACCTCCTGTTTGGCACAGTTTGGAATTTCTGCGCAAGATGAACAGGAATAGGGAGAACCAATGAGAGATTAGCTGTAGGTGTCTGCACGAACAAATTTAACGCTCATTTCCCACCAGGAAGAGGAATTAGCCAAAGGCTCAGCATGCCGTGTCGGAACCAGATTAGGGCCTGAAGCAATCCTGCGGTTTTGCGGCCAGCTCACAAGAAAGCGAGTTGAAGAAAGGAGCTCAGGGGCACTGTAATTCACAAACCTGCAGAGTTATAAATGACAACTATCGTCCAAAAATATATTGAAGTAAGGCTGCAAAGAGGACTTGAACGCGGGGCAGAATTCCAGGAATACGATTTCAGGAGGTAGACGGGAAGTCCTCTGAAAGTATAGGAGAAGAGGCAGAACCTCGACAATGATGCACTTGGTCAAAAAGGGCATATGCGTTTCTTCCAGGGCCCTCATTAAAGAGGGTAGGAGGCTCCCAGCATGCTTCAGTGGCCAACAGAGGGCCTACGTCGCCAAGGCGACGTGAGCCATCCAGGCAGGAGTGACCTCACATCAGAGCGCCCACCTCACAGAAGGGTAAGGAACCCAGTCATGATCAGACTCTCACCAGAGTGCCCACATAAGCAAGGGGCTGGGAATCAGGCACAAGTGTCCTCACACCCGTGGGGCCACATCATCGAAAGTTGAGGTACCCAGCACATGTGGCCTCAAACCAGAAGACCCACATCACCATGGGTCTCAGAGTGAGGTAGGCAGGATTAACCTCACAACACATGGCCCATTGTATAAAAAGGTGAGGAATCCAGCAGTTGGAACATCCCAGCAGGCGGCCCAGAGCACCGAGGCTATGGGATCCAGGCAGTGATGAACTCACAACAGAGGGCCCTCATCGTGATACTGTAAGCAACCCAGCCGTTGTGACCTCAGAGCACAAGGCCCACATCCCCATGGGGAAGGGAACCAAGCAGGAGTGTCATCGCACAAGTGGGTACATAACAGAAAATGTGGGGAGCCCAGCAGTTAGGGCTGGACGCCAGAGGGCCCTCATCACTGAGGAGAGGAGGCTCCCAGCAAGCTCCAACTGCTACCAGAGGGCCGACGTCGCCAATGCGGGGTGTGCCAGCCAGGCAGGAGTGACCTCAGAGCAGAGGGCCAACCACACAAAAGTGTGTGGAACTCAAAGAGGATCAGACTCTCACCAGAGGGCCCACATCACCAAGGGAATGGAAAACAGGCAAGAGTGTCCTCACACCAGTGGGGCCACATCACCGAAATGTGACGGACCCAGCACACGTGGCCTCAAACTACAGGACACACATCACCAAGGGGCTGGGAGTGAGGCAGGCAGGAGGAGCCTCAAAACAGAGGGCCCATTGCGTAAAAATGGTGAGGAATCCCGCAGTTGGAACCTCCCAGCAGGCGGCCAGGAGCAGCGAGGCTATGGGATCCAGGCCTGACTGAACTCAAAACAGAGGGCCCTCATCATGAAACTGTGAGCAACCCAGCCGTTGGGACCTTAGAGCAGAAGGCCCACATTCCCATGTGGTTGGGAACTTGGCAGAAGTGTACTCGCACCACAGGGCGCACATCAGAGAATTTTGGGAACCCAGAAATTAGGGCCTGATGCCAGAGGGCCCTCATTACCAAGGGGAGGAGACCCCAAGCAGGCACCAACTCCCTACGGAGGGACCATGTCGCCAAGGTGACGTGCAAAGCCAGGCAGGAGTGACCTCACAGCTGAGGGCCTACCTCACAGAATGGTGAGGAACCCAGCCAGGATAAGACTCTCACCAGAGGGCCCACATCACCAAGGGGATCAGAACCAGGCAGGACTGTCTTCACACCAGGGTGACCACATCATAGAAAGGTGAGGAACCCAGCACATGTGGCCTAAACCAGAGGATCCAGATCTCCAAGGGGTTCGGAGTGAGGCAGGCATGAGTAGCCTCACAACACAGGGCGAATAGAATAAAAAAGCTGAGGAATCCTGCAGTGGGAACCTCCCAGCAGGCGGCCCAGAGCACCGAGTCTATGCGATCCAGGCCACAGTGAACTCACAGCAGAGCGCCCACATCATGAAACTGTGAGCAACCCAGCCGTTTGGACCTCAGAGCAGAAGGCCCACATCACCATGGGGTTGGGAACATGGCACGAGTGTCCTCGCACAACTTAGCACGTATCAGAAAATGTGGGTACCCAGCAGTTAGGGCCTGACGCCAGAGGGCCCTCATCACCGAGGGGAGGAGGCTCCCAGTAGGCTCCAACTGCCACAAGAGGGCCGACATTGCCAAGGTGGGGTGTGCCAGCCAGGCAGGAGTGACCTCACAGCAGAGGGCCCACCTCACAGAAGGGTGAGGAACCCAGCCAGGATCAGACTCTCACCAGAGGGCCCACATCACCAAGGGGATAGGAACCAGGCAGGAGTGTCCTCACACCAGTGGGGCCACATCATCGAAAGGTGAGGGACCCAGCACACGTGGCCTCAAACCAGAGGACACACATCACCAAGGGGCTGGGAGTGAGGCAGGCAGGAGGAGTCTCAAAACACAGGGCCCATAGAAGGAAAAAGGTGAGGAATCCCGCAGTTGGAACTTCCCCATAGGTGGCCAGGAGCAGCGAGGCTATGGGATCCATGCTGGAGTGAACTCACACCAGAGGGCCCTCATCAAGAAACTGAGCAACCCACGGTTGGGACCTCAGAGCAGAAGGCCCACAATCCCATGGGGTTGGGAACCTGGCAGGAGTGTACTAGCACCACAGGGCGCACAACAGAAAATTTGGGGAGCCCAGGAGTTAGGCTCTGACGCCAGAGGGCCCTCATTACCGAGGGGAGGAGACTCCCAGCAGGGACCAACTCCCAACTGAGGGCCCACGTCGCCAAGGGACGTGGGCCAGCCAGGCAGGAGTGACCTCACAGCAGAGGGCCTACCTCACAGAAGGGTGAGGAACCCAGCCAGGATAAGACTCTCACCAGAGGGCTCACATCACCAAGGGGATCGGAACAAGGCAGGAGTGTCCTCACACCAGTGGGGCCACATCAGCGAAAGGTGAGGAACACAGCACATTTGGCCTCAAACAAGGGGACGCACATCACGAAAGGGCTGGGAGTGAGGCATGCAGGAGGAGACTCAGAACAGAGGGCCCATAGAATAAAAAAGGTGAGGAACCCCACAGTTGGAAGCTCCAAGCAGGTGGCCCAGAGCACCGAGGTTATGGGATCCATGCCGGAGTGAACTCAGCGCAGAGGGCCCACATTCTGACACTGTGAGCAACCCAGCCGTTGGGACAACAGAGCAGAAATCTCACATCCCCTAGGGAAGGGACCCTGGCTGGAGTGTACTCGCATGACAGGGCGCACATCAGAAAATTTTGGGAGCCCATGAGTTAGGGCCTGACGCCAGAGGGCCCTCATTACCGAGGGGAGGAGACTCCCAGCAGGCACCAACTCCCAACTGAGGGCCCACATCGCCAACGTGACGTGTGCCAGCCAGGCAGGAGTGACCTCACAGCAGAGGGCCCACCTCCCAGAAGTGTGAGGAATCCAGACAGGATCAGACTCTCACCAGAGGGCCCCCATCACCAAGGGGATGGGAACCAGGCAGGAGTGTCCTCACACCAGTGGGGCCACATCAATAAAGGTGAGGAAACCGGTACATGTGGCCTTAAACCAGAGGACCTACATCACAAAGGGGCTGGGAGTGAGTCAGGAAGTAGGAGCATAAAAACACAGGACCCAAAGAATAAAAAAGGTAAGGAATCCAGCAGTAGGAACCTCCCAGCAGTCGGCTCAGAGCACAGAGTCTATGGGATCTAGGCCTGAGTGAACTAACACCAGAGAGACAACATCAAGAAACGGTGAACAACACAGGTGTTGGGACCTTAGAGCAGAAGGCCCACATGCCCATGGGGATGGGAACCTCGCAGGAGTGTCCTCGCACCACTTAGCACGTATCAGAAAATGTGGGTACCCAGCAGTTAGGGCCTGACGCTAGAGGGCCCCCATCACCGAGGGGAGGAGGCTCCCAGCAGGCTCCAAGTGCCACAAGAGGGCCAATGTTGCCCAGGTGGGGTGTGCCAGCCAGGCAGGAGTGACCTCACAGCAGAGGGCCCACCTCACAGAAGGGTGAGGAACCCAGCCAGGATCAGAATCTCACCAGAGGGCCCACATCATCAAGGGGATAGGAAGCAGGCAGGAGTGTCCTCACACCAGTGGGGCCACATCATCGAAAGGCGAGGGACCCAGCACACGTGGCCTTACACCAGAGGACACACATCACCAAGGGACTGGGAGTGAGTCAGGCAGGAGAAGTCTCAAAACAGAGGGTCCATAGAAGAAAAAAGGTGAGGAATCCCGCAGTTGGAACCTCCCAGCAGGTGGCCAGGAGCAGTGAGGCTATGGGATCCAGGCCGGAGAGAACTCACAGCAGAGGGCCCTCATCATGAAACTGAGCAACCCACGGTTGGGACCTCAGAGCAGAAGGCCCACATTCCCATGGGGTTGGGAACCTGGCAGGAGTGTACTCGAACCACAGGGCGCATATCAGAAAATATTGGGAGCCCAGGAATTAGGGCCTGACGCCAGAGGGCCCTCATTACCGAGGGCAGGAGACACCCAGCAGGCACCAAATCCCATCAGAGGGCCGACGTCGCCAAGGCGGGGTGTGCCAGCCAGGCAGGAGTGACGTCAGAGAAGAGGGCCCACCTCACAGAAGTGTGAGGAACCCAACCAGGATCAGACTCTCACCGGATGGCCCACATCACCAAGGGGATGGGAACCAGGCAGGAGTGTCCTCACACCAGTGGGGCCACATCAGCCAAAGGTGAGGAACCCAGCACATGTGGCCTCAAACCACAGGACACACATCACCAAGGGGCTGGGAGTGAGGCAGGTGTCTGGAGGGGCACATTTAACTCTAATTTCCCACCAGGAAGAGGAATTAACCAAAGGCTCAGAGTGCCGTGCCAGACCCTGATTATGGCCTAAAGCAAACCTGCGGTTCTGTGGCCAGCTTTCAAGGAAACGAGTTAAGAAAGGAAATCACGGGCACTGTAATTCACAAACCTGCAGAGTTATAAATGACAGCTATTGGCAAAAATATACTGAAGTAAGTCTGCAAAGAGGACTTCAAAACGAGGCAGAATTGCAGGAATCATATTTCAGGAGGTAGATTGGAATTGCATTTAAAGCATGTGAAAAGCGGCAGATCTTTGACAGTGATGCACTTGGACAAAAGTGCGTAAACATTTTTTCCTGAATATATTCAGGAAAAAACACATATGCCCTTTTTGGCCAACCAAGCACTCGAGCAATGGAAATCCGCACTACAATGAAGTCTCATTTCCCATTTGTCAAAAGGGCCATCTGAAAAAAGTGTAAAAACCAGAAACACAGGACAGGCCATGGAGAACAGGGAGCCTTGTTATGCTGATGGGCGGGATGTAAATTGCCAACAGACACTCTGGAGATGTTTATGGTGTATCCTGAAACATCTGAAAAACAAAGCTACAGACCCTAGGGCACTTCCACTTTTGGCCCTATAGCTTAGGAAAATTAAAATCAACAAGACACAGCCAACACAAAATTTAGGGCTGCTGTGTTTACAAGAACCTTGAGTCCAGTACAAATTAAATATCCCAGAAAGAAAAAAATGGATAAAGGAGTTGTGCTACTTACGTACAACGGAATATCACTCAGCAATGAAATCAATGTCATCAGGCCTGTAGCAGCAAATTGAGTGGATTTAAGTATGATGATTCTAAGAGAAATAGGTCACACAGAGAAAGATAATTATCATAAGATATCACTAATAGAGAGAGTGTAAACTTGGCTACACATAAACTGAATTCCAAAACCGAACAGAGTCTCACATTTAGATAAAAACTTATGCTTGCTTAAGGGGAAAGTTGAGTTGGGGTGCTGTATAAAACCAGAGATTGAAATTAGCACACATACCGTTCCATAAGCCAAATATGTAATAGACAAGACCTACTCTTTGCTCAACGAAATAGACTCATCCATGGTGTATCACCTCACACCTGTTAGAATGGGCATCATCAGAAAATCTACAAACAACAAATGCTGGAAAGGGTGTGGAGATAAGGAACCCTCTTCCGCTATTGTTGGGAATGAAATTGATACAGTCACTGTGGAGAACGTTATGGAGTTTCTTATAAAACTAAGAATAGAATTACCATATGATACAGCAGTCCCACTACTGGGCATATACCCAGACAAAACCATAAATCAAAAAGAGACATTCACCGCAATGTTCATTGCATCACTATTTACAATATCCAGGTAATGGAAGCAACCTAAATGCCCACAGACAGACGAATGCATAAAGAAGTGGTACATATATAAAATGGAATATTACTAAGCCATAAAAAGGAATGAAATTGGGTCATTTGTAGAGACGTTGATGGATCTAGAGACTGTCATACAGAGTGAAGTAAGTCAGAAAGAGAAAAAGAAATCTTGTCTATTAATGCTTATATGTGGAACCTAGACAAATTGTACAGATGACCCGTTTTGCAAGGCAGAAATAGAGCAACAGATGTAGACAACAAACGTATGGACACCAAGGGGGGAAAGCTGTTGGGGGGTGGTGGTGGGAGGAGTTGAGAGATTGGGATTGGCATGTATACATTTATATGTATAAAATAGATAACCAAAAAGAACCTGCTGTATAAAAATTAAAATAAAATTCAAATTACAAAAAGTAAAACAGAAAAAATATTCTTCCCTTCACATACATGTATTTATATGAATAAATTATTTCCATGCTTATATCTGTAAATACAAAAAAGAGGAATAAAATCTACCTTGAACCAAAAAAGAAAAAAAGAAAAAAAAACAGAACCCACCAGCTACATAGAGGAAAACCATATTAGGGCACTTGCTCCAGTTGTAAACAATTCTGAAGTTGGTCAGTGGTGGGGAATCATCTCCCATTCAGCCAGCAGGCCCCACGCAACAAGCGTCCTCATTGCAAAGCTGGGGGACCGTGCCGAGGCATCTGTGAGTAAACGTGGGCTGAGCCCCAGGCCAGCTGCTGCTGAAATGTTCACACCCTTCCCAGGTAAAACACGCTGAATATGTACAAGGACTTGAAAGCCTAGAGGAAGGGCCATGGAGCCACATGAGCGACGGCATGCCAGCCAACTTGGTGTCTGCAGGCCAGCCAGGATGGTCCTGGCCCTGGGTGCTCTTCTGGAAGCTTTCCATTTCCCTGCCTGAGATACCCCTGCTGTCCCGGCCCCCACAGCTTTCTTCCTCACTCACCTCTGCCCAGGGAGAAATTCCAGCGGCAGGTATGGGTGACACATCCTCTTCTTTAGCAGGTGGCATCTTGGCAACTGCTGCAGAAAGTCCAGCAGAGCCCCACTCACACTGGGCCACCCACAAAGCCGTGGCCTCTCACTCCCTCCCACCAGTCCAGCCCCAAGACTGCTGACAGGGCAGAGAAAATGGCGTCAGGCACAGCTGCAGGGGCTCTTGCTGCCTGGAGCGGTGTTTATATTGATCTGAACCCAGGCACACCTGGGGAGGGCTGGCCGGCACGGTCAGGCTTCCCAGGCCAGCCAATAATCACCCCTCAGGGGCTCACAGTTGCAGAAACTGGAACTTGCTGAATCGGCCAGGTCCAAGGAACAGGTGTGGGCTCCTGAGAGTCAGGATAGACAAGGGGCTGCAGCTCTGGCTTGTTTTCTAATTATATTATCTGGCCCATGAGTGGGAGACAACTTCAAGAAAACCCTCTCCTAATGAGAGGAACCCAGGAGTCAGGGAGAGGAGGGGTGGCTGGTGGGTGGAGACAGAGGCCTGGGCCCCAGGTGCATTGGAAGTCTCTGGAAGACCAGGTGGAGGGAGGCCACACAGAGTGATGCCCAGGGTCACAGACCTGTCGGAGCTGCTGTTTGTTAGTTCAAGTCCTGCTCTGAGGTGCTCTGTGTCAGATCTGAGTGACAGGTGAGCTGGGAGTGCTCTGCAATGAGGGCGATATGCACGGTTCCTGTGTTCCCAGCCCTGCCATGGTACCTGCAAGGGTAGCTCTGTATCCTGGGAGGGGCCTGACCACGAGAGCCCCATGGGCTGCAGTGGGACCTGCCCAGGGAACCCCATACCCTGGGAGGGTCCTGAACACGAGAGCCCCGTGGGCTGGGGTGGGGTACCTGCCCAGGTGAGCTCCATATCCTGGTATTGGCCTGACCTCGAGAGCCCCATGGGCTGCTGGAGTCCTGGTAAAGGATGTCAGGACAGTCAGTGAAGCCACCAAGGATATACCTCCAGTAGTTCCTAAACCCTACACCCTGCTGGTCATTCTACCAACCACCAGGACATGGTATTCTGTATTAGTCTTCAATGATGCCTTCTTTTGTATTCTATTAGTCCCAGAGTCACAAGAAATTTTGGCTTGTGAGTGGCAGGACTCAACATACAACTAAAACAATACTTCCAGGCCGTGTTGCCCCAAGGGTTCAAAAATTCCCACACCATCTTTGGGGAAAGCTCAGCTAAAGACCTAAAAGTTCTACCTCTGGAAAAGGAAACACTCCTTCAATATGCAGACGACATTCTGATCGCCAGCCCTACTAAGGAGACCTCTGAACTACGAAGCCAATAAAGGATACAAGTTGTCCAAGAAAAAGCTCAAATATCACAGACTACGGTGACCTGCCTGGGCTTCATTCTCACAGAAGGTCGGAGAAGCCCATCCCAGGAAAGGGAAGAACCAATTTACAGCCTTACCCATTCTAAAACTAGAAGACAGCTTAGGGGTTCCTGGGGAGGCCAGGGTTTGCTGCTTCTGGATCCCTAACTACAGTCTACTAGCTCGGCCTCTATATGAAACACTGAAAGGAAAAGGTGATGATCCTTTTGAATAGAATGCAGAAGTGGCCTTTCAAGAATGGAAAGAGCAGTCAATTCAGACCCTTGCCCTGGAACTCCCTAATTTAGCTAAACCCTTTGACCTTTACATTCCTGGTGAACGGTGAATCGCCATTGGAGTATTAGTGCAAAACCTGGGACCACTTGAAATGGAACAATGCAAGAATGCGATCCAGGTAGGATAAACTACTGTCACCAAGGGGCTTGGCCCACCGCCACATCTGGCCAAGATACTGGCAGTATCTGATAACCTGGAAATCAGCAGCCCAAAAGGCCACCTCACTCCTAAGGGAAAAGGAACCCTCGTGGTGATCCTAACCCCCAACCATGCCCTGAAGTTGCAGGGTTGGCTCCGTGGGCACACTGATCTTGAGTGAGGAGGCCCTCCAACTGCAAACTCCATAGAGATAAGCGGGGCAAAGGGGCACCATGACGACTCATGTGAAGGTGTCTGCACGTGCAAATTTAACGCACATTTCCCACCAGGAAGAGGAATTAACCAAAGGCTCAGCATGCCATACCGGAACCAGATTAGGGCCTGAAGCAATCCTGCGAGTTTGCGGCCAGCTCACAAGAAAGCGAGTTGAAGAAAGAAGCTCAGGGGCACAGTAATTCACAAACCTGCAGAGTAATGAATGACAGCTATCATCCAAAAATGTTTTGAAGTAAGTCTTCGAAGAGGCCTTGAAATCGGGGCAGAATTTCAGGAAAACGATTTCAGGGGGTAGACTGGAATTGCACTTAAAGAATAGGATTAGAGGCAGAATGTCGACAATGATGCACTTGGTTAAATAGGGCGTATGTGTTTTTTCCTGAATATATTCAGGAAAAACCGCATACGCCCTTTTTGGCCAACAAAGCAGGCGTGTAAAGGAAATCTGCACTACAATGAAGTCGCACTGCCCCCCGGTCAAAAGGGCCATCTGAAAAAAGTGTAAAATTCAGAAAGGCAGGACAGGTCATGGAGAACAGGGAGCCTTGTTATGCTGATGTGCGGGATATAAATTGCCAACAGCCACTCTGGAGAAGTGTATAGTGTTTCCTGAAACACGTAGGAAACAAAGCAACACAGCCTATGGCACTTCCACTTACGGTCCTACAGCTTAGGGAAATTAAAATCAAAAACACACAGCCACCCCAAAATTTGGGACGGCTCCGTTTACAAGAACCTCGTCTACGGTACAAGTTAAATATCCGAGAAAGCAAAAAATGCATAAAGAATTTGGGGTACGCACGTACAATGGAATATCACTCAGCAATGAAATCTACATCATCAGGCCCATAGCGGCATAACGAGTGGATCCAAGTACGATGATTCAACGAGAAATAAGTCACACAGAATAAGAAACATCATAAGATATCACTAATACACGGAATGTAAACTTGGCTACACATGAACTGAATTACAAAACAGAACAGGGTCTCAAATTTAGAAAACCAACTTATGCTTGCTTATGCGGAAAGGTGAGTTGGGGTGCTGCATAAAACCAGAGATTGAAATTAGCACAGATACCGTTCCATAAGCCAAATATATAATAGACAATAACTACTCCTTGCTCAACGAAATGGACTCAACACCACATATTCAACGCCTGGGAATATACCTGACAATTAAGAATCTTAAAACCCATGGATTTATATGTCTCCATAAGGAAATCAAGCGTGTGTACAGCAGCCTAAACGCAGCAGTGAAAATCCGATAAATCCCATTATCAAAATAAATTTCAAAAACAAAACACAATGACAGTGAAATAGAGAGCAATTCTTAAATAATTCATTCAGGGCTTGTGATGCAACCTGGATTTACCACATCTACACCCAGAGCTGGGTGAGACATAAGGCTGGACACTTCGGGCTGATAGCATTGGTGAGGTTCGGTGAGCAAACGCAGACCCTTTGAAGTCATACTGCATGGTACCCATTCCATGGGTCCCAACTATCCAGGTTTAAGGGATTCATCCTTCAGCTAAAACATGCATTGGAAACACAGAGTATGGTCCACCGTGTGATTGGGAAACGTTTTCAAATGCATCTCAGTTTTCGTCCCCTGGTACTCGGGTTCACCATTCCAGACGCTTTACTAACATTCTCCCCAATTGGAGAGTCAGTGCCTTTAACGTCCTGTTTGGCACAGTTTGCAATTTCTGCGCAAGATGAACAGCAATAGGGAGAACCAATGAGAGACTAGCTGTAGGTGTCTGCACCGGCAAATGGAACGCTCATTTCCACCAGGAAGAGGAATTAACCAAAGGCTCAGCATGCCCTGCCAGAAACAGATTAGGGCCTGAAGCAATCCTGCGGTTTTGCGGCCAGCTCACAAGAAAGCGAGTTGAGTAAAGGAGCTCACGGGCACTGTAATTCACAAACCTGCAGAGTTATGAATGACAGCTATCATCCAAAAATGTACTGAAGTAAGTTATGGAAGAGGACTTGAAAGCGGGGCAGAATTTCAGGAAAACGATTTCAGGGGGTAGACTGGAATTGCACTTAAAGCATAGGAAAAGAGGCAGAATATCGACAATGATGCACTTGGCCAAAAAGGGCGTATGCGTTTTTTCCTGAATATATTCAGGAAAAAACGCATACGCCCTTTTTGGGCAACCAAGCCGGCATGTAAAGGAAATCTGCACTACAATGAAGTCCTCTGCCCCCCGGTCAATAGGGCCATCTGAAAAAAGTGTAAAATCTAGAAAGGCCAGACAGGTAATGGAGAACAGGGAGCCTTGTTATGCTGATGGGCGGGATGTAAATTGCCAACAGCCACTCTGGAGAAGTGTATGGTGTTTCCTGAAACACATAGGAAACAGAGCAACACGGCCTATGGCACTTCCACTTATGGTCCTATAGCTTAGAGAAATTAAAATCAAAAACACACAGCCACCCCAAAGTTTGGGATGGGTCTGTTTACAAGAACCTCGTCTACGGTACAAGTTAAATACCTGAGAAAGCAAAAAATGGATAAAGAAGTTGTGGTACGCACGTACAATGGAATATCACTCAGCAATGAAATCTACGTCATCAGGCCCGTAGCGGCATAATGAGTGGATTCAGATACGATGATTCTACGAGAAATATGTCACACAGAATAAGAAACATCATAAGATATCACTAATACACGGAATGTAAACTTGACTACACATGAAATGATTTACAAAACAGAACAGGGTCTCAAATTTAGAAAACCAAATTATGCTTGCTTATGGGGAAAGGTGAGTTTGGGTGCTGCATAAAACCAGAGATTGAAATTAGCACAGATACCTTTCCATAAGCCAAATATATAATAGACAAGACCTACTCCTTGCTCAACGAAATGGACTCAACATCCCATATTCAACGCCTGGGAACATACCTGACAAGTAAGAATCTTAAAACCCATGGATTTATATGTCTCCATAAGGAAATCAAGGGTGTGTACAGCGGCCTAAACGCAGCAGTGAAAATCCAATAAATCCTATTATCAAAATAAATTTCAAAAACAAAACACAATGACAGTGAAAGAGAGAGCAATTCTTAAATAATTGATTCAGGGCTTGTGATGCAACCTGGATTTACCACATCTACTCCCAGAGCTGGGTGAGACATAAGGCTGGACACTTCGGGCTGATAGCATTTGTGAGGTTCGGTGAGCAAACACAGACCCTTTGAGGTCATACTGCATGGTACCCATTCCATGGGTCCCAACTCTACAGGTTTAAAGGATTCTTCCTTCAGCTAAAACATGCATGGGAAACCCAGAGTATGGTCCACCGTGTGATTGGGAAACGTTTTCAAATGCATCGCAGTTTTCGAACCCTGGTACTCGGGTTCACCATTCCAGACACTTTACTAACATTCTCCCCACTTGGAGAGTCAGTGCTTTTAACCTCCTGTTTGGCACAGTTTGCAATTTCTGCGCAAGATGAACAGGAATAGGGAGAACCAATGAGAGACTAGCTGTAGGTCTGCACGGGCAAATGGAATGTTCATTTCCCACCAGGAAGAGGAATTATCCAAAGGCTCAGCGTGCCCTGCCAGAAAGAGATTAGGTCCTGAAGCAATCCTGCGTTTCTGCGGCCAGCTCACAAGAAAGCTAGTTGAGGAAAGCAGCTCAGGGGCACTGTAATTCACAAACCTGCAGAGTTATGAATGACAGCTATCGTCCAAAAATGTATTGAAGTAAGACTTTGAAGAGGATTGAAAGCGGGGCAGAATTTCAGAAAAACGATTTCAGGGGGTAGACTGGAATTGCACTTAAAGCATAGGAAAAGAGGCAGAATGTTGACAATGATGCACTTGGCCAAAAATGGCGTATGCGTTTTTTCCTGAATATATTCAGGAAAAAACGCATACGCACTCTTTGGCCAACCAAGCTGGCGTGTAAAGGAAATCTGCACTACAATGAAGTCTCACAGCCCCCTGGTCAAAAGGGCCATCTGAAAAATGTGTAAAATCCAGAAAGGCAGGACAGGTCATGGAGAACAGGGAGCCTTATTATGCTGATGGGCGGGATGTAAACTGCCAACAGCCACTCTGGAGAAGTGTATGGTGTTTCCTGAAACACGTAGGAAACAAATCAACACAGCCTATGGCACTTCCAATTATGGTCCTATAGCTTAGGGAAATTAAAATCAAAAACAGACAGCCACCTCAAAGTTTGGGACGGCTCTGTTTACAAGAACCTCGACTACTGTACAACTTAAATATCCGAGAAAGCAAAAAATGCATAAAGAATTTGTGGTATGCACGTACAATGGAATATCACTCAGCAATGAAATCTACGTCATCAGGCCCGTAGCGGCATAATGAGTGGATTCAGGTATGATGATTCTACGAGAAATAAGTCACACAGAAAAAGAAACCTCATAAGATATCCCTAATACACGGAATGTAAACTTGGCTACACATGAACTGAATTACAAAACAGAACAGGGTCTCAAATTTAGAAAACCAAATTATGCTTGCTTATGGGCAAAGGTAAGTTGGGGTGCTGCATAAAACCAGAGATTGAAATTAGCACAGATACCGTTCCATAAGCCAAATATATAATAGACAAGACCTACACCTTGCTCAACGAAATGGACTCAACATCCCATATTCAACGCATGGGAACATACCTGACAAGTAAGAATCTTAAAACCCATGGATTTATATATCTCCATAAGGAAATCAAGGGTGTGTACAGCGGCATAAACGCAGCAGTGAATATCCGATAAATCCCATTATCAAAATAAATTTCAAAAACAAAACACAATGACAGTGAAATAGAGAGCAATTCTTAAATAATTCATTCAGGGCTTGTGATGAAACCTGGATTTACCACATCTACACCCAGAGCTGGGTGAGACATGAGGCTGGACACTTCGGGCTGATAGCTTTGGTGAGGTTCGGTGAGCAAACGCAGACCCTTTGAAGTCATACTGCATGGTACCCATTCAATGGGTCCCAACTCTCCAGGTTTAAGGGAATCTTCCTTCAGCTAAAACATGCATGGGAAACCCAGAGTATGGTCCACCGTGTGATTGGGAAACGTTTTCAAATGCATCTCAGTTTTCGGACGCTGGTACTCGGGTTCACCATTCCAGACGCTTTACTAACACTCTCCCCACTTGGAGAGTCAGTGCCTTTAAACTCCTGTTTGGCACAGTTTGCAATTTCTGCGCAAGATGAACAGGAATAGGGAGAACCAATGAGAGACTAGCTGAAGGTGTCTGCACGGGCAAATGGAACGCTCATTTCCCACCAGGAAGACGAATTAAGCAAAGGCTCAGCGTGCCCTGCCAGAAACAGATTAGGGCCTGAAACAATCCTGCGGTTTTGCGGCCAGTTCACATGAAAGCGAGTTGAGGAAAGGAGTTCTGGGGCACTGTAATTCACAAACCTGCAGAGTTATGAATGACAGCTATCGTCCAAAAATGTATTGAAGTAAGTCTTCGAAGAGGACTTGAAAGCGGGGCAGAATTTCAGGAAAACGATTTCAGGGGGTAGACTGGAATTGCACTTAAAGCATAGGAAAAGAGGCAGAATGTCGACAATGATGCACTTGGCCAAAAAGGGTATATGCGTTTTTTCCTGAATATATTCAGGAAAAAACGCATACGCCCTTTTTGGCCAACCAAGCATGCGTGTAAAGGAAATCTGCACTACAATGGAGTCTCACTGCCCCCCGGTCAAAAGGGCCATCTGAAAAAAGTGTAAAATCCAGAAAGGCAGGACAGGTCATGGAGAACAGGGAGCCTTGTTATGCTGCTGGGCAGGATGTCAATTGCCAACAGCCACTCTGGAGAAGTGTATGGTGTTTCCTGAAACACGTAGGAAACAAAGCAACACAGCCTATTGCACTTCCACTTATGGTCCTATAGCTTAGGGAAATTAAAATCAAAAACACACAGCCACCCCAAAGTTTGGGACGGCTCTGTTTACAAGAACCTCATCTACGGTACAAGTTAAATATCCGAGAAAGCAAAAAATGGATAAAGAAGTTGTGGTACACACGTACAATGGAATATCACTCAGCAATGAAATCTCCGTCATCAGGCCCGTAGCGGCATAATGAGTGGATCCAAGTACGATGATTCTGCGGGAAATAAGTCACACAGAATAAGAAACATCATAAGATATCACTAATACACGGAATGTAAACTGACTACACATGAACTGAATTACAAAACAGAACAGGGTCTCAAATTTAGAAAACCAACTTATGCTTGCTTATGGGGAAAGGTGAATTTGGGTGCTGTATAAAACCAGAGATTGAAATTAGCACAGATACCATTCCATAAGCCAAATATATAATAGACAAGACCTACTCCTTGCTCAACGAAATGGACTCAACACTCCATATTCAACGCCTGGGAATATACCTGACAAGTAAGAATCTTAAAACCCATGGATTTATATGTCTCCACAAGGAAATCAAGCGTGTGTACAGCGGCATAAACGCAGCAGTGAATATCCGATAAATCCCATTATCAAAATAAATTTCAAAAACAAAACACAATGACAGTGAAATAGAGAGCAATTCTTAAATAATTCATTCAGGGCTTGTGATGAAACCTGGATTTACCACATCTACACCCAGAGCTGGGTGAGACATAAGGCTGGACACTTTGGGCTGATAGCTTTGGTGAGGTTCGGTGAGCAAACGCAGACCCTTTGAAGTCATACTGCATGGTACCCATTCCATGGGTCCCAACTCTCCAGGTTTAAGGGAATCTTCCTTCAGCTAAAACATGCATGGGAAACCCAGAGTATGGTCCACCGTGTGATTGGGAAATGTTTTCAAATGCATCTCAGTTTTCGGACGCTGGTACTCGGTTTTACCATTCCAGACGCTTTACTAACACTCTCCCCACTTGGAGAGTCAGTGCCTTTAAACTCCTGTTTGGCACAGTTTGCAATTTCTGCGCAAGATGAACAGGAATAGGGAGAACCAATGAGAGACTAGCTGTAGGTGTCTGCACGGCAAATGGAACGCTCATTTCCCACCAGGAAGACGAATTAACCAAAGGCTCAGCGTGCCCTGCCGGAAACAGATTAGGGCCTGAAGCAATCCTGCGGTTTTGCAGCCAGCTCACAAGAAAGTGAGTTGAAGAAAGGAGCTCAGGGTCACTGAAACTCAAAAACCTGCAGAGTTATGAATGACAGCTATATTCCAAAATTGTATTGAAGTAAGTCTTCGAAGAGGACTTGAAAGCGGGGCAGAATTCCTGGAAAACGATTTCAGGGGGTAGACTGGAATTGCACTTAAAGCATAGGAAATGAGGCAGAATGTCGACAGTGATGCACTTGGCCAAAAAGGCCGTATGTGTTTTTTCCTGAATATATTCAGGAAAAAACGCATACGCACTTTTTGGTCAACCAAGCAAGTGTGTAAAGGAAATCTGCACTACAATGAAGTTTCACTGCCCCACGGTCAAAAGGGCAATCTGAAAAAAGTGTAAAATCCAGAAAGGCAGGACAGGTCATGGAGAACAGGGAGCCTTGTTATGCTGCTGGGCAGGATGTCAATTGCCAACAGCCACTCTGGAGAAGTGTATGGTGTTTCCTGAAATGCGTAGGAAACAAAGCAACACAGCCTATTGCACTTCCACTTATGGTCCTATAGCTTAGGGAAATTAAAATCAAAAACACACAGCCACCCCAAAGTTTGGGACGGCTCTGTTTACAAGAACCTCATCTACGGTACAAGTTAAATATCCAAGAAAGCAAAAAATGGATAAAGAAGTTGTGGTACGCACGTACAATGGAATATCACTCAGCAATGAAATCTCCGTCATCAGGCCCGTAGCGGCATATGAGTGGATCCAAGTACGATGATTCTATGGGAAATAAGTCACACAGAATAAGAAACATCATAAGTTATCACTAATACACGGAATGTAAACTGACTACACATGAACTGAATTACAAAAGAGAACAGGGTCTCAAATTTAGAAAACCAACTTATGCTTGCTTAAGGGGAAAGGTGAATTTGGGTGCTGTATAAAACCAGAGATTGAAATTAGCACAGATACCATTCCATAAGCCAAATATATAATAGACAAGACCTACTCCTTGCTCAGCGAAATGGACTCAACAGCTCATATTCAACACCTGGGAACATACATGACAAGTAAGAATCTTAAAACCCATGGATTTATATGTCTCCATAAGGAAATCAAGCATGTGTACAGCGGCATAAACGCAGCAGTGAAAATCAGATAAATCCCATTATCAAGATAAATTTCGAAAACAAAACACAATGAGAGTGAAATAGAGAGCAATTCTTAAATAATTCATTCAGGGCTTGTGATGCAACCTGTATTTACCACATCTACACCCAGAGCTGTGTGAGACATAAGGCTTGACACTTCAGGCTGATAGCATTGGTGAGGTTCGGTGAGCAAACGCAGACCATTTGAAGTCATATTGCCTGGTACCCATTCCATGGGTCCCAACTTTCCAGGTTTAAGGGATTCTTCCTTCAGCTAAATCACGCATGGGAAACCCAGAGTATGGTCCACCGTGTGATTGGGAAACGTTTTCAAATGCATCTCAGTTTTCGAACGCTGGTACTCGGGTTCACCATTCCAGACGCTTTACTAACATTCTCCCCACTTGGAGAGTCAGTGCCTTTAACCACCTGTTTGGCACAGTTTGCAATTTCTGCGCAAGATGAACAGGAATAGGGAGAACCAATGAGAGACTAGCTGTAGGTGTCTGCACGGGCAAATGGAACGCTCATTTCCCACCAGGAAGACGAAGTAACCAAAGGCTCAGCGTGCCCTGCCGGAAACAGATTAGGGCCTGAAGCAATCCTGCGGTTTTGCAGCCAGCTCACGAGAAACCGAGTTGAGGAAAGGAGCTCAGGGGCACTATAATTCACAAACCTGCAGAGTTATGAATGACAGCTATCGTCCAAAAATGTACTGAAGTAAGTCTTCGAAGAGGACTTGAAAGTGGGGCAGAATTTCAGGAAAACGATTTCAGGGGGTAGACTGGAATTGCACTTAAAGCATAGGAAAAGAGGCAGAATGTCGACAATGATGCACTTGGCCAAAAAGGGCGTATGCGTTTTTTCCTGAATATATACAGGAAAAAACGCATACGCCCTTTTTGGCCAACCAAGCAGGCGTGTAAAAGAAATCTGCACTACAATGATGTCTCACTGCCCCCCGGTCAAAAGGGCCATCTGAAAAAAGTGTAAAATTCAGAAAGGCAGGACAGGTCATGGAGAACAGGAAGCCTTGTTATGCTGATGGGCGGGATGTAAATTGCCAACAGCCACTCTGGAGAAGTGTATGGTGTTTCCTGAAACACATAGGAAACAAAGCAACACAGCCTATGGCACTTCCACTTATGGTCCTATAGCTTATGGAAATTAAAATCAAAAACACAAAGCCACCCCAATGTTTGGGACGTCTCTGTTTACAAGAACCTCGTCTACGGTACAAGTTAAATATCCGAGAAAGCAAAAAATGGATAAAGAAGTTGTGGTATGCACGTACAATGGAATATCACTCAGCAATGAAATCTACGTCATCAGGCCCGTATCGGCAAAACGAGTGGGTTCAGGTACGATGATTCTACGAGAAATAAGTCACACAGAAAGAGAAACATCATAAGATATCACTAATACACGGAATGTAAATTTGACTACACATGAACTGAATTACAAAACAGAACATGGTATCAAATTTAGAAAACCAACTTATGTTTGCTTATGGGGAAAGGTGAGTTGGGGTGCTGCATAAAACCAGAGATTGAAATTAGCACAGATACCTTTCCATAAGCCAAATATATAATAGACAAGACCTACTCCTTGCTCAACGAAATGGACTCAACACTCCATATTCAACGCCTGGGAATATACCTGAAAAGTAAGAATCTTAAAACCCATGGATTTATATGTCTCCACAAGGAAATCAAGCGTGTGTACAGCGGCATAAACGCAGCAGTGAATATCCGATAAATCCCATTATCAAAATAAATTTCAAAAACAAAACACAATGACAGTGAAATAGAGAGCAATTCTTAAATAATTCATTCAGGGCTTGTGATGAAACCTGGATTTACCACATCTACACCCAGAGCTGGGTGAGACATAAGGCTGGACACTTTGGGCTGATAGCTTTGGTGAGGTTCGGTGAGCAAACGCAGACCCTTTGAAGTCATACTGCATGGTACCCATTCCATGGGTCCCAACTCTCCAGGTTTAAGGGAATCTTCCTTCAGCTAAAACATGCATTGGAAACCCAGAGTATGGTCCACCGTGTGATTGGGAAATGTTTTCAAATGCATCTCAGTTTTCGGACGCTGGTACTCGGGTTCATCATTCCAGACGCTTTACTAACACTCTCCCCACTTGGAGAGTCAGTGCCTTTAAACTCCTGTTTGGCACAGTTTGCAATTTCTGCGCAAGATGAACAGGAATAGGGAGAACCAATGAGAGACTAGCTGAAGGTGTCTGCACGGGCAAATGGAACGCTCATTTCCCACCAGGAAGACGAATTAAGCAAAGGCTCAGAGTGCCCTGCCGGAAACAGATTAGGGCCTGAAGCAATCCTTCGCTTTGCAGCCAGCTCACAAGAAAGTGAGTTGAAGAAAGGAGCTCAGGGTCACTGAAATTCACAAACCTTCAGAGTTATGAATGACAGCTATCGTCCAAAATTGTACTGAAGTAAGCCTTCGAAGAGGACTTGAAAGCGGGGCAGAATTTCTGGAAAACGATTTCAGGGGGTAGACTGGAATTGCACTTAAAGCATAGGAAATGAGGCAGAATGTCGACAGTGATGCACTTGGCCAAAAAGGCCGTATGTGTTTTTTCCTGAATATAGTCAGGAAAAAACGCATACGCACTTTTTGGTCAACCAAGCAAGTGTGTAAAGGAAATCTGCACTACAATGAAGTTTCACTGCCCCCCGGTCAAAAGGGCCATCTGAAAAAAGTGTAAAATCCAGAAAGGCAGGACAGGTCATGGAGAACAGGGAGCCTTGTTATGCTGCTGGGCAGGATGTAAATTGCCAACAGCCACTCTGGAGAAGTGTATGGTGTTTCCTGAAACACGTAGGAGACAAAACAACACAGCCTATGGCACATCCACTTATGGATCTGTAGCTTAGGGAAATTAAAATCAAAAACACACAGCCACCCCAAAGTTTGGGACGGCTCCGTTTACAGGAACCTCGTCTACGGTACAAGTTAAATATCCGAGAAAGCAAAAAATGGATAAAGAAGTAGTGCTACGTACGTACAATGGAATATCACACAGCAATGAAATCTATGTCATCAGGCCCGTAGCGCCATAATGAGTGGATTCCGGTACGATGATTCTACGAGAAATAAGTCACACAGAAAAAGAAACATCATAAGATATGACTAACACACGGAATGTAAACTTGGCTACACATGAACTGAATTACAAAACAGAAAAGGGTCTCAAATTGAGACAACCAACTTATGCTTGCTTATGGGGAAAGGTGAGTTGGGGTGCTGCATAAAATCAGAGATTGAAATTAGCACAGATACCGTTAAATAAGCCAAATATATAATAGACAAGACCTACTCCTTGCTCAGCAAAATAGACTCAACACCCCATATTCAACGCCTGGGAATATACCTGACAAGTAAGAATCTTAAAACCCATGGATTTATATGTCTCCATAAGGAAATCAAATGTCTGTACATCGGCCTAAACGCAACAGTGAAAATCCGATAAATCCCATTATCAAAATAAATTTCAAAAACAAAACACAATGACAGTGAAATAGAGAGCAATTCTTAAATAATTGATTCAGGGCTTGTGATGCAACCTGGATTTACCACATCTACACCCAGAGCTGGGTGAGACATAAGGCTGGGCACTTCGGGCTGATAGCATTGGTGAGGTTCGGTGAGCAAACGCAGACCCTTTGAAGTCATACTGCATGGTACTCATTCCATGGGTCCCAACTCTCCAGGTTTAAGGGATTCTTCCTTCAGCTAAAACATGCATGGGAAACCCAGAGTATGGTCCACCGTGTGATTGGGAAACGTTTCCAAATGCATCTCAGTTTTCGAACCCTGGTACTCGGGTTCACCACTCCAGACGCGTTACTAAAACTCTCCCCACTTGGAGAGTCAGTGCTTTTAACCTCCTGTTTGGCACAGTTTGCAATTTCTGCGCAAGATGAACAGGAATAGGGAGAACCAATGAGAGACTACCTGTAGGTGTCTGCACGGGAAAATGGAAGGCACATTTCCCACCAGGAAGAGGAATTAACCAAAGGCTCAGCGTGCCATGCCGGAAACAGATTAGGGCCTGAAACAATCCTGCGGTTTTTCGGCCAGTTCACATGAAAGCGAGTTGAGGAAAGGAGTTCTGGGGCACTGTAATGCACAAACCTGCAGAGTTATGAATGACAGCTATCGTCCAAAAATGTATTGAAGTAAGTCTTCGAAGAGGACTTGAAAGCGGGGCAGAATTTCAGGAAAACGATTTCAGGGGGTAGACTGGAATTGCACTTAAAGCATAGGAAAAGAGGCAGAATGTCGACAATGATGCACTTGGCCAAAAAGGGTATATGCGTTTTTTCCTGAATATATTCAGGAAAAAACGCATACGCACTTTTTGGCCAACCAAGCAAGCGTGTAATGGAAATCTGCACTACAATGAAGTCTCACTGCCCCCCTGTCAAAAGGGCCATCTGAAAAAAATGTAAAATCCAGAAAGTCAGGACAGGTCATGGAGAACAGGGAGCCTTGTCATGCTGATGGGCGGGATGTAAATTGCCAACAACCACTCTGGAGAAGTGTATGGTGTTTCCAGAAACACGTAGGAAACAAAGCAACACAGCCTATGGCACTTCCACTTATGGTCCTATAGCTTAGGGAAATTAAAATCAAAAACACACAGCCACCCCAGAGATTGGGACGGCTCTGTTTACAAGAACCTCGTCTACGGTACAAGTAAAATATCCCAGAAAGCAAAAAATGGATAAAGAAGTTGTGGTACGCACGTACAATGGAATATCACTCAGCAATGAAATCTACGACATCAGGCCCGTAGCGGCATAATGAGTGGATTCAGGTACGATGATTCTACGAGAAATAAGTCACACAGAAAAAGAAACATCATAAGATATCACTAATAAACGGAATGTAAACTTGGCTACACATGAACTGAATTACAAAACAGAACAGGGTCTCAAATTTAGAAAACCAACTTATGCTTGCTTATGGGGAAAGGTGAGTTGGGGTGCTGCATAAAACCAGAGATTGAAATTAGCACAGATACCATTCCATAAGCCAAATATATAATAGACAAGACCTACTCCTTGCTCAACGAAATGGTCTCAACACCGCATATTCAACGCCTGGCAAGATACTTGACATGTAACAATCTTAAAACCCATGGATTTATATGTCTCCATAAGGAAATCAAGCATGTGTACAGCGGCCTAAACGCAGCAGTGAACATCCGATAAATCCCATTATCAAAATAAATTTCAAAAAGAAAACACAATGACAGTGAAATAGATAGCAATTCTTAAATAATTCATTCAGGGCTTGTGATGCAACCTGGATTTACCACATCTACACCCAGAGCTGGGTGAGACATAAGGCTGGACACTTCGGGCTGATAGCATTGGTGAGGTTCGGTGAGCAAACGCAGACCCTTGTAAGTCATAATGCATGGTACCCATTCCATGGGTCCCAACTCTCCAGGTTTAAGGGATTCTTCCTTCAGCTAAAACATGCATGGGAAACCCAGACTATCGTCCGCCGTGTGATTGGGAAACGTTTTCAAATGCATCTCAGTTTTCGAACCCTGGTACTCGGGTTCACCATTCCAGAAGCTTTACTAACACTCTCCCCACTTGGAGAGTCAGTGCCTGTAACCTCCTGTTTGGCACAGTTTGCAATTTCTGCGCAAGATGAACAGGAATTGGGAGAACCAATGAGAGACTAGCTGTAGGTGTCTGCAAGGGCAAATGGAACGCTCATTTCCCACCAGGAAGAGGAATTAACCAAAGGCTCAGCGTGCCCTGCCGTAAACAGATTAGGGCCTGAAGCAATCCTACGGTTTGCGGCCAGCTCACAAGAAAGCGTGTTGAAGAAAGGAGCTCAGGGGCACTGTAATTCATAAACTTGCAGAGTAATGAATGACAGCTATCGTCCAAAAATGTATTGAAGTAAGTCTTCGGAGAGGACTTGAAAGCGGGGCAGAATTTCAGGAAAACGATTTCAGCGGGTAGACTGGAATTGAACTTAAAGCATAGGAGAAGAGGCAGAATGTCGACAATGATGCACTTGGCCAAAAAGGGCGTATGCGTTTTTTCCTGAATATATTCAGGAAGAAACGCATGCACACTTTTTGGCCAACCAAGCAAGCGTGTAAAGGAAATCTGCACTACAATGAAGTCTCACTGCCCCCCGGTCAAAAGGGCTATGTGCAAAAAGTGTAAAATCCAGAAAGGCAGGACAGGCCATGGAGGACAAGGAGCCTTGTTATGCTGATGGGCGGATGTAAATTGCCAACAGCCACTCTGGAGAAGTGTATTGTGTTTCCTGAAACAGGGAGGAAACAAAGCATCACAGCCTATGGCACTTCCACTTATGGTCCTATAGCTTAGGGAAAGTAAAATCAAAAAGACACAGCCACCCCAAAGTTTGGGACGGCTCTGTTTACAAGAACCTCGTCTACGGTACAAGTTAAATATCCAAGAAAGCAAAAAATGGATAAAGAAGTTGTGGTACGCACGTACAATGGAATATCACTCAGCAATGAAATCTACGTCATCAGGTCCCTAGCGGCATAATGAGTGGATTCAGTTACGATGATTCTACGAGAAATAAGTCACACAGAAAAAGAAACATCATTAGATATCCCTAATACACGGAATGTAAACTTGGCTACACATGAACTGAATTACAAAACAGAACAGGGTCTCAAATTAAGAAAACCAACTTATGCTTGCTTATCGGGAAAGGTGAGTTGGGGTGCTGCATAAAACCAGAGATTGAAATTAGCACAGATACCATTCCATAAGCCAAATATATAATAAACAAGACCTACTCCTTGCTCAACAAAATGGATTCAACACCACATATTCAACGCCATGGAAGATACCTGAGAAGTAAGAATCTTAAAACCCATGGATTTATATGGCTCCATAAGGAAATCAAGCGTGTGTACAGCGGCCTAAACGCAGCAGTGAACATCCGATAAATCCCATTACCAAAATAAATTTCAAAAACAAAACACAATGACAGTGAAATAGAGAGCAATTCTTAAATCCTTCATTCAGGGCTTGTGAGGCAACCTGCATTTACCACATCTACACCCAGAGCTGGGTGAGACATAAGGCTGGACACTTCGGGCTGATAGCATTGGTGAGGTTCGGTGAGCAAACGCAGACCCTTTGAAGTCATACTGCATGGTACCGATTCCATGGGTCCCAACTCTCCAGGCTTAAGGTATTCTTCCTTCAGCTAAAATATGCATGGGAAACCCAGAGAATGGTCCACCGTGTGATTGGGAAACGTTTTCAAATGCATCTCAGTTTTCGTCCCCTGGTACTCGGGTTCACCTTTCCAGACGCTTTACTAACACTCTCCCCACTTGGAGAGTCAGTTCCTTTAAACTCCTGTTTGGCACAGTTTGCAATTTCTGCGCCAGATGAACAGGAATAGGGAGAACCAATGAGAGACTAGCTCTAGGTGTCTGCACGTTCAAATATAACACTCATTTCCCACCAGGAAGAGGAATTTACCAAAGGATCAGCATGCTGTGCCGGAACCAGATTAGGGCATGAAGCAATCCTGCGGGTTTGCGGCCAGCTCACAAGAAAGCGAGTAGAAGAAAGGAGCTCAGGCGCACTGTCATTCACAAACCTGCAGAGTTATAAATGTCAGCTATTGTCCAAAAATGTATTGAAGTAAGGCTGCGTAGAGGACTTGAAAGCGGGGCAGAATTGCAGGAAAACGAGTTCAGGGGCAGACTGGAATTGCATTTATAGCATAAGGAAAGAGACAGAAAGTCGACAATGATGCACTTGGTCAAAAAGGGCGTATGCGTTTTTTCCTGAATATATTCAAGAAAAAACACATACGCCCTTTTTGACCAAACAAGCAAGCCTGTAAAGAAATATGCATTACAATGAAGTCTCACTGCCCCCCTGTCAAAAGGGACATCTGAAAAAAGTGAAAAATCCAGAAAGGCAGGACAGCCCATGGAGAACAGGGAGCCTTGTTATGCTGATGGGCGGGATGTAAATTGCCAACAGACACTCTGGAGATGTTTATGGTGTATCCTGAAACATCTGAAAAACAAAGCTACAGACCCTAGGGCACTTCCACTTTTGGCCCTATAGCTTAGGAAAATTAAAATCAAAAAGACACAGCCACCCATAAATTTTGGACGGCTCTGCTTACAAGAACCTCATTTACGGTACAAGTGAAATATCCCAGAAAGCAAAAAATGGATAAAGAAGTTGTTGTACGTACGTACAATGGAATATCACTCAGCAATGAAATCTATGTCATGAGGCCCGTCGCGGCATAATGAGTGGATTCAGGTACGATCATTCTAAGTTAACTAAGTCACACAGAAAAAGAAACACCATAAGATATCTCAAATACACGGAATGCAAACATGGCTGCACATGAACTCAATTACAAAACAGAAAAGGGTCTCAAATTTAGAAAACCAACTTATGCTTGCTTAAGGGGAAAGGTGAGTTGTGGTGCTGCATAAAACCAGAGATTGAAATTAGCACAGATACCTTTCCATAAGCAACTATGTAATAGTCAGGGCCTACTCCTTGCTCCACGAAATGGACTCAACACCCCATATTCAATGCCTAGGAATATACCTGACTAATAAGAATCTGAAAACCCATGGATTTATATGTCTCCATAAGAGAATCAAGCATGTGTACAGCGGCATAAACGCAGCAGTGAAAATCCGATAAATCCCATTATCAAAATAAATTACAAAAACAAAACACAATGACAGTGAAATAGAGAGCAATTCTTAAATAATTCATTCAGGGCTTGTGATGCAACGTGGATTTACCACATCTACACCCCGAGCTGAGTGAGACATAAGGCTGGACACTTCGGGCTGATAGCATTGGTGACGTTCGGTGAGCAAAGGCAACCCTTTGAAGTCATACTGCGTGGTACCCATTCCATGGGTCCCAACTCTCCAGGTTGAAGGGATTCTTCCTTCAGGTAAAACATGCATGGGCAACCCAGAATATGGTCCACCGTGTGACCGGGAAAACTTTTTAAATGCGTCTCAGTTTTCGTCCCCTCGTACTCGGTTTTACCATTCCAGATGCTTTACTAACACTCTCCCCACTTGGAGAGTCAGTGCCTTTAACCTCCTGTTTGGCACAGTTTGGAATTTCTGCGCAAGATGAACAGGAATAGGGAGAACCAATGAGAGATTAGCTGTAGGTGTCTGCACGAACAAATTTAATGCTCATTTCCCACCAGGAAGAGGAATTAGCCAAAGGCTCAGCATGCCGTGTCGGAACCAGATTAGGGCCTGAAGCAATCCTGCGGTTTTGCGGCCAGCTCACAAGAAAGCGAGTTGAAGAAAGGAGCTCAGGGGCACTGTAATTCACAAACCTGCAGAGTTATAAATGACAGCTATCGTCCAAAAATATATTGAAGTAAGGCTGCAAAGAGGACTTGAACGCGGGGCAGAATTCCAGGAATACGATTTCAGGAGGTAGACGGGAAGTCCTCTGAAAGTATAGGAGAAGAGGCAGAACCTCGACAATGATGCACTTGGTCAAAAAGGGCATATGCGTTTCTTCCAGGGCCCTTATTAAAGAGGGTAGGAGGCTCCCAGCATGCTTCAGTGGCCAACAGAGGGCCTACGTCGCCAAGTCGATATGAGCCATCCAGGCAGGAGTGACCTCACATCAGAGGGCCCACCTCACAGAAGGGTAAGGAACCCAGTCAAGATCAGACTCTCACCAGAGTGCCCACATAAGCAAGGGGCTGGGAACCAGCCAGGAGTGTCCTCACACCCGTGGGGCCACATCATCGAAAGTTGAGGTACCCAGCACATGTGGCCTCAAACCAGAGGACCCACATCACCATGGGTCTCGGAGCGAGGCAGGCAGGATTAACCTCAAAACACATGGCCCATTGTATAAAAAAGGTGAGGAATCCAGCAGTTGGAACATCCCAGCAGGCGGCCCAGAGCACCGAGGCTATGGGATCCAGGCAGTGATGAACTCACAACAGAGGGCCCTCATCGTGATACTGTAAGCAACCCAGCCGTTGTAACCTCAGAGCAAAAGGCCCACATCCCCATGGGGAAGGGAACCAAGCAGGAGTGTCATGGTACCAGTGGGCACACATCAGAAAAGGTGGGGAGCCCAACAGTTCGGGCCGGACGCCAGAGGGCCCTCATCACTGAGGAGAGGAGGCTCCCAGCAAGCTCCAACTCCTACCAGAAGGCCGACGTCGCCAATGCAGGGTGTTCCAGCCAGGCAGGAGTGACCTCAGAGCAGAGGGCCAACCACACAAAAGTGTGAGGAACCCAAAGAGGATCAGACTCTCACCGGAGGGCCCACATCACCAAGGGAATGGAAACCACGCAGGAGTGATCTCACACCAGTGAGGTCACATCACCGAAATGTGACGGACCCAGCACACGTGGCCTCAAACTACAGGACACACATCACCAAGGGGCTGGGAGTGAGGCAGGCAGGAGGAGCCTCCAAACAGAGGGCCCATAGCGTATAAAAGGTGAGGAATCCCGCAGTTGGAACCCCCCAGCAGGTGGCCCAGAGTATGGAGTCTATGGGATCCAGGCCACAGTGAACTCACAGCAGAGGGCCCACATCATGAAACTGTGAGCAACCCAGCCGTTGGGACCTTAGAGCAGAAGGCCCACATTCCCATGGGGTTGGGATCCTGGCAGGAGTGTACTCGCACCACAGGGCGCACATCAGAAAATTTTGGGAGCCCAGGAGTTAGGGTCTGACGCCAGAGGGCCCTCATTACCGAGGGGAGGAGACTCCCAGCAGGCGCCAACTCCCAACTGAGGGCCCACGTCGCCACGTTGACGTGTGCCAGCCAGGCAGGAGTGACCTCACAGCAGAGGGCCTACCTCACAGAAGGGTGAGGAACCCAGCCAGGATAAGACTCTCACCAGAGGGCCCACATCACCAAGGGGATCGGAACAAGGCAGGAGTGTCCTCACCCCAGTGTGGCCACATTATAGAAAGGTGAGGAACCCAGCACATGTGGCCTAAACCAGAGGACCCACATTTCCAAGGTGCTCCGAGTGAGGCAGGCAGGAGTAGCCTAACAACACAGGGCCCACAGAATAAAAAATGTGAGGAATCCAGCAGTTTGAACCTCCCAGCAGGTGGCCCAGAGCATGGAGTCTATGGGATCCAGGCCACAGTGAACTCACAGCAGAGGGCCCACATCATGAAACTGTGAGCAACCCAGCCAGTGGGACCTCAGAGCAGAAGGCCCACATCCCCATGGGGATGGGAACCTCGCAGGAGTGTCCTCGCACAACTTAGCACGTATCAGAAAATGTGGGAACCCAGCAGTTATGGCCTGGCGCAAGAGGGCCCTCATCACGGAGGAGAGGAGGCTACCAGCAGGCTCCAAATGCCACCAGAGGGCCGACGTCACCAAGGCAATGGGAGCAAGCCAGGCAGGAGTTACCTCACAGCAGAGGGCCCACCTCACAGAAGTGTGAGGAGCCCAAACAGGATCAGACTCTAACCAGAGCGCCCGCATCACCAAGGGGATGGAAACCAGGCAGGAGTGTCCTCACACCAGTGGGGCCACATCAGCGAAAGGTGAGGAACACAGCACATGTGGCCTCAAACAAGGGGACACACATCACGAAAGGGCTGGGAGTGAGGCATGCAGGAGGAGACTCACAACAGAGCGCCCATAGAATAAAAAAGGTGAGGAACCCCGCAGTTGGAAGCTCCAAGCAGGTGGCCCAGAGCACCGAGGCTATGGGATCCATGCCGGAGTGAACTCACAGCAGAGGGCCCACATTCTGACTCTGTGAGCAACCCAGCCGTTGGGACCTCAGGGCAGAAAGCCCATATCCCCATGGGGATGGGACCCTGGCTGGAGTGTACTCGCACGACAGGGCACACATCAGAAAATTTTGGGAGCCCATGAGTTAGGGCCTGACGCCAGAGGGCCCTCATTACCGAGGGGAGGAGACTCCCAGCAGGCACCAACTCCAACTGAGGGCCCACATCGCCAAGGTGATGTGTGCCAGCCAGGCAGGAGTGACCTCACAGCAGAGGGCCCACCTCCCAGAAGTGTGAGGAATCCAGACAGGATCAGACTCTCACCAGAGGGACCCCATCACCAAGGGGATGGGAACCAGGCAGGAGTGTCCTCACACCAGTGGGGCCACATCAATAAAGGTGAGGAAACCGGTACATGTGGCCTTAAACCAGAGGACCTACATCACAAATGGGCTGGGAGTGAGTCAGGAAGTAGGAGCATGAAAACACAGGACCCAAAGAATAAAAAAGGTAAGGAATCCAGCAGTAGGAACCTCCCAGCAGGCCGCTCAGAGCACAGAGTCTATGGGATCTAGGCCTGGGTGAACTAACACCAGAGAGCCAACATCATGAAACGGTGAACAACACAGGTGTTGGGACCTTAGAGCAGAAGGCCCACATGCCCATGGGGATGGGAACCTCGCAGGAGTGTCCTTGCACCACTTAGCACGTATCAGAAAATGTGGGTACCCAGCAGTTAGGGCCTGAGGCAAGAGGGCCCCCATCACCGAGGGGAGGTTCCCAGCAGGCTCCAACTGCCACAAGAGGGCCGATGTTGCCCAGGTGGGGTGTGCCAGCCAGGCAGGAGTGACCTCACAGCAGAGGGCCCACCTCACAGAAGGGTGAGGAACCCAGCCAGGATCAGACTCTCACCAGAGGGCTCACATCATCAAGGGGATAGGAACCAGGCAGGAGTGTCCCCACACCAGTGGGGCCACATCATCGAAAGGCGAGGGACCCAGCATACGTGGCCTCAAACCAGAGGACACACATCACCAAGGGGCTGGGAGTGAGGAAGGCAGGAGGAGTCTCAAAACAGAGGGCCCATAGAAGAAAAAAGGTGAGGAATCCCGCAGTTGTAACCTCCCAGCAGGTGGCCAGGAGCAGCGAGGCTATGGGATCCAGGCTGGAGTGAACTCACAGCAGAGGGCCCTCATCGTGAAACTGATCAACCCACGGTTGGGACTTCAGAGCAGAAGGCCCACATTCCCATGGGGTTGGGAACCTGGCAGGAGTGTACTCGAACCACAGGGCGCATATCAGAAAATATTGGGAGCCCAGGAGTTAGGGTCTGACGCCAGAGGGCCCTCATTACCGAGGGGAGGAGACACCCAGCAGGCACCAAATCCCACCAGAGAGCTGACGTCGCCAAGGCGGGGTGTGCCAGCCAGGCAGGAGTGACCTCAGAGAAGAGGGCCCACCTCACAGAAGTGTGAGGAACCCAACCAGGATCAGACTCTCACCGGAGGGCCCACATCACCAAGGGGATGGGAACCAGGCAGGAGTGTCCTCACACCAGTGGGGCCACATCAGCCAAAGGTGAGGAACCCAGCACATGTGGCCTCAAACCAGAGGACACACATCACCAAGGGGCTAGGAGTGAGGCAGGTGGCTGGAGGGGCACATTTAACTCTAATTTCCCACCAGGAATTGGAATGAACCAAAGTCTCAGAGTGCCGTGCCGGACCCTGATTATGGCCTGAAGCAAACCTGCGGTTCTGTGGCCAGTTTTCAAGGAAACGAGTTAAGAAAGGAAATCACGGGCACTGTAATTCACAAACCTGCAGTGTTATAAATGACAGTTATTGGCAAAATTATATGGAAGTAAGTCTGCAAAGAGGACTTGAAAACGAGGCAGAATTGCAGGAATCATATTTCAGGAGGTAGATTGGAATTGCATTTAAAGCATGTGAAAAGCGGCAGATCTTTGACAGTGATGCACTTGGACAAAAGTGCGTAAACATTTTTTCCTGAATATATTCAGGAAAAAACACATATGCCCTTTTTGGCCAACCAAGCACTGGAGAAATGGAAATCTGCACTACAATGAAGTCTCATTTCCCATTCGTCAAAAGGGCCATCTGAAAAAAGTGTAAAAACCAGAAACACAGGACAGGCCATGGAGAACAGGGAGCCTTGTTATGCTGATGGGCGGGATGTAAATTGCCAACAGACACTCTGGAGATGTTTATGGTGTATCCTGAAACATCTGAAAAACAAAGCTACAGACCCTAGGGCACTTCCACTTTTGGCCCTATAGCTTAGGAAAATTAAAATCAACAAGACACAGCCAACACCAAATTTAGGGCTGCTGTGTTTACAAGAACCTTGAGTCCAGTACAAATTAAATATCCCAGAAAGAAAAAAATGGATAAAGGAGTTGTGCTACTTACGTACAAGGGAATATCACTCAGCAATGAAATCAATGTCATCAGGCCTGTAGCAGCAAATTGAGTGGATTTAAGTATGATGATTCTAAGAGAAATAGGTCACACAGAGAAAGATAATTATCATAAGATATCACTAATAGAGAGAGTGTAAACTTGGCTACACATAAACTGAATTCCAAAACCGAACAGAGTCTCACATTTAGATAAAAACTTATGCTTGCTTAAGGGGAAAGTTGAGTTGGGGTGCTGTATAAAACCAGAGATTGAAATTAGCACACATACCGTTCCATAAGCCAAATATGTAATAGACAAGACCTACTCTTTGCTCAACGAAATAGACTCATCCATGGTGTATCACCTCACACCTGTTAGAATGGGCATCATCAGAAAATCTACAAACAACAAATGCTGGAAAGGGTGTGGAGATAAGGAACCCTCTTCCACTATTGTTGGGAATGTAAATTGATACAGTCACTCTGGAGAACATTATGGAGTTTCTTATAAAACTAAGAATAGAATTACCATATGATACAGCAATCCCACTACTGGGCATATACCCAGACAAAACCATAAATCAAAAAGAGACATTCACCGCAATGTTCATTGCATCACTATTTACAATATCCAGGTAATGGAAGCAACCTAAATGCCCACAGACAGACGAATGCATAAAGAAGTGGTACATATATAAAATGGAATATTACTAAGCCATAAAAAGGAATGAAATTGGGTCATTTGTAGAGACGTTGATGGATCTAGAGACTGTCATACAGAGTGAAGTAAGTCAGAAAGAGAAAAACAAATCTTGTCTATTAATGCATATATGTGGAACCTAGAAAAATTGTACAGATGAACCGTTTTGCCAGGCAGAAATAGAGCAACAGATGTAGACAACAAACGTATGGACACCAAGGGGGGAAAGCTGTTGGGGGGTGGTGGTGGGAGGAGTTGAGAGTTTGGGATTGGCATGTATACATTTATATGTATAAAATAGATAACCAAAAAGAACCTGCTGTATAAAAAAATAAAATAAAATTCAAATTACAAAAAGTAAAACAGAAAAAATATTCTTCCCTTCACATACAAGTATTTATATGAATAAATTATTTCCATGCTTATATCTGTAAATACAAAAAAGAGGAATAAAATCTACCTTGAACCAAAAACGAAAAAAAGAAAAAAAAACAGAACCCACCAGTTACACAGAGGAAAACCGTATCAGGGCACTTGCTCCAGTTGTAAACAATTCTGAAGTTGGTCAGTGGTGGGGAATCATCTCCCATTCAGCCAGCAGGCCCCACGCAACAAGCGTCCTCATTGCAAAGCTGGGGGACCGTGCCGAGGCATCTGTGAGTAAACGTGGGCTGAGCCCCAGGCCAGCTGCTGCTGAAATGTTCCCACCCTTCCCAGGTAAAACACCTGAATATGTACAAGGAATTGAAAGCCTAGAGGAAGGGCCATGGAGCCACATGAGCGACAGCATGCCAGCCGATTTGGTGCCTGCAGGCCAGCCAGGATGGTCCTGGCCCTGGGTGCTCTTCTGGAAGCTTTCCATTTCCCTGCCTGAGATACCCCTGCTGTCCCGGCCCCCACTGCTTTCTTCCTCACTCACCTCTGCCCAGGGAGAAATTCCAGCGGCAGGTATGGGTGACACATCCTCTTCTTTAGCAGGTGGCATCTTGGCAACTGCTGCAGAAAGTCCAGCAGAGCCCCACTCACACTGGGCCACCCACAAAGCCGTGGCCTCTCACTCCCTCCCACCAGTCCAGCCCCAAGACTGCTGACAGGGCAGAGAAAATGGCGTCAGGCACAGCTGCAGGGGCTCTTGCTGCCTGGAGCGGTGTTTATATTGATCTGAACCCAGGCACACCTGGGGAGGGCTGGCCGGCACGGTCGGGCTTCCCAGGCCAGCCAATAATCACCCCTCAGGGGCTCACAGTTGCAGAAACTGGAACTTGCTGAATCGGCCAGGTCCAAGGAACAGGTGTGGGCTCCTGAGAGTCAGGATAGACAAGGGGCTGCAGCTCTGGCTTGTTTTCTAATTATATTATCTGGCCCATGAGTGGGAGACAACTTCAAGAAAACCCTCTCCTAATGAGAGGAACCCAGGAGTCAGGGAGAGGAGGGGTGGCTGGTGGGTGGAGACAGAGGCCTGGTGCCCCGGGTGCAGTGGAAGTCTCTGGAAGACCAGGTGGAGGGAGGCCACACAGAGTGATGCCCAGGGTCACAGACCTGTCGGAGCTGCTGTTTGTTAGTTCAAGTCCTGCTCTGAGGTGCTCTGTGTCAGATCTGAGTGACAGGTGAGCTGGGAGTGCTCTGCAATGAGGGCGATATGCACGGTTCCTGTGTTCCCAGCCCTGCCATGGTACCTGCAAGGGTAGCTCTGTATCCTGGGAGGGGCCTGACCACGAGAGCCCCATGGGCTGCAGGGGAACCTGCCCAGGGTACCCCATATCCTGGGAGGGGCCTGAACACGAGAGCCCCGTGGGCTGGGGTGGGGGTGGGGTACCTGCCCAGGTGAGCTCCATATCCTGGGATTGGCCTGACCTCGAGAGCCCCATGGGCTGCTGGAGTCCTGGTAAAGGATGTCAGGACAGTCAGTGAAGCCACCGAGGATATACCTCCAGTAGTTCCTAAATCCTACACCCTGCTGGTCATTCTACCAACCACCAGGACATGGTATTCTGTATTAGTCTTCAATGATGCCTTCTTTTGTATTCTATTAGTCCCAGAGTCACAAGAAATTTTGGCTTGTGAGTGGCAGGACTCAACATACAACTAAAACAATACTTCCGGGCCGTGTTGCCCCAAGGGTTCAAAAATTCCCACACCATCTTTGGGGAAAGCTCAGCTAAAGACCTAAAAGTTCTACCTCTGGAAAAGGAAACACTCCTTCAATATGCAGACGACATTCTGATCGCCAGCCCTACTAAGGAGACCTCTGAACTACCAAGCCAATAAAGGATACAAGTTGTCCAAGACAAAGCTCAAATATCACAGACTACGGTGACCTGCCTGGGCTTCATTCTCACAGAAGTTCGGAGAAGCCCATCCCAGGAAAGGGAAGAAACAATTTGCAGCCTTACCCATTTCTGAAACTAGAAGACAGCTTAGGGGTTCCTGGGGAGGCCAGGGTTTGCTGCTTCTGGATCCCTAACTACAGTCTACTAGCTGGGCCTCTATATGAAACACTGAAAGGAAAAGATGATGATCCTTTTGAATAGAATGCAGAAGAGGCCTTTCAAGAATGGAAAGAGCAGTCAATTCAGACCCTTGCACAGGAACTCCCTAATTTAGCTAAACCCTTTGACCTTTACATTCCTGGTGAACGGTGAATCGCCATTGGAGTATTAGTGCAAAACCTGGGACCACTTGAAATGGAACAATGCAAGAATGCGATCCAGGTAGGATAAACTACGGTCACCAAGGGGCTTGGCCCACCGCCACATCTGGCCAAGATACTGGCAGTATCTGAAAACCTGGAAATCAGCAGCCCAAAAGGCCACCTCCCTCCTAAGGGAAAAGGACCCCACGTGGTGATCCTAACACCCAACCATGCCCTGAAGTTGCAGGGTTGGCTCCATGGGCACACTGACCTTGAGTGAGGAGGCCCTCCAACTCCAACCTCCATAGAGATAACCGGGGCAAAGTGGCACCATGACGACTCGTGTGAAGGTGTCTGCACGGGCAAATTTAACGCTCATTTCCCACCAGGAAGAGGAATTAACCAAAGGCTCAGCATGCCGTGCCGGAACCAGATTAGGGCCTGAAGCAATCCTGCGGGTTTGCGGCCAGCTCACAAGAAAGCGAGTTGAATAAAGGAGCTCAGGGACACTGTAATTCACAAACCTGCAGAGTTATAAATGACAGCTATCACCCAAAAATATATTGAAGGAAGGCTGCGAAAAGGACTTGAAAGCGGGGCAGAATTGCAAGAAAACGATTTCAGGGGGTAGACTGGAATTGCATTTAAAGCATAGGAAAAGAGGCAGAACGTCGACAATGATGCACTTGGCCAAAAAGGGCGTATGCGTTTTTTCCTGAATATATTCAGGAAAAAACGCATACGCCCTTTTTGGCCAACCAAGCAAGCATGTTAAAGAAATCTGCACTACAATGAAGTCTCACTGCCCCCCGTTCAAAAGGGCCATCTGAAAAAAGTGTAAAAACCAGAAACACAGGACAGGCCATGGAGAACAGGGAGCCTTGTTATGCTGATGGGCGGGATGTAAATTGCCAACAGCCACTCTGGAGATGTGTATGGTGTTTCCTCAAAAACCTAAAAAACAAAGCAACGGAGCCTACGGCATTACCACTTATTTTCCTATAGCTTAGGGAAATTAAAATCAAAAACACACAGCCACCCCAAAGTTTCTGTTTACGGCTCTGTTTACAAGAACCTCGTCTACGGTACAAGTTAAATATCCCAGAAAGCGAAAAATGGATAAAGAAGTGTGGTACGTACGTACAAAGGAATATCACTCACCAATGAAATCTATTTCATCAGGCCCGTCGCGGCATAATGAGTGGATTCAGGTACGATGATTCTAAGTGAAATAAGTCACACAGAAAATGAAACATCATAAGTTATCACTAATACACGGAATGTAAACTTGGCTACACATGAACTGAATTACAAAACAGAACAGGGTCTCAAATTTAGAAAACCACTTTATGTTTGCTTAAGGGGAAAAGTGAGTTGGGGTGCTGCATAAAAGCAGAGATAGAAATTAGCACAGATACCTTTCCATAAGCCAAATATGTAATAGTCAAGACCTACACCTTGCTCAACGAAATGGACTAAACACCTCATATTCAACACCTAGGAATACACCTGACTAGTAAGAATCTTCAAACCCATGGATTTATATGTCTCCGTAAGACAATCAAGCGTGTGTACAGCTGCATGAACGCAGCAGAGAAAATCCAATAAATCCCATTATCAAAATGAATTACAAAAACAAAACACAATGACAGTGAAATAGAGAGCAATTCTTAAATAATTCATTCAGGGCATGTGATGTAACCTGGATTTACCACATCTACACCCAGAGCTGAGTGAGACATAAGGTTGGACACTTCGGGCTGATAGCATTGGTGAGGTTCGATGAGCAAATGCAGACCCTTTGAAGTCATACTGCATGGTACCCATTCCATGGGTCCCAACTGTCCAGTTTTAAGGGATTCTTCCTTCAGCTAAAACGTGCATGGGAAACCCACAGTATGGCGCACCGTGTGACCAGGAAACGTTTTCAAATGCATCTCAGTTTTCGTCCCCTTTTACTCGGGTTCACCATTCCAGACCTTTACTAACACTCTCCCCACTTGGAGAGTCAGTGCCTTTAACCTCCTGTTTGGCACAGTTTGGAATTTCTGCGCAAGATGAACAGGAATAGGGAGAACCAATGAGAGATTAGCTGTAGGTGTCTGGACGAACAAATTTAACGCTCATTTCCCACCAGGAAGAGGAATTAGCCAAAGGCTCAGCATGCTGTGCCGGAACCAGATTAGGGCATGAAGCAATCCTGCGGGTTTGCGGCCAGCTCACAAGAAAGCGAGTAGAAGAAAGGAGCTCAGGCGCACTGTCATTCACAAACCTGCAGAGTTATAAATGTCAGCTATTGTCCAAAAATGTATTGAAGTAAGGCTGCGTAGAGGACTTGAAAGCGGGGCAGAATTGCAGGAAAACGAGTTCAGGGGCAGACTGGAATTGCATTTAAAGCATAGGGAAAGAGACAGAAAGTCGACAATGATGCACTTGGTCAAAAAGGGCGTATGCGTTTTTTCCTGAATATATTCAAGAAAAAACACATACGCCCTTTTTGGCCAAACAAGCAAGCCTGTAAAGAAATCTGCATTCCAATGAAGTCTCACTGCCCCCCTGTCAAAAGGGACATCTGAAAAATGTGAAAAATCCAGAAAGGCAGGACAGGCCATGGAGAACAGGGAGCCTTGTTATGCTGATGGGCGGGATGTAAATTGCCAACAGCCACTCTGGAGAAGTGTATGGTGTTTCTTCAAACACCTAAAAAACTAAGCAATGGAGCCTACGGCACTTCAACTTATGGCTCTATAGCTTAGGGAAATTAAAATCAAAAAGACACAGCCACCCATAAATTTTGGACGGCTCTGCTTACAAGAACCTCATTTACGGTACAAGTGAAATATCCCAGAAAGCAAAAAATGGATAAAGAAGTTGTTGTACGTACGTACAATGGAATATCACTCAGCAATGAAATCTATGTCATGAGGCCCGTCGCGGCATAATGAGTGGATTCAGGTACGATCATTCTAAGTTAACTAAGTCACACAGAAAAAGAAACACCATAAGATATCTCAAATACACGGAATGCAAACATGGCTGCACATGAACTCAATTACAAAACAGAAAAGGGTCTCAAATTTAGAAAACCAACTTATGCTTGCTTAAGGGGAAAGGTGAGTTGTGGTGCTGCATAAAACCAGAGATTGAAATTAGCACAGATACCTATCCATAAGCAAATATGTAATAGTCAGGACCTACTCCTTGCTCCACGAAATGGACTCAACACCCCATATTCAATGCCTAGGAATATACCTGACTAGTAAGAATCTGAAAACCCATGGATTTATATGTCTCCATAAGAGAATCAAGCATGTGTACAGCGGCATAAACGCAGCAGTGAAAATCCGATAAATCCCATTATCAAAATAAATTACAAAAACAAAACACAATGACAGTGAAATAGAGAGCAATTCTTAAATAATTCATTCAGGGCTTGTGATGCAACGTGGATTTACCACATCTACACCCCGAGCTGAGTGAGACATAAGGCTGGACACTTCAGGCTGATAGCATTGGTGACGTTCGGTGAGCAAAGGCAACCCTTTGAAGTCATACTGCGTGGTACCCATTCCATGGGTTCCAACTCTCCAGGTTGAAGGGATTCTTCCTTCAGGTAAAACATGCATGGGCAACCCAGAATATGGTCCACCGTGTGACCGGGAAAACTTTTTAAATGCGTCTCAGTTTTCGTCCCCTCGTACTCGGTTTTACCATTCCAGACGCTTTACTAACACTCTCCCCACTTGGAGAGTCAGTGCCTTTAACCTCCTGTTTGGCACAGTTTGGAATTTCTGCGCAAGATGAACAGGAATAGGGAGAACCAATGAGAGATTAGCTGTAGGTGTCTGCACGAACAAATTTAATGCTCATTTCCCACCAGGAAGAGGAATTAGCCAAAGGCTCAGCATGCCGTGTCGGAACCAGATTAGGGCCTGAAGCAATCCTGCGGTTTTGCGGCCAGCTCACAAGAAAGCGAGTTGAAGAAAGGAGCTCAGGGGCACTGTAATTCACAAACCTGCAGAGTTATAAATGACAACTATCGTCCAAAAATATATTGAAGTAAGGCTGCAAAGAGGACTTGAACGCGGGGCAGAATTCCAGGAATACGATTTCAGGAGGTAGACGGGAAGTCCTCTGAAAGTATAGGAGAAGAGGCAGAACCTCGACAATGATGCACTTGGTCAAAAAGGGCATATGCGTTTCTTCCAGGGCCCTTATTAAAGAGGGTAGGAGGCTCCCAGCATGCTTCAGTGGCCAACAGAGGGCCTACGTCGCCAAGGCAACATGAGCCATCCAGGCAGGAGTGACCTCACATCAGAGGGCCCACCTCACAGAAGGGTAAGGAACCCAGTCAAGATCAGACTCTCACCAGAGTGCCCACATAAGCAAGGGGCTGGGAACCAGGCAGGAGTGTCCTCACACCCGTGGGGCCACATCATCGAAAGTTGAGGTACCCAGCACATGTGGCCTCAAACCAGAGGACCCACATCACCATGGGTCTTGGATCGAGGCAGGCAGGATTAACCTCAAAACACATGGCCCATTGTATAAAAAAGGTGAGGAATCCAGCAGTTGGAACATCCCAGCAGGCGGCCCAGAGCACCGAGGCTATGGGATCCAGGCAGTGATGAACTCACAGCACAGGGCCCTCATCGTGATACTGTAAGCAACCCAGCCGTTGTAACCTCAGAGCACAATGCCCACATCCCCATGGGGAAGGGAACCAAGCAGGAGTGTCATCGCACCAGTGGGCACACATCAGAAAATGTGGGGAGCCCAGCAGTTAGGGCCGGACGCCAGAGGGCCCTCATCACTGAGGAGAGGAGGCTCCCAGCAAGCTCCAACTGCTACCAGAAGGCCGACGTCGCCAATGCAGGGTGTGCCAGCCAGGCAGGAGTGACCTCAGAGCAGAGGGCCAACCACACAAAAGTGTGAGGAACCCAAAGAGGATCAGACTCTCACCGGAGGGCCCACATCACCAAGGGAATGGAAACCAGGCAGGAGTGTTCTCACACCAGTGTGGTCACATCACCGAAATGTGACGGACCCAGCACACGTGGCCTCAAACTACAGGACACACATCACCAAGGGGCTGGGAGTGAGGCAGGCAGGAGGAGCCTCCAAACAGAGGGCCCATAGCGTAAAAAAGGTGAGGAATCCCGCAGTTGGAACCTCCCAGCAGGTGGCCAGGAGCAGCGAGGCTATGGGATCCAGGCCTGACTGAACTCAAAACAGAGGGCCCTCATTATGAAACTGTGAGCAACCCAGCCGTTGGGACCTTAGAACAGAAGGCCCACATTCCCATGGGGTTGGGATCCTGGCAGGAGTGTACTCGCACCACAGGGCGCACATCAGAAAATTTTGGGAGCCCAGGAGTTAGGGTCTGACGCCAGAGGGCCCTCATTACCGAGGGGAGGAGACTCCCAGCAGGCACCAACTCCCAACTGAGGGCCCACGTCGCCACGTTGACGTGTGCCAGCCAGGCAGGAGTGACCTCACAGCAGAGGGCCTACCTCACAGAAGGGTGAGGAACCCAGCCAGGATAAGACTCTCACCAGAGGGCCCACATCACCAAGGGGATCGGAACAAGGCAGGAGTGTCCTCACCCCTGTGTGGCCACATTATAGAAAGGTGAGGAACCCAGCACATGTGGCCTAAACCAGAGGACCCACATTTCCAAGGTGCTCCGAGTGAGGCAGGCAGGAGTAGCCTAACAACACAGGGCCCACAGAATAAAAAATGTGAGGAATCCAGCAGTTTGAACCTCCCAGCAGGTGGCCCAGGGCATGGAATCTATGGGATCCAGGCCACAGTGAACTCACAGCAGAGGGCCCACATGATGAAACTGTGAGCAACCCAGCCAGTGGGACCTCAGAGCAGAAGGCCCACATCCCCATGGGGATGGGAACCTCGCAGGAGTATCCTCGCACAACTTAGCACGTATCAGAAAATGTGGGAACCCAGCAGTTATGGCCTGACGCCAGAGGGCCCTCATCACGGAGGAGAGGAGGCTACCAGCAGGCTCCAAATGCCACCAGAGGGCCGACGTCACCAAGGCAATGGGAGCAAGCCAGGCAGGAGTTACCTCACAGCAGAGGGCCCACCTCCCAGAAGTGTGAGGAATCCAGACAGGATCAGACTCTCACCAGAGGGCCCCCATCACCAAGGGGATGGGAACCAGGCAGGAGTGTCCTCACACCAGTGGGGCCACATCAATAAAGGTGAGGAAACCGGTACATGTGGCCTTAAACCAGAGGACCTACATCACAAATGGGCTGGGAGTGAGTCAGGAAGTAGGAGCATGAAAACACAGGACCCAAAGAATAAAAAAGTTAAGGATTCCAGCAGTAGGAACCTCCCAGCAGGCCGCTCAGAGCACAGAGGCTATGGGATCTAGGCCTGGGTGAACTAACACCAGAGAGCCAACATCATGAAACGGTGAACAACACAGGTGTTGGGACCTTAGAGCAGAAGGCCCACATGCCCATGGGGATGGGAACCTCGCAGGAGTGTCCTCGCACCACTTAGCACGTATCAGAAAATGTGGGTACCCAGCAGTTAGGGCCTGAGGCAAGAGGGCCCCCATCACCGAGGGGAGGTTCCCAGCAGGCTCCAACTGCCACAAGAGGGCCGATGTTGCCCAGGTGGGGTGTGCCAGCCAGGCAGGAGTGACCTCACAGCAGAGGGCGCCCCTCACAGAAGGGTGAGGAACCCAGGCAGGATCAGACTCTCACCAGAGGGCCCACATCATCAAGGGGATAGGAACCAGGCAGGAGTGTCCTCACACCAGTGGGGCCACATCATCGAAAGGCGAGGGACCCAGCATACATAGCCTCAAACCAGAGGACACACATCACCAAGGGGCTGGGAGTGAGGCAGGCAGGAGGAGTCTCAAAACAGAGGGCCTATAGAAGAAAAAAGGTGAGGAATCCCGCAGTTGTAACCTCCCAGCAGGTGGCCAGGAGCAGCGAGGCTATGGGATCCAGGCCGGAGAGAACTCACAGCAGAGGGCCCTCATCATGAAACTGAGCAACCCACGGTTGGGACCTCAGAGCAGAAGGCCCACATTCCCATGGGGTTGGGAACCTGGAAGGAGTGTACTCGAACCACAGGGCGCATATCAGAAAATATTGGGAGCCCAGGAGTTAGGGTCTGACGCCAGAGGGCCCTCATTACCGAGGGGAGGAGACACCCAGCAGGCACCAAATCCCACCAGAGGGCCGACGTCGCCAAGGCGGGGTGTGCCAGCCAGGCAGGAGTGACCTCAGAGAAGAGGACCCACCTCACAGAAGTGTGAGGAACCCAGCCAGGATCAGACTCTCACCGGAGGGCCCACATCACCAAGGGGATGGGAACCAGGCAGGAGTGTCCTCACACCAGTGGGGCCACATCAGCCAAAGGTGAGGAACCCAGCACATGTGGCCTCAAACCACAGGACACACATCACCAAGGGGCTAGGAGTGAGGCAGGTGTCTGGAGGGGCACATTTAACTCTAATTTCCCACCAGGAAGTGGAATGAACCAAAGTCTCAGAGTGCCGTGCCGGACCCTGATTACGGCCTGAAGCAAACCTGCGGTTCTGTGGCCAGTTTTCAAGGAAACGAGTTAAGAAAGGAAATCATGGGCACTGTAATTCACAAACCTGCAGTGTTATAAATGACAGCTATTGGCAAAATTATATGGAAGTAAGTCTGCAAAGAGGACTTGAAAACGAGGCAGAATTGCAGGAATCATATTTCAGGAGGTAGATTGGAATTGCATTTAAAGCATGTGAAAAGCGGCAGATCTTTGACAGTGATGCACTTGGACAAAAGTGCGTAAACATTTTTTCCTGAATATATTCAGGAAAAAACACATATGCCCTTTTTGGCCAACCAAGAACTCGAGAAATGGAAATCCGCACTACAATGAAGTCTCATTTCCCATTCGTCAAAAGGGCCATCTGAAAAAAGTGTAAAAACCAGAAACACAGGACAGGCCATGGAGAACAGGGAGCCTTGTTATGCTGATGGGCGGGATGTAAATTGCCAACAGACACTCTGGAGATGTGTATGGTGTATCCTGAAACATCTGAAAAACAAAGCTACAGACCCTAGGGCACTTCCACTTTTGGCCCTATAGCTTAGGAAAATTAAAATCAACAAGACACAGCCAACACAAAATTTAGGGCTGCTGTGTTTACAAGAGCCTTGAGTCCAGTACAAATTAAATATCCCAGAAAGAAAAAAATGGATAAAGGAGTTGTGCTACTTACGTACAACGGAATATCACTCAGCAATGAAATCAATGTCATCAGGCCTGTAGCAGCAAATTGAGTGGATTTAAGTATGATGATTCTAAGAGAAATAGGTCACACAGAGAAAGATAATTATCATAAAATATCACTAATAGAGAGAGTGTAAACTTGGCTACACATAAACTGAATTCCAAAACCGAACAGAGTCTCACATTTAGATAAAAACTTATGCTTGCTTAAGGGGAAAGTTGAGTTGGGGTGCTGTATAAAACCAGAGATTGAAATTAGCACACATACCGTTCCATAAGCCAAATATGTAATAGACAAGACCTACTCTTTGCTCAACGAAATAGACTCATCCATGGTGTATCACCTCACACCTGTTAGAATGGGCATCATCAGAAAATCTACAAACAACAAATGCTGGAAAGGGTGTGGAGATAAGGAACCCTCTTCCACTATTGTTGGGAATGTAAATTGATACAGTCACTGTGGAGAACATTATGGAGTTTCTTATAAAACTAAGAATAGAATTACCATATGATACAGCAATCCCACTACTGGGCATATACCCAGACAAAACCATAAATCAAAAAGAGACATTCACCGCAATGTTCATTGCATCACTATTTACAATATCCAGGTAATGGAAGCAACCTAAATGCCCACAGACAGACGAATGCATAAAGAAGTGGTACATATATAAAATGGAATATTACTAAGCCATAAAAAGGAATGAAATTGGGTCATTTGTAGAGACGTTGATGGATCTAGAGACTGTCATACAGAGTGAAGTAAGTCAGAAAGAGAAAAACAAATCTTGTCTATTAATGCATATATGTGGAACCTAGAAAAATTGTACAGATGAACCGTTTTGCCAGGCAGAAATAGAGCAACAGATGTAGACAACAAACGCATGGACACCAAGGGGGGAAAGCTGTTGGGGGGTGGTGGTGGGAGGAGTTGAGAGACTGGGATTGGCATGTATACATTTATATGTATAAAATAGATAACCAAAAAGAACCTGCTGTATAAAAAAATAAAATAAAATTCAAATTACAAAAAGTAAAACAGAAAAAATATTCTTCCCTTCACATACATGTATTTATATGAATAAATTATTTCCATGCTTATATCTGTAAATACAAAAAAGAGGAATAAAATCTACCTTGAACCAAAAACGAAAAAAAGAAAAAAAAACAGAACCCACCAGTTACACAGAGGAAAACCGTATCAGGGCACTTGCTCCAGTTGTAAACAATTCTGAAGTTGGTCAGTGGTGGGGAATCATCTCCCATTCAGCCAGCAGGCCCCACGCAACAAGCGTCCTCATTGCAAAGCTGGGGGACCTTGCCGAGGCATCTGTGAGTAAACGTGGGCTGAGCCCCAGGCCAGCTGCTGCTGAAATGTTCCCACCCTTCCCAGGTAAAACACCTGAATATGTACAAGGACTTGAAAGCCTAGAGGAAGGGCCATGGAGCCACATGAGTGACAGCATGCCAGCCGACTTGGTGCCTGCAGGCCAGCCAGGATGGTCCTGGCCCTGGGTGCTCTTCTGGAAGCTTTCCATTTCCCTGCCTGAGATACCCCTGCTGTCCCGGCCCCCACTGCTTTCTTCCTCACTCACCTCTGCCCAGGGAGAAATTCCAGCGGCAGGTATGGGTGACACATCCTCTTCTTTAGCAGGTGGCATCTTGGCAACTGCTGCAGAAAGTCCAGCAGAGCCCCACTCACACTGGGCCACCCACAAAGCCGTGGCCTCTCACTCCCTCCCACCAGTCCAGCCCCAAGACTGCTGACAGGGCAGAGAAAATGGCGTCAGGCACAGCTGCAGGGGCTCTTGCTGCCTGGAGCGGTGTTTATATTGATCTGAACCCAGGCACACCTGGGGAGGGCTGGCCGGCACGGTCGGGCTTCCCAGGCCAGCCAATAATCACCCCTCAGGGGCTCACAGTTGCAGAAACTGGAGCTTGCTGAATCGGCCAGGTCCAAGGAACAGGTGTGGGCTCCTGAGAGTCAGGCTAGACAAGGGGCTGCAGCTCTGGCTTGTTTTCTAATTCTATTATCTGGCCCATGAGTGGGAGACAACTTCAAGAAAACCCTCTCCTAATGAGAGGAACCCAGGAGTCAGGGAGAGGAGGGGTGGCTGGTGGGTGGAGACAGAGGCCTGGTGCCCCGGGTGCAGTGGATGTCTCTGGAAGACCAGGTGGAGGGAGGCCACACAGAGTGATGCCCAGGGTCACAGACCTGTCGGAGCTGCTGTTTGTTAGTTCAAGTCCTGCTCTGAGGTGCTCTGTGTCAGATCTGAGTGACAGGTGAGCTGGGAGTGCTCTGCAATGAGGGCGATATGCACGGTTCCTGTGTTCCCAGCCCTGCCATGGTACCTGCAAGGGTAGCTCTGTATCCTGGGAGGGGCCTGACCACGAGAGCCCCATGGGCTGCAGGGGAACCTGCCCAGGGAACCCCATATCCTGGGAGGGGCCTGAACACGAGAGCCCCATGGGCTGGGGTGGGGGTGGGGTACCTGCCCAGGTGAGCTCCATATCCTGGGATTGGCCTGACCTCGAGAGCCCCATGGGCTGCTGGAGTCCTGGTAAAGGATGTCAGGACAGTCAGTGAAGCCACCGAGGATATACCTCCAGTAGTTCCTAAATCCTACACCCTGCTGGTCATTCTACCAACCACCAGGACATGGTATTCTGTATTAGTCTTCAATGATGCCTTCTTTTGTATTCTATTAGTCCCAGAGTCACAAGAAATTTTGGCTTGTGAGTGGCAGGACTCAACATACAACTAAAACAATACTTCCGGGCCGTGTTGCCCCAAGGGTTCAAAAATTCCCACACCATCTTTGGGGAAAGCTCAGCTAAAGAACTAAAAGTTCTACCTCTGGAAAAGGAAACACTCCTTCAATATGCAGACGACATTCTGATCGCCAGCCCTACTAAGGAGACCTCTGAACTACCAAGCCAATAAAGGATACAAGTTGTCCAAGAAAAAGCTCAAATATCACAGACTACGGTGACCTGCCTGGGCTTCATTCTCACAGAAGGTCGGAGAAGCCCATCCCAGGAAAGGGAAGAAACAATTTACAGCCTTACCCTTTTCTGAAACTAGAAGACAGCTTAGGGGTTCCTGGGAGGCCAGGGTTTGCTGCTTCTGGATCCCTAACTACAGTCTACTAGCTGGGCCTCTATATGAAACACTGAAAGGAAAAGATGATGATCCTTTTGAATAGAATGCAGAAGTGGCCTTTCAAGAATGGAAAGAGCAGTCAATTCAGACCCTTGCCCTGGAACTCCCTAATTTAGCTAAACCCTTTGACCTTTACATTCCTGGTGAATGGTGAATCGCCATTGGAGTATTAGTGCAAAACCTGGGACCACTTGAAATGGAACAATGCAAGAATGCGATCCAGGTAGGATAAACTACGGTCACCAAGGGGCTTGGCCCACCGCCACATCTGGCCAAGATACTGGCAGTATCTGAAAACCTGGAAATCAGCAGCCCAAAAGGCCACCTCCCTCCTAAGGGAAAAGGACCCCACGTGGTGATCCTAACACCCAACCATGCCCTGAAGTTGCAGGGTTGGCTCCATGGGCACACTGACCTTGAGCGAGGAGGCCCTCCAACTCCAACCTCCATAGAGATAACCGGGGCAAAGTGGCACCATGAAGACTCGTGTGAAGGTGTCTGCACGGGCAAATTTAATGCTCATTTCCCACCAGGAAGAGGAATTAACCAAAGGCTCAGCATGCCGTGCCGGAACCAGATTAGGGCCTGAAGCAATCCTGCGGGTTTGCGGCCAGCTCACAAGAAAGCGAGTTGAAGAAAGGAGCTCAGGGACACTGTAATTCACAAACCTGCAGAGTTATCAATGACAGCTATCACCCAAAAATATATTGAAGGAAGGCTGCGAAGAGGACTTGAAAGCGGGGCAGAATTGCAAGAAAACGATTTCAGGGGGTAGACTGGAATTGCATTTAAAGCATAGGAAAAGAGGCAGAACGTCGACAATGATGCACTTGGCCAAAAAGGGCGTATGCGTTTTTTCCTGAATATATTCAGGAAAAAACGCATACGCCCTTTTTGGCCAACCAAGCAAGCATGTAAAAGAAATCTGCACTACAATGAAGTCTCACTGCCCCCCGTTCAAAAGGGCCATCTGAAAAAAGTGTAAAATCCAGAAAGGCAGCACAGGCCATGGAGAACAGGGAGCCTTGTTATGCTGATGGGCGGGATGTAAATTGCCAACAGCCACTCTGGAGAAGTGTATGGTGTTTCCTGAAACACCTAAGAAACAAAGCAACGGAGACTACGGCACTTCCACTTATGGTCTCATAGATCACGGAAATTAAAATCAAAAACAGACAGCCACCCCAAAGTTTCAGACGGCTCTGTTTACAGGAATCTCGTCTACGGTACAAGTTAAATATCCCAGAATGTGAAAAATGGATAAAGAAGTTGTGGTACACACATTCAATGGAATATCACTCAGCAATGAAATCTATGTCATCAGGCCCATCGTGGCATAATGAGTGGATTCAGGTACGATGATTCTAAGTGAAATAAGTCACACAGAAAATGAAACATCATAAGATATCACTAATACACGGAATGTAAACTTGGCTACACATGAACTGAATTACAAAACAGAACAGGGTCTCAAATTTAGAAAAACACCTTATGCTTGCTTAAGGGGAAAAGTGAGTTGGGGTGCTGCATAAAACCAGAGATAGAAATTAGCACAGATACCTTTCCATAAGACAAATATGTAATAGTCAAGACCTAGCCCTTGCTCAACGAAATGGACTAAACACCCCATATTCAACGCCTAGGAATACACCTGACTAGTAAGTATCTTCAAACCCATGGATTTATATGTCTCCATAAGAGACTCAAGTGTGTGTACAGCGGCATGAATGCAGCAGAGAAAATCCAATAAATCCCATTATCAAAATGAATTACAAAAACAAACACAATGACAGTGAAATAGAGAGCAATTCTTAAATAATTCATTCAGGGCTTGTGATGCAACCTGGATTTACCACATCTACAACCAGAGCTGAGTGAGACATAAGGCTGTACACTTCAGCCTGATAGCATTGGTGAGGTTCGATGAGCAAATGCAGGCCCTTTGAAGTCATACTGCATGGTACCCATTCCATGGGTCCCAACTCTCCAGGTTTAAGGGATTCTTCCTTCAGCTAAAACATGCATGGGAAACCCACAGTATGGTGCACCGTGTGACCGGGAAACCTTTTCAAATGCATCTCAGTTTTCGTCCCCTTTTACTCGGGTTCACGATTGAAGACCCTTTACTAATACTCTCCCCACTTAGAGAGTCAGTGCCTTTAACCTCCTGTTTGGCACAGTTTGCAATTTCTGCGCAAGATGAACAAGAATAGGGAGAACCAATGAGAGACTAGCTCTAGGTGTCTGCACGTTCAAATATAACACTCATTTCCCACCAGGAAGAGGAATTTACCAAAGGATCAGCATGCTGTGCCGGAACCAGATTAGGGCATGAAGCAATCCTGCGGGTTTGCGGCCAGCTCACAAGAAAGCGAGTAGAAGAAAGGAGCTCAGGCGCACTGTCATTCACAAACCTGCAGAGTTATAAATGTCAGCTATTGTCCAAAAATGTATTGAAGTAAGGCTGCGTAGAGGACTTGAAAGCGGGGCAGAATTGCAGGAAAACGAGTTCAGCGGCAGACTGGAATTGCATTTAAAGCATAGGGAAAGAGACAGAAAGTCGACAATGATGCACTTGGTCAAAAAGGGCGTATGCGTTTTTTCCTGAATATATTCAAGAAAAAACACATACGCCCTTTTTGGCCAAACAAGCAAGCCTGTAAAGAAATCTGCATTCCAATGAAGTCTCACTGCCCCCCTGTCAAAAGGGACATCTGAAAAATGTGAAAAATCCAGAAAGGCAGGACAGGCCATGGAGAACAGGGAGCCTTGTTATGCTGATGGGCGGGATGTAAATTGCCAACAGCCACTCTGGAGAAGTGTATGGTGTTTCTTCAAACACCTAAAAAACTAAGCAATGGAGCCTACGGCACTTCAACTTATGGCTCTATAGCTTAGGGAAATTAAAATCAAAAAGACACAGCCACCCATAAATTTTGGACGGCTCTGCTTACAAGAACCTCATTTACGGTACAAGTGAAATATCCCAGAAAGCAAAAAATGGATAAAGAAGTTGTTGTACGTACGTACAATGGAATATCACTCAGCAATGAAATCTATGTCATGAGGCCCGTCGCGGCATAATGAGTGGATTCAGGTACGATCATTCTAAGTTAACTAAGTCACACAGAAAAAGAAACACCATAAGATATCTCAAATACACGGAATGCAAACATGGCTGCACATGAACTCAATTACAAAACAGAAAAGGGTCTCAAATTTAGAAAACCAACTTATGCTTGCTTAAGGGGAAAGGTGAGTTGTGGTGCTGCATAAAACCAGAGATTGAAATTAGCACAGATACCTATCCATAAGCAAATATGTAATAGTCAGGACCTACTCCTTGCTCCACGAAATGGACTCAACACCCCATATTCAATGCCTAGGAATATACCTGACTAGTAAGAATCTGAAAACCCATGGATTTATATGTCTCCATAAGAGAATCAAGCATGTGTACAGCGGCATAAACGCAGCAGTGAAAATCCGATAAATCCCATTATCAAAATAAATTACAAAAACAAAACACAATGACAGTGAAATAGAGAGCAATTCTTAAATAATTCATTCAGGGCTTGTGATGCAACGTGGATTTACCACATCTACACCCCGAGCTGAGTGAGACATAAGGCTGGACACTTCAGGCTGATAGCATTGGTGACGTTCGGTGAGCAAAGGCAACCCTTTGAAGTCATACTGCGTGGTACCCATTCCATGGGTTCCAACTCTCCAGGTTGAAGGGATTCTTCCTTCAGGTAAAACATGCATGGGCAACCCAGAATATGGTCCACCGTGTGACCGGGAAAACTTTTTAAATGCGTCTCAGTTTTCGTCCCCTCGTACTCGGTTTTACCATTCCAGACGCTTTACTAACACTCTCCCCACTTGGAGAGTCAGTGCCTTTAACCTCCTGTTTGGCACAGTTTGGAATTTCTGCGCAAGATGAACAGGAATAGGGAGAACCAATGAGAGATTAGCTGTAGGTGTCTGCACGAACAAATTTAACGCTCATTTCCCACCAGGAAGAGGAATTAGCCAAAGGCTCAGCATGCCGTGTCGGAACCAGATTAGGGCCTGAAGCAATCCTGCGGTTTTGCGGCCAGCTCACAAGAAAGCGAGTTGAAGAAAGGAGCTCAGGGGCACTGTAATTCACAAACCTGCAGAGTTATAAATGACAACTATCGTCCAAAAATATATTGAAGTAAGGCTGCAAAGAGGACTTGAACGCGGGGCAGAATTCCAGGAATACGATTTCAGGAGGTAGACGGGAAGTCCTCTGAAAGTATAGGAGAAGAGGCAGAACCTCGACAATGATGCACTTGGTCAAAAAGGGCATATGCGTTTCTTCCAGGGCCCTTATTAAAGAGGGTAGGAGGCTCCCAGCATGCTTCAGTGGCCAACAGAGGGCCTACGTCGCCAAGGCAACATGAGCCATCCAGGCAGGAGTGACCTCACATCAGAGGGCCCACCTCACAGAAGGGTAAGGAACCCAGTCAAGATCAGACTCTCACCAGAGTGCCCACATAAGCAAGGGGCTGGGAACCAGGCAGGAGTGTCCTCACACCCGTGGGGCCACATCATCGAAAGTTGAGGTACCCAGCACATGTGGCCTCAAACCAGAGGACCCACATCACCATGGGTCTTGGATCGAGGCAGGCAGGATTAACCTCAAAACACATGGCCCATTGTATAAAAAAGGTGAGGAATCCAGCAGTTGGAACATCCCAGCAGGTGGCCCAGAGCACCGAGGCTATGGGATCCAGGCAGTGATGAACTCACAGCACAGGGCCCTCATCGTGATACTGTAAGCAACCCAGCCGTTGTAACCTCAGAGCACAATGCCCACATCCCCATGGGGAAGGGAACCAAGCAGGAGTGTCATCGCACCAGTGGGCACACATCAGAAAATGTGGGGAGCCCAGCAGTTAGGGCCGGACGCCAGAGGGCCCTCATCACTGAGGAGAGGAGGCTCCCAGCAAGCTCCAACTGCTACCAGAAGGCCGACGTCGCCAATGCAGGGTGTGCCAGCCAGGCAGGAGTGACCTCAGAGCAGAGGGCCAACCACACAAAAGTGTGAGGAACCCAAAGAGGATCAGACTCTCACCGGAGGGCCCACATCACCAAGGGAATGGAAACCAGGCAGGAGTGTTCTCACACCAGTGTGGTCACATCACCGAAATGTGACGGACCCAGCACACGTGGCCTCAAACTACAGGACACACATCACCAAGGGGCTGGGAGTGAGGCAGGCAGGAGGAGCCTCCAAACAGAGGGCCCATAGCGTAAAAAAGGTGAGGAATCCCGCAGTTGGAACCTCCCAGCAGGTGGCCAGGAGCAGCGAGGCTATGGGATCCAGGCCTGACTGAACTCAAAACAGAGGGCCCTCATTATGAAACTGTGAGCAACCCAGCCGTTGGGACCTTAGAACAGAAGGCCCACATTCCCATGGGGTTGGGATCCTGGCAGGAGTGTACTCGCACCACAGGGCGCACATCAGAAAATTTTGGGAGCCCAGGAGTTAGGGTCTGACGCCAGAGGGCCCTCATTACCGAGGGGAGGAGACTCCCAGCAGGCGCCAACTCCCAACTGAGGGCCCACGTCGCCACGTTGACGTGTGCCAGCCAGGCAGGAGTGACCTCACAGCAGAGGGCCTACCTCACAGAAGGGTGAGGAACCCAGCCAGGATAAGACTCTCACCAGAGGGCCCACATCACCAAGGGGATCGGAACAAGGCAGGAGTGTCCTCACCCCAGTGTGGCCACATTATAGAAAGGTGAGGAACCCAGCACATGTGGCCTAAACCAGAGGACCCACATTTCCAAGGTGCTCCGAGTGAGGCAGGCAGGAGTAGCCTAACAACACAGGGCCCACAGAATAAAAAATGTGAGGAATCCAGCAGTTTGAACCTCCCAGCAGGTGGCCCAGAGCATGGAGTCTATGGGATCCAGGCCACAGTGAACTCACAGCAGAGGGCCCACATCATGAAACTGTGAGCAACCCAGCCAGTGGGACCTCAGAGCAGAAGGCCCACATCCCCATGGGGATGGGAACCTCGCAGGAGTGTCCTCGCACAACTTAGCACGTATCAGAAAATGTGGGAACCCAGCAGTTATGGCCTGGCGCAAGAGGGCCCTCATCACGGAGGAGAGGAGGCTACCAGCAGGCTCCAAATGCCACCAGAGGGCCGACGTCACCAAGGCAATGGGAGCAAGCCAGGCAGGAGTTACCTCACAGCAGAGGGCCCACCTCACAGAAGTGTGAGGAGCCCAAACAGGATCAGACTCTAACCAGAGCGCCCGCATCACCAAGGGGATGGAAACCAGGCAGGAGTGTCCTCACACCAGTGGGGCCACATCAGCGAAAGGTGAGGAACACAGCACATGTGGCCTCAAACAAGGGGACACACATCACGAAAGGGCTGGGAGTGAGGCATGCAGGAGGAGACTCACAACAGAGCGCCCATAGAATAAAAAAGGTGAGGAACCCCGCAGTTGGAAGCTCCAAGCAGGTGGCCCAGAGCATCGAGGCTATGGGATCCATGCCGGAGTGAACTCACAGCAGAGGGCCCACATTCTGACACTGTGAGCAACCCAGCCGTTGGGACCTCAGGGCAGAAAGCCCATATCCCCATGGGGATGGGACCCTGGCTGGAGTGTACTCGCACGACAGGGCACACATCAGAAAATTTTGGGAGCCCATGAGTTAGGGCCTGACGCCAGAGGGCCCTCATTACCGAGGGGAGGAGACTCCCAGCAGGCACCAACTCCAACTGAGGGCCCACATCGCCAAGGTGATGTGTGCCAGCCAGGCAGGAGTGACCTCACAGCAGAGGGCCCACCTCCCAGAAGTGTGAGGAATACAGACAGGATCAGACTCTCACCAGAGGGACCCCATCACCAAGGGGATGGGAACCAGGCAGGAGTGTCCTCACACCAGTGGGGCCACATCAATAAAGGTGAGGAAACCGGTACATGTGGCCTTAAACCAGAGGACCTACATCACAAATGGGCTGGGAGTGAGTCAGGAAGTAGGAGCATGAAAACACAGGACCCAAAGAATAAAAAAGGTAAGGAATCCAGCAGTAGGAACCTCCCAGCAGGCCGCTCAGAGCACAGAGTCTATGGGATCTAGGCCTGGGTGAACTAACACCAGAGAGCCAACATCATGAAACGGTGAACAACACAGGTGTTGGGACCTTAGAGCAGAAGGCCCACATGCCCATGGGGATGGGAACCTCGCAGGAGTGTCCTTGCACCACTTAGCACGTATCAGAAAATGTGGGTACCCAGCAGTTAGGGCCTGAGGCAAGAGGGCCCCCATCACCGAGGGGAGGTTCCCAGCAGGCTCCAACTGCCACAAGAGGGCCGATGTTGCCCAGGTGGGGTGTGCCAGCCAGGCAGGAGTGACCTCACAGCAGAGGGCCCCCCTCACAGAAGGGTGAGGAACCCAGCCAGGATCAGACTCTCACCAGAGGGCTCACATCATCAAGGGGATAGGAACCAGGCAGGAGTGTCCCCACACCAGTGGGGCCACATCATCGAAAGGCGAGGGACCCAGCATACGTGGCCTCAAACCAGAGGACACACATCACCAAGGGGCTGGGAGTGAGGCAGGCAGGAGGAGTCTCAAAACAGAGGGCCCATAGAAGAAAAAAGGTGAGGAATCCCGCAGTTGTAACCTCCCAGCAGGTGGCCAGGAGCAGCGAGGCTATGGGATCCAGGCTGGAGTGAACTCACAGCAGAGGGCCCTCATCGTGAAACTGATCAACCCACGGTTGGGACTTCAGAGCAGAAGGCCCACATTCCCATGGGGTTGGGAACCTGGCAGGAGTGTACTCGAACCACAGGGCGCATATCAGAAAATATTGGGAGCCCAGGAGTTAGGGTCTGACGCCAGAGGGCCCTCATTACCGAGGGGAGGAGACACCCAGCAGGCACCAAATCCCACCAGAGGGCTGACGTCGCCAAGGCGGGGTGTGCCAGCCAGGCAGGAGTGACCTCAGAGAAGAGGGCCCACCTCACAGAAGTGTGAGGAACCCAACCAGGATCAGACTCTCACCGGAGGGCCCACATCACCAAGGGGATGGGAACCAGGCAGGAGTGTCCTCACACCAGTGGGGCCACATCAGCCAAAGGTGAGGAACCCAGCACATGTGGCCTCAAACCAGAGGACACACATCACCAAGGGGCTAGGAGTGAGGCAGGTGGCTGGAGGGGCACATTTAACTCTAATTTCCCACCAGGAAGTGGAATGAACCAAAGTCTCAGAGTGCCGTGCCGGACCCTGATTACGGCCTGAAGCAAACCTGCGGTTCTGTGGCCAGTTTTCAAGGAAACGAGTTAAGAAAGGAAATCACGGGCACTGTAATTCACAAACCTGCAGTGTTATAAATGACAGTTATTGGCAAAATTATATGGAAGTAAGTCTGCAAAGAGGACTTGAAAACGAGGCAGAATTGCAGGAATCATATTTCAGGAGGTAGATTGGAATTGCATTTAAAGCATGTGAAAAGCGGCAGATCTTTGACAGTGATGCACTTGGACAAAAGTGCGTAAACATTTTTTCCTGAATATATTCAGGAAAAAACACATATGCCCTTTTTGGCCAACCAAGCACTGGAGAAATGGAAATCTGCACTACAATGAAGTCTCATTTCCCATTCGTCAAAAGGGCCATCTGAAAAAAGTGTAAAAACCAGAAACACAGGACAGGCCATGGAGAACAGGGAGCCTTGTTATGCTGATGGGCGGGATGTAAATTGCCAACAGACACTCTGGAGATGTTTATGGTGTATCCTGAAACATCTGAAAAACAAAGCTACAGACCCTAGGGCACTTCCACTTTTGGCCCTATAGCTTAGGAAAATTAAAATCAACAAGACACAGCCAACACCAAATTTAGGGCTGCTGTGTTTACAAGAACCTTGAGTCCAGTACAAATTAAATATCCCAGAAAGAAAAAAATGGATAAAGGAGTTGTGCTACTTACGTACAAGGGAATATCACTCAGCAATGAAATCAATGTCATCAGGCCTGTAGCAGCAAATTGAGTGGATTTAAGTATGATGATTCTAAGAGAAATAGGTCACACAGAGAAAGATAATTATCATAAGATATCACTAATAGAGAGAGTGTAAACTTGGCTACACATAAACTGAATTCCAAAACCGAACAGAGTCTCACATTTAGATAAAAACTTATGCTTGCTTAAGGGGAAAGTTGAGTTGGGGTGCTGTATAAAACCAGAGATTGAAATTAGCACACATACCGTTCCATAAGCCAAATATGTAATAGACAAGACCTACTCTTTGCTCAACGAAATAGACTCATCCATGGTGTATCACCTCACACCTGTTAGAATGGGCATCATCAGAAAATCTACAAACAACAAATGCTGGAAAGGGTGTGGAGATAAGGAACCCTCTTCCACTATTGTTGGGAATGTAAATTGATACAGTCACTGTGGAGAACATTATGGAGTTTCTTATAAAACTAAGAATAGAATTACCATATGATACAGCAATCCCACTACTGGGCATATACCCAGACAAAACCATAAATCAAAAAGAGACATTCACCGCAATGTTCATTGCATCACTATTTACAATATCCAGGTAATGGAAGCAACCTAAATGCCCACAGACAGACGAATGCATAAAGAAGTGGTACATATATAAAATGGAATATTACTAAGCCATAAAAAGGAATGAAATTGGGTCATTTGTAGAGACGTTGATGGATCTAGAGACTGTCATACAGAGTGAAGTAAGTCAGAAAGAGAAAAACAAATCTTGTCTATTAATGCATATATGTGGAACCTAGAAAAATTGTACAGATGAACCGTTTTGCCAGGCAGAAATAGAGCAACAGATGTAGACAACAAACGTATGGACACCAAGGGGGGAAAGCTGTTGGGGGGTGGTGGTGGGAGGAGTTGAGAGTTTGGGATTGGCATGTATACATTTATATGTATAAAATAGATAACCAAAAAGAACCTGCTGTATAAAAAAATAAAATAAAATTCAAATTACAAAAAGTAAAACAGAAAAAATATTCTTCCCTTCACATACAAGTATTTATATGAATAAATTATTTCCATGCTTATATCTGTAAATACAAAAAAGAGGAATAAAATCTACCTTGAACCAAAAACGAAAAAAAGAAAAAAAAACAGAACCCACCAGTTACACAGAGGAAAACCGTATCAGGGCACTTGCTCCAGTTGTAAACAATTCTGAAGTTGGTCAGTGGTGGGGAATCATCTCCCATTCAGCCAGCAGGCCCCACGCAACAAGCGTCCTCATTGCAAAGCTGGGGGACCGTGCCGAGGCATCTGTGAGTAAACGTGGGCTGAGCCCCAGGCCAGCTGCTGCTGAAATGTTCCCACCCTTCCCAGGTAAAACACCTGAATATGTACAAGGAATTGAAAGCCTAGAGGAAGGGCCATGGAGCCACATGAGCGACAGCATGCCAGCCGATTTGGTGCCTGCAGGCCAGCCAGGATGGTCCTGGCCCTGGGTGCTCTTCTGGAAGCTTTCCATTTCCCTGCCTGAGATACCCCTGCTGTCCCGGCCCCCACTGCTTTCTTCCTCACTCACCTCTGCCCAGGGAGAAATTCCAGCGGCAGGTATGGGTGACACATCCTCTTCTTTAGCAGGTGGCATCTTGGCAACTGCTGCAGAAAGTCCAGCAGAGCCCCACTCACACTGGGCCACCCACAAAGCCGTGGCCTCTCACTCCCTCCCACCAGTCCAGCCCCAAGACTGCTGACAGGGCAGAGAAAATGGCGTCAGGCACAGCTGCAGGGGCTCTTGCTGCCTGGAGCGGTGTTTATATTGATCTGAACCCAGGCACACCTGGGGAGGGCTGGCCGGCACGGTCGGGCTTCCCAGGCCAGCCAATAATCACCCCTCAGGGGCTCACAGTTGCAGAAACTGGAACTTGCTGAATCGGCCAGGTCCAAGGAACAGGTGTGGGCTCCTGAGAGTCAGGATAGACAAGGGGCTGCAGCTCTGGCTTGTTTTCTAATTATATTATCTGGCCCATGAGTGGGAGACAACTTCAAGAAAACCCTCTCCTAATGAGAGGAACCCAGGAGTCAGGGAGAGGAGGGGTGGCTGGTGGGTGGAGACAGAGGCCTGGTGCCCCGGGTGCAGTGGAAGTCTCTGGAAGACCAGGTGGAGGGAGGCCACACAGAGTGATGCCCAGGGTCACAGACCTGTCGGAGCTGCTGTTTGTTAGTTCAAGTCCTGCTCTGAGGTGCTCTGTGTCAGATCTGAGTGACAGGTGAGCTGGGAGTGCTCTGCAATGAGGGCGATATGCACGGTTCCTGTGTTCCCAGCCCTGCCATGGTACCTGCAAGGGTAGCTCTGTATCCTGGGAGGGGCCTGACCACGAGAGCCCCATGGGCTGCAGGGGAACCTGCCCAGGGAACCCCATATCCTGGGAGGGGCCTGAACACGAGAGCCCCGTGGGCTGGGGTGCGGTACCTGCCCAGGTGAGCTCCATATCCTGGGATTGGCCTGACCTCGAGAGCCCCATGGGCTGCTGGAGTCCTGGTAAAGGATGTCAGGACAGTCAGTGAAGCCACCGAGGATATACCTCCAGTAGTTCCTAAATCCTACACCCTGCTGGTCATTCTACCAACCACCAGGACATGGTATTCTGTATTAGTCTTCAATGATGCCTTCTTTTGTATTCTATTAGTCCCAGAGTCACAAGAAATTTTGGCTTGTGAGTGGCAGGACTCAACATACAACTAAAACAATACTTCCGGGCCGTGTTGCCCCAAGGGTTCAAAAATTCCCACACCATCTTTGGGGAAAGCTCAGCTAAAGACCTAAAAGTTCTACCTCTGGAAAAGGAAACACTCCTTCAATATGCAGACGACATTCTGATCGCCAGCCCTACTAAGGAGACCTCTGAACTACCAAGCCAATAAAGGATACAAGTTGTCCAAGACAAAGCTCAAATATCACAGACTACGGTGACCTGCCTGGGCTTCATTCTCACAGAAGGTCGGAGAAGCCCATCCCAGGAAAGGGAAGAAACAATTTGCAGCCTTACCCATTTCTGAAACTAGAAGACAGCTTAGGGGTTCCTGGGGAGGCCAGGGTTTGCTGCTTCTGGATCCCTAACTACAGTCTACTAGCTGGGCCTCTATATGAAACACTGAAAGGAAAAGATGATGATCCTTTTGAATAGAATGCAGAAGAGGCCTTTCAAGAATGGAAAGAGCAGTCAATTCAGACCCTTGCACAGGAACTCCCTAATTTAGCTAAACCCTTTGACCTTTACATTCCTGGTGAACGGTGAATCGCCATTGGAGTATTAGTGCAAAACCTGGGACCACTTGAAATGGAACAATGCAAGAATGCGATCCAGGTAGGATAAACTACGGTCACCAAGGGGCTTGGCCCACCGCCACATCTGGCCAAGATACTGGCAGTATCTGAAAACCTGGAAATCAGCAGCCCAAAAGGCCACCTCCCTCCTAAGGGAAAAGGACCCCACGTGGTGATCCTAACACCCAACCATGCCCTGAAGTTGCAGGGTTGGCTCCATGGGCACACTGACCTTGAGTGAGGAGGCCCTCCAACTCCAACCTCCATAGAGATAACCGGGGCAAAGTGGCACCATGACGACTCGTGTGAAGGTGTCTGCACGGGCAAATTTAACGCTCATTTCCCACCAGGAAGAGGAATTAACCAAAGGCTCAGCATGCCGTGCCGGAACCAGATTAGGGCCTGAAGCAATCCTGCGGGTTTGCGGCCAGCTCACAAGAAAGCGAGTTGAATAAAGGAGCTCAGGGACACTGTAATTCACAAACCTGCAGAGTTATAAATGACAGCTATCACCCAAAAATATATTGAAGGAAGGCTGCGAAAAGGACTTGAAAGCGGGGCAGAATTGCAAGAAAACGATTTCAGGGGGTAGACTGGAATTGCATTTAAAGCATAGGAAAAGAGGCAGAACGTCGACAATGATGCACTTGGCCAAAAAGGGCGTATGCGTTTTTTCCTGAATATATTCAGGAAAAAACGCATACGCCCTTTTTGGCCAACCAAGCAAGCATGTTAAAGAAATCTGCACTACAATGAAGTCTCACTGCCCCCCGTTCAAAAGGGCCATCTGAAAAAAGTGTAAAAACCAGAAACACAGGACAGGCCATGGAGAACAGGGAGCCTTGTTATGCTGATGGGCGGGATGTAAATTGCCAACAGCCACTCTGGAGATGTGTATGGTGTTTCCTCAAAAACCTAAAAAACAAAGCAACGGAGCCTACGGCATTACCACTTATTTTCCTATAGCTTAGGGAAATTAAAATCAAAAACACACAGCCACCCCAAAGTTTCTGTTTACGGCTCTGTTTACAAGAACCTCGTCTACGGTACAAGTTAAATATCCCAGAAAGCGAAAAATGGATAAAGAAGTGTGGTACGTACGTACAAAGGAATATCACTCACCAATGAAATCTATTTCATCAGGCCCGTCGCGGCATAATGAGTGGATTCAGGTACGATGATTCTAAGTGAAATAAGTCACACAGAAAATGAAACATCATAAGTTATCACTAATACACGGAATGTAAACTTGGCTACACATGAACTGAATTACAAAACAGAACAGGGTCTCAAATTTAGAAAACCACTTTATGTTTGCTTAAGGGGAAAAGTGAGTTGGGGTGCTGCATAAAAGCAGAGATAGAAATTAGCACAGATACCTTTCCATAAGCCAAATATGTAATAGTCAAGACCTACACCTTGCTCAACGAAATGGACTAAACACCTCATATTCAACACCTAGGAATACACCTGACTAGTAAGAATCTTCAAACCCATGGATTTATATGTCTCCGTAAGACAATCAAGCGTGTGTACAGCTGCATGAACGCAGCAGAGAAAATCCAATAAATCCCATTATCAAAATGAATTACAAAAACAAAACACAATGACAGTGAAATAGAGAGCAATTCTTAAATAATTCATTCAGGGCATGTGATGTAACCTGGATTTACCACATCTACACCCAGAGCTGAGTGAGACATAAGGTTGGACACTTCGGGCTGATAGCATTGGTGAGGTTCGATGAGCAAATGCAGACCCTTTGAAGTCATACTGCATGGTACCCATTCCATGGGTCCCAACTGTCCAGTTTTAAGGGATTCTTCCTTCAGCTAAAACGTGCATGGGAAACCCACAGTATGGCGCACCGTGTGACCAGGAAACGTTTTCAAATGCATCTCAGTTTTCGTCCCCTTTTACTCGGGTTCACCATTCCAGACCTTTACTAACACTCTCCCCACTTGGAGAGTCAGTGCCTTTAACCTCCTGTTTGGCACAGTTTGGAATTTCTGCGCAAGATGAACAGGAATAGGGAGAACCAATGAGAGATTAGCTGTAGGTGTCTGGACGAACAAATTTAACGCTCATTTCCCACCAGGAAGAGGAATTAGCCAAAGGCTCAGCATGCTGTGCCGGAACCAGATTAGGGCATGAAGCAATCCTGCGGGTTTGCGGCCAGCTCACAAGAAAGCGAGTAGAAGAAAGGAGCTCAGGCGCACTGTCATTCACAAACCTGCAGAGTTATAAATGTCAGCTATTGTCCAAAAATGTATTGAAGTAAGGCTGCGTAGAGGACTTGAAAGCGGGGCAGAATTGCAGGAAAACGAGTTCAGGGGCAGACTGGAATTGCATTTAAAGCATAGGGAAAGAGACAGAAAGTCGACAATGATGCACTTGGTCAAAAAGGGCGTATGCGTTTTTTCCTGAATATATTCAAGAAAAAACACATACGCCCTTTTTGGCCAAACAAGCAAGCCTGTAAAGAAATCTGCATTCCAATGAAGTCTCACTGCCCCCCTGTCAAAAGGGACATCTGAAAAATGTGAAAAATCCAGAAAGGCAGGACAGGCCATGGAGAACAGGGAGCCTTGTTATGCTGATGGGCGGGATGTAAATTGCCAACAGCCACTCTGGAGAAGTGTATGGTGTTTCTTCAAACACCTAAAAAACTAAGCAATGGAGCCTACGGCACTTCAACTTATGGCTCTATAGCTTAGGGAAATTAAAATCAAAAAGACACAGCCACCCATAAATTTTGGACGGCTCTGCTTACAAGAACCTCATTTACGGTACAAGTGAAATATCCCAGAAAGCAAAAAATGGATAAAGAAGTTGTTGTACGTACGTACAATGGAATATCACTCAGCAATGAAATCTATGTCATGAGGCCCGTCGCGGCATAATGAGTGGATTCAGGTACGATCATTCTAAGTTAACTAAGTCACACAGAAAAAGAAACACCATAAGATATCTCAAATACACGGAATGCAAACATGGCTGCACATGAACTCAATTACAAAACAGAAAAGGGTCTCAAATTTAGAAAACCAACTTATGCTTGCTTAAGGGGAAAGGTGAGTTGTGGTGCTGCATAAAACCAGAGATTGAAATTAGCACAGATACCTATCCATAAGCAAATATGTAATAGTCAGGACCTACTCCTTGCTCCACGAAATGGACTCAACACCCCATATTCAATGCCTAGGAATATACCTGACTAGTAAGAATCTGAAAACCCATGGATTTATATGTCTCCATAAGAGAATCAAGCATGTGTACAGCGGCATAAACGCAGCAGTGAAAATCCGATAAATCCCATTATCAAAATAAATTACAAAAACAAAACACAATGACAGTGAAATAGAGAGCAATTCTTAAATAATTCATTCAGGGCTTGTGATGCAACGTGGATTTACCACATCTACACCCCGAGCTGAGTGAGACATAAGGCTGGACACTTCAGGCTGATAGCATTGGTGACGTTCGGTGAGCAAAGGCAACCCTTTGAAGTCATACTGCGTGGTACCCATTCCATGGGTTCCAACTCTCCAGGTTGAAGGGATTCTTCCTTCAGGTAAAACATGCATGGGCAACCCAGAATATGGTCCACCGTGTGACCGGGAAAACTTTTTAAATGCGTCTCAGTTTTCGTCCCCTCGTACTCGGTTTTACCATTCCAGACGCTTTACTAACACTCTCCCCACTTGGAGAGTCAGTGCCTTTAACCTCCTGTTTGGCACAGTTTGGAATTTCTGCGCAAGATGAACAGGAATAGGGAGAACCAATGAGAGATTAGCTGTAGGTGTCTGCACGAACAAATTTAATGCTCATTTCCCACCAGGAAGAGGAATTAGCCAAAGGCTCAGCATGCCGTGTCGGAACCAGATTAGGGCCTGAAGCAATCCTGCGGTTTTGCGGCCAGCTCACAAGAAAGCGAGTTGAAGAAAGGAGCTCAGGGGCACTGTAATTCACAAACCTGCAGAGTTATAAATGACAACTATCGTCCAAAAATATATTGAAGTAAGGCTGCAAAGAGGACTTGAACGCGGGGCAGAATTCCAGGAATACGATTTCAGGAGGTAGACGGGAAGTCCTCTGAAAGTATAGGAGAAGAGGCAGAACCTCGACAATGATGCACTTGGTCAAAAAGGGCATATGCGTTTCTTCCAGGGCCCTTATTAAAGAGGGTAGGAGGCTCCCAGCATGCTTCAGTGGCCAACAGAGGGCCTACGTCGCCAAGGCAACATGAGCCATCCAGGCAGGAGTGACCTCACATCAGAGGGCCCACCTCACAGAAGGGTAAGGAACCCAGTCAAGATCAGACTCTCACCAGAGTGCCCACATAAGCAAGGGGCTGGGAACCAGGCAGGAGTGTCCTCACACCCGTGGGGCCACATCATCGAAAGTTGAGGTACCCAGCACATGTGGCCTCAAACCAGAGGACCCACATCACCATGGGTCTTGGATCGAGGCAGGCAGGATTAACCTCAAAACACATGGCCCATTGTATAAAAAAGGTGAGGAATCCAGCAGTTGGAACATCCCAGCAGGCGGCCCAGAGCACCGAGGCTATGGGATCCAGGCAGTGATGAACTCACAGCACAGGGCCCTCATCGTGATACTGTAAGCAACCCAGCCGTTGTAACCTCAGAGCACAATGCCCACATCCCCATGGGGAAGGGAACCAAGCAGGAGTGTCATCGCACCAGTGGGCACACATCAGAAAAGGTGGGGAGCCCAGCAGTTAGGGCCGGACGCCAGAGGGCCCTCATCACTGAGGAGAGGAGGCTCCCAGCAAGCTCCAACTGCTACCAGAAGGCCGACGTCGCCAATGCAGGGTGTGCCAGCCAGGCAGGAGTGACCTCAGAGCAGAGGGCCAACCACACAAAAGTGTGAGGAACCCAAAGAGGATCAGACTCTCACCGGAGGGCCCACATCACCAAGGGAATGGAAACCAGGCAGGAGTGTTCTCACACCAGTGTGGTCACATCACCGAAATGTGACGGACCCAGCACACGTGGCCTCAAACTACAGGACACACATCACCAAGGGGCTGGGAGTGAGGCAGGCAGGAGGAGCCTCCAAACAGAGGGCCCATAGCGTAAAAAAGGTGAGGAATCCCGCAGTTGGAACCTCCCAGCAGGTGGCCAGGAGCAGCGAGGCTATGGGATCCAGGCCTGACTGAACTCAAAACAGAGGGCCCTCATTATGAAACTGTGAGCAACCCAGCCGTTGGGACCTTAGAACAGAAGGCCCACATTCCCATGGGGTTGGGATCCTGGCAGGAGTGTACTCGCACCACAGGGCGCACATCAGAAAATTTTGGGAGCCCAGGAGTTAGGGTCTGACGCCAGAGGGCCCTCATTACCGAGGGGAGGAGACTCCCAGCAGGCACCAACTCCCAACTGAGGGCCCACGTCGCCACGTTGACGTGTGCCAGCCAGGCAGGAGTGACCTCACAGCAGAGGGCCTACCTCACAGAAGGGTGAGGAACCCAGCCAGGATAAGACTCTCACCAGAGGGCCCACATCACCAAGGGGATCGGAACAAGGCAGGAGTGTCCTCACCCCTGTGTGGCCACATTATAGAAAGGTGAGGAACCCAGCACATGTGGCCTAAACCAGAGGACCCACATTTCCAAGGTGCTCCGAGTGAGGCAGGCAGGAGTAGCCTAACAACACAGGGCCCACAGAATAAAAAATGTGAGGAATCCAGCAGTTTGAACCTCCCAGCAGGTGGCCCAGGGCATGGAATCTATGGGATCCAGGCCACAGTGAACTCACAGCAGAGGGCCCACATGATGAAACTGTGAGCAACCCAGCCAGTGGGACCTCAGAGCAGAAGGCCCACATCCCCATGGGGATGGGAACCTCGCAGGAGTATCCTCGCACAACTTAGCACGTATCAGAAAATGTGGGAACCCAGCAGTTATGGCCTGACGCCAGAGGGCCCTCATCACGGAGGAGAGGAGGCTACCAGCAGGCTCCAAATGCCACCAGAGGGCCGACGTCACCAAGGCAATGGGAGCAAGCCAGGCAGGAGTTACCTCACAGCAGAGGGCCCACCTCCCAGAAGTGTGAGGAATCCAGACAGGATCAGACTCTCACCAGAGGGCCCCCATCACCAAGGGGATGGGAACCAGGCAGGAGTGTCCTCACACCAGTGGGGCCACATCAATAAAGGTGAGGAAACCGGTACATGTGGCCTTAAACCAGAGGACCTACATCACAAATGGGCTGGGAGTGAGTCAGGAAGTAGGAGCATGAAAACACAGGACCCAAAGAATAAAAAAGTTAAGGATTCCAGCAGTAGGAACCTCCCAGCAGGCCGCTCAGAGCACAGAGGCTATGGGATCTAGGCCTGGGTGAACTAACACCAGAGAGCCAACATCATGAAACGGTGAACAACACAGGTGTTGGGACCTTAGAGCAGAAGGCCCACATGCCCATGGGGATGGGAACCTCGCAGGAGTGTCCTCGCACCACTTAGCACGTATCAGAAAATGTGGGTACCCAGCAGTTAGGGCCTGAGGCAAGAGGGCCCCCATCACCGAGGGGAGGTTCCCAGCAGGCTCCAACTGCCACAAGAGGGCCGATGTTGCCCAGGTGGGGTGTGCCAGCCAGGCAGGAGTGACCTCACAGCAGAGGGCCCCCCTCACAGAAGGGTGAGGAACCCAGGCAGGATCAGACTCTCACCAGAGGGCCCACATCATCAAGGGGATAGGAACCAGGCAGGAGTGTCCTCACACCAGTGGGGCCACATCATCGAAAGGCGAGGGACCCAGCATACATAGCCTCAAACCAGAGGACACACATCACCAAGGGGCTGGGAGTGAGGCAGGCAGGAGGAGTCTCAAAACAGAGGGCCTATAGAAGAAAAAAGGTGAGGAATCCCGCAGTTGTAACCTCCCAGCAGGTGGCCAGGAGCAGCGAGGCTATGGGATCCAGGCCGGAGAGAACTCACAGCAGAGGGCCCTCATCATGAAACTGAGCAACCCACGGTTGGGACCTCAGAGCAGAAGGCCCACATTCCCATGGGGTTGGGAACCTGGAAGGAGTGTACTCGAACCACAGGGCGCATATCAGAAAATATTGGGAGCCCAGGAGTTAGGGTCTGACGCCAGAGGGCCCTCATTACCGAGGGGAGGAGACACCCAGCAGGCACCAAATCCCACCAGAGGGCCGACGTCGCCAAGGCGGGGTGTGCCAGCCAGGCAGGAGTGACCTCAGAGAAGAGGACCCACCTCACAGAAGTGTGAGGAACCCAGCCAGGATCAGACTCTCACCGGAGGGCCCACATCACCAAGGGGATGGGAACCAGGCAGGAGTGTCCTCACACCAGTGGGGCCACATCAGCCAAAGGTGAGGAACCCAGCACATGTGGCCTCAAACCACAGGACACACATCACCAAGGGGCTAGGAGTGAGGCAGGTGTCTGGAGGGGCACATTTAACTCTAATTTCCCACCAGGAAGTGGAATGAACCAAAGTCTCAGAGTGCCGTGCCGGACCCTGATTACGGCCTGAAGCAAACCTGCGGTTCTGTGGCCAGTTTTCAAGGAAACGAGTTAAGAAAGGAAATCATGGGCACTGTAATTCACAAACCTGCAGTGTTATAAATGACAGCTATTGGCAAAATTATATGGAAGTAAGTCTGCAAAGAGGACTTGAAAACGAGGCAGAATTGCAGGAATCATATTTCAGGAGGTAGATTGGAATTGCATTTAAAGCATGTGAAAAGCGGCAGATCTTTGACAGTGATGCACTTGGACAAAAGTGCGTAAACATTTTTTCCTGAATATATTCAGGAAAAAACACATATGCCCTTTTTGGCCAACCAAGAACTCGAGAAATGGAAATCCGCACTACAATGAAGTCTCATTTCCCATTCGTCAAAAGGGCCATCTGAAAAAAGTGTAAAAACCAGAAACACAGGACAGGCCATGGAGAACAGGGAGCCTTGTTATGCTGATGGGCGGGATGTAAATTGCCAACAGACACTCTGGAGATGTGTATGGTGTATCCTGAAACATCTGAAAAACAAAGCTACAGACCCTAGGGCACTTCCACTTTTGGCCCTATAGCTTAGGAAAATTAAAATCAACAAGACACAGCCAACACAAAATTTAGGGCTGCTGTGTTTACAAGAGCCTTGAGTCCAGTACAAATTAAATATCCCAGAAAGAAAAAAATGGATAAAGGAGTTGTGCTACTTACGTACAACGGAATATCACTCAGCAATGAAATCAATGTCATCAGGCCTGTAGCAGCAAATTGAGTGGATTTAAGTATGATGATTCTAAGAGAAATAGGTCACACAGAGAAAGATAATTATCATAAAATATCACTAATAGAGAGAGTGTAAACTTGGCTACACATAAACTGAATTCCAAAACCGAACAGAGTCTCACATTTAGATAAAAACTTATGCTTGCTTAAGGGGAAAGTTGAGTTGGGGTGCTGTATAAAACCAGAGATTGAAATTAGCACACATACCGTTCCATAAGCCAAATATGTAATAGACAAGACGTACTCTTTGCTCAACGAAATAGACTCATCCATGGTGTATCACCTCACACCTGTTAGAATGGGCATCATCAGAAAATCTACAAACAACAAATGCTGGAAAGGGTGTGGAGATAAGGAACCCTCTTCCACTATTGTTGGGAATGTAAATTGATACAGTCACTGTGGAGAACATTATGGAGTTTCTTATAAAACTAAGAATAGAATTACCATATGATACAGCAATCCCACTACTGGGCATATACCCAGACAAAACCATAAATCAAAAAGAGACATTCACCGCAATGTTCATTGCATCACTATTTACAATATCCAGGTAATGGAAGCAACCTAAATGCCCACAGACAGACGAATGCATAAAGAAGTGGTACATATATAAAATGGAATATTACTAAGCCATAAAAAGGAATGAAATTGGGTCATTTGTAGAGACGTTGATGGATCTAGAGACTGTCATACAGAGTGAAGTAAGTCAGAAAGAGAAAAACAAATCTTGTCTATTAATGCATATATGTGGAACCTAGAAAAATTGTACAGATGAACCGTTTTGCCAGGCAGAAATAGAGCAACAGATGTAGACAACAAACGTATGGACACCAAGGGGGGAAAGCTGTTGGGGGGTGGTGGTGGGAGGAGTTGAGAGACTGGGATTGGCATGTATACATTTATATGTATAAAAGAGATAACCAAAAAGAACCTGCTGTATAAAAAAATAAAATAAAATTCAAATTACAAAAAGTAAAACAGAAAAAATATTCTTCCCTTCACATACATGTATTTATATGAATAAATTATTTCCATGCTTATATCTGTAAATACAAAAAAGAGGAATAAAATCTACCTTGAACCAAAAACGAAAAAAAGAAAAAAAAACAGAACCCACCAGTTACACAGAGGAAAACCATATCAGGGCACTTGCTCCAGTTGTAAACAATTCTGAAGTTGGTCAGTGGTGGGGAATCATCTCCCATTCAGCCAGCAGGCCCCACGCAACAAGCGTCCTCATTGCAAAGCTGGGGGACCGTGCCGAGGCATCTGTGAGTAAACGTGGGCTGAGCCCCAGGCCAGCTGCTGCTGAAATGTTCCCACCCTTCCCAGGTAAAACACCTGAATATGTACAAGGACTTGAAAGCCTAGAGGAAGGGCCATGGAGCCACATGAGTGACAGCATGCCAGCCGACTTGGTGCCTGCAGGCCAGCCAGGATGGTCCTGGCCCTGGGTGCTCTTCTGGAAGCTTTCCATTTCCCTGCCTGAGATACCCCTGCTGTCCCGGCCCCCACTGCTTTCTTCCTCACTCACCTCTGCCCAGGGAGAAATTCCAGCGGCAGGTATGGGTGACACATCCTCTTCTTTAGCAGGTGGCATCTTGGCAACTGCTGCAGAAAGTCCAGCAGAGCCCCACTCACACTGGGCCACCCACAAAGCCGTGGCCTCTCACTCCCTCCCACCAGTCCAGCCCCAAGACTGCTGACAGGGCAGAGAAAATGGCGTCAGGCACAGCTGCAGGGGCTCTTGCTGCCTGGAGCGGTGTTTATATTGATCTGAACCCAGGCACACCTGGGGAGGGCTGGCCGGCACGGTCGGGCTTCCCAGGCCAGCCAATAATCACCCCTCAGGGGCTCACAGTTGCAGAAACTGGAGCTTGCTGAATCGGCCAGGTCCAAGGAACAGGTGTGGGCTCCTGAGAGTCAGGATAGACAAGGGGCTGCAGCTCTGGCTTGTTTTCTAATTATATTATCTGGCCCATGAGTGGGAGACAACTTCAAGAAAACCCTCTCCTAATGAGAGGAACCCAGGAGTCAGGGAGAGGAGGGGTGGCTGGTGGGTGGAGACAGAGGCCTGGTGCCCCGGGTGCAGTGGATGTCTCTGGAAGACCAGGTGGAGGGAGGCCACACAGAGTGATGCCCAGGGTCACAGACCTGTCGGAGCTGCTGTTTGTTAGTTCAAGTCCTGCTCTGAGGTGCTCTGTGTCAGATCTGAGTGACAGGTGAGCTGGGAGTGCTCTGCAATGAGGGCGATATGCACGGTTCCTGTGTTCCCAGCCCTGCCATGGTACCTGCAAGGGTAGCTCTGTATCCTGGGAGGGGCCTGACCACGAGAGCCCCATGGGCTGCAGGGGAACCTGCCCAGGGAACCCCATATCCTGGGAGGGGCCTGAACACGAGAGCCCCATGGGCTGGGGTGGGGGTGGGGTAACTGCCCAGGTGAGCTCCATATCCTGGGATTGGCCTGACCTCGAGAGCCCCATGGGCTGCTGGAGTCCTGGTAAAGGATGTCAGGACAGTCAGTGAAGCCACCGAGGATATACCTCCAGTAGTTCCTAAATCCTACACCCTGCTGGTCATTCTACCAACCACCAGGACATGGTATTCTGTATTAGTCTTCAATGATGCCTTCTTTTGTATTCTATTAGTCCCAGAGTCACAAGAAATTTTGGCTTGTGAGTGGCAGGACTCAACATACAACTAAAACAATACTTCCGGGCCGTGTTGCCCCAAGGGTTCAAAAATTCCCACACCATCTTTGGGGAAAGCTCAGCTAAAGAACTAAAAGTTCTACCTCTGGAAAAGGAAACACTCCTTCAATATGCAGACGACATTCTGATCGCCAGCCCTACTAAGGAGACCTCTGAACTACCAAGCCAATAAAGGATACAAGTTGTCCAAGAAAAAGCTCAAATATCACAGACTACGGTGACCTGCCTGGGCTTCATTCTCACAGAAGGTCGGAGAAGCCCATCCCAGGAAAGGGAAGAAACAATTTACAGCCTTACCCTTTTCTGAAACTAGAAGACAGCTTAGGGGTTCCTGGGAGGCCAGGGTTTGCTGCTTCTGGATCCCTAACTACAGTCTACTAGCTGGGCCTCTATATGAAACACTGAAAGGAAAAGATGATGATCCTTTTGAATAGAATGCAGAAGTGGCCTTTCAAGAATGGAAAGAGCAGTCAATTCAGACCCTTGCCCTGGAACTCCCTAATTTAGCTAAACCCTTTGACCTTTACATTCCTGGTGAATGGTGAATCGCCATTGGAGTATTAGTGCAAAACCTGGGACCACTTGAAATGGAACAATGCAAGAATGCGATCCAGGTAGGATAAACTACGGTCACCAAGGGGCTTGGCCCACCGCCACATCTGGCCAAGATACTGGCAGTATCTGAAAACCTGGAAATCAGCAGCCCAAAAGGCCACCTCCCTCCTAAGGGAAAAGGACCCCACGTGGTGATCCTAACACCCAACCATGCCCTGAAGTTGCAGGGTTGGCTCCATGGGCACACTGACCTTGAGCGAGGAGGCCCTCCAACTCCAACCTCCATAGAGATAACCGGGGCAAAGTGGCACCATGAAGACTCGTGTGAAGGTGTCTGCACGGGCAAATTTAATGCTCATTTCCCACCAGGAAGAGGAATTAACCAAAGGCTCAGCATGCCGTGCCGGAACCAGATTAGGGCCTGAAGCAATCCTGCGGGTTTGCGGCCAGCTCACAAGAAAGCGAGTTGAAGAAAGGAGCTCAGGGACACTGTAATTCACAAACCTGCAGAGTTATCAATGACAGCTATCACCCAAAAATATATTGAAGGAAGGCTGCGAAGAGGACTTGAAAGCGGGGCAGAATTGCAAGAAAACGATTTCAGGGGGTAGACTGGAATTGCATTTAAAGCATAGGAAAAGAGGCAGAACGACGACAATGATGCACTTGGCCAAAAAGGGCGTATGCGTTTTTTCCTGAATATATTCAGGAAAAAACGCATACGCCCTTTTTGGCCAACCAAGCAAGCATGTAAAAGAAATCTGCACTACAATGAAGTCTCACTGCCCCCCGTTCAAAAGGGCCATCTGAAAAAAGTGTAAAATCCAGAAAGGCAGCACAGGCCATGGAGAACAGGGAGCCTTGTTATGCTGATGGGCGGGATGTAAATTGCCAACAGCCACTCTGGAGAAGTGTATGGTGTTTCCTGAAACACCTAAGAAACAAAGCAACGGAGACTACGGCACTTCCACTTATGGTCTCATAGATCACGGAAATTAAAATCAAAAACAGACAGCCACCCCAAAGTTTCAGACGGCTCTGTTTACAGGAATCTCGTCTACGGTACAAGTTAAATATCCCAGAATGTGAAAAATGGATAAAGAAGTTGTGGTACACACATTCAATGGAATATCACTCAGCAATGAAATCTATGTCATCAGGCCCATCGTGGCATAATGAGTGGATTCAGGTACGATGATTCTAAGTGAAATAAGTCACACAGAAAATGAAACATCATAAGATATCACTAATACACGGAATGTAAACTTGGCTACACATGAACTGAATTACAAAACAGAACAGGGTCTCAAATTTAGAAAAACACCTTATGCTTGCTTAAGGGGAAAAGTGAGTTGGGGTGCTGCATAAAACCAGAGATAGAAATTAGCACAGATACCTTTCCATAAGACAAATATGTAATAGTCAAGACCTAGCCCTTGCTCAACGAAATGGACTAAACACCCCATATTCAACGCCTAGGAATACACCTGACTAGTAAGTATCTTCAAACCCATGGATTTATATGTCTCCATAAGAGACTCAAGTGTGTGTACAGCGGCATGAATGCAGCAGAGAAAATCCAATAAATCCCATTATCAAAATGAATTACAAAAACAAACACAATGACAGTGAAATAGAGAGCAATTCTTAAATAATTCATTCAGGGCTTGTGATGCAACCTGGATTTACCACATCTACAACCAGAGCTGAGTGAGACATAAGGCTGTACACTTCAGCCTGATAGCATTGGTGAGGTTCGATGAGCAAATGCAGGCCCTTTGAAGTCATACTGCATGGTACCCATTCCATGGGTCCCAACTCTCCAGGTTTAAGGGATTCTTCCTTCAGCTAAAACATGCATGGGAAACCCACAGTATGGTGCACCGTGTGACCGGGAAACCTTTTCAAATGCATCTCAGTTTTCGTCCCCTTTTACTCGGGTTCACGATTGAAGACCCTTTACTAATACTCTCCCCACTTAGAGAGTCAGTGCCTTTAACCTCCTGTTTGGCACAGTTTGCAATTTCTGCGCAAGATGAACAAGAATAGGGAGAACCAATGAGAGACTAGCTCTAGGTGTCTGCACGTTCAAATATAACACTCATTTCCCACCAGGAAGAGGAATTTACCAAAGGATCAGCATGCTGTGCCGGAACCAGATTAGGGCATGAAGCAATCCTGCGGGTTTGCGGCCAGCTCACAAGAAAGCGAGTAGAAGAAAGGAGCTCAGGCGCACTGTCATTCACAAACCTGCAGAGTTATAAATGTCAGCTATTGTCCAAAAATGTATTGAAGTAAGGCTGCGTAGAGGACTTGAAAGCGGGGCAGAATTGCAGGAAAACGAGTTCAGCGGCAGACTGGAATTGCATTTAAAGCATAGGGAAAGAGACAGAAAGTCGACAATGATGCACTTGGTCAAAAAGGGCGTATGCGTTTTTTCCTGAATATATTCAAGAAAAAACACATACGCCCTTTTTGGCCAAACAAGCAAGCCTGTAAAGAAATCTGCATTCCAATGAAGTCTCACTGCCCCCCTGTCAAAAGGGACATCTGAAAAATGTGAAAAATCCAGAAAGGCAGGACAGGCCATGGAGAACAGGGAGCCTTGTTATGCTGATGGGCGGGATGTAAATTGCCAACAGCCACTCTGGAGAAGTGTATGGTGTTTCTTCAAACACCTAAAAAACTAAGCAATGGAGCCTACGGCACTTCAACTTATGGCTCTATAGCTTAGGGAAATTAAAATCAAAAAGACACAGCCACCCATAAATTTTGGACGGCTCTGCTTACAAGAACCTCATTTACGGTACAAGTGAAATATCCCAGAAAGCAAAAAATGGATAAAGAAGTTGTTGTACGTACGTACAATGGAATATCACTCAGCAATGAAATCTATGTCATGAGGCCCGTCGCGGCATAATGAGTGGATTCAGGTACGATCATTCTAAGTTAACTAAGTCACACAGAAAAAGAAACACCATAAGATATCTCAAATACACGGAATGCAAACATGGCTGCACATGAACTCAATTACAAAACAGAAAAGGGTCTCAAATTTAGAAAACCAACTTATGCTTGCTTAAGGGGAAAGGTGAGTTGTGGTGCTGCATAAAACCAGAGATTGAAATTAGCACAGATACCTATCCATAAGCAAATATGTAATAGTCAGGACCTACTCCTTGCTCCACGAAATGGACTCAACACCCCATATTCAATGCCTAGGAATATACCTGACTAGTAAGAATCTGAAAACCCATGGATTTATATGTCTCCATAAGAGAATCAAGCATGTGTACAGCGGCATAAACGCAGCAGTGAAAATCCGATAAATCCCATTATCAAAATAAATTACAAAAACAAAACACAATGACAGTGAAATAGAGAGCAATTCTTAAATAATTCATTCAGGGCTTGTGATGCAACGTGGATTTACCACATCTACACCCCGAGCTGAGTGAGACATAAGGCTGGACACTTCAGGCTGATAGCATTGGTGACGTTCGGTGAGCAAAGGCAACCCTTTGAAGTCATACTGCGTGGTACCCATTCCATGGGTTCCAACTCTCCAGGTTGAAGGGATTCTTCCTTCAGGTAAAACATGCATGGGCAACCCAGAATATGGTCCACCGTGTGACCGGGAAAACTTTTTAAATGCGTCTCAGTTTTCGTCCCCTCGTACTCGGTTTTACCATTCCAGACGCTTTACTAACACTCTCCCCACTTGGAGAGTCAGTGCCTTTAACCTCCTGTTTGGCACAGTTTGGAATTTCTGCGCAAGATGAACAGGAATAGGGAGAACCAATGAGAGATTAGCTGTAGGTGTCTGCACGAACAAATTTAACGCTCATTTCCCACCAGGAAGAGGAATTAGCCAAAGGCTCAGCATGCCGTGTCGGAACCAGATTAGGGCCTGAAGCAATCCTGCGGTTTTGCGGCCAGCTCACAAGAAAGCGAGTTGAAGAAAGGAGCTCAGGGGCACTGTAATTCACAAACCTGCAGAGTTATAAATGACAACTATCGTCCAAAAATATATTGAAGTAAGGCTGCAAAGAGGACTTGAACGCGGGGCAGAATTCCAGGAATACGATTTCAGGAGGTAGACGGGAAGTCCTCTGAAAGTATAGGAGAAGAGGCAGAACCTCGACAATGATGCACTTGGTCAAAAAGGGCATATGCGTTTCTTCCAGGGCCCTTATTAAAGAGGGTAGGAGGCTCCCAGCATGCTTCAGTGGCCAACAGAGGGCCTACGTCGCCAAGGCAACATGAGCCATCCAGGCAGGAGTGACCTCACATCAGAGGGCCCACCTCACAGAAGGGTAAGGAACCCAGTCAAGATCAGACTCTCACCAGAGTGCCCACATAAGCAAGGGGCTGGGAACCAGGCAGGAGTGTCCTCACACCCGTGGGGCCACATCATCGAAAGTTGAGGTACCCAGCACATGTGGCCTCAAACCAGAGGACCCACATCACCATGGGTCTTGGATCGAGGCAGGCAGGATTAACCTCAAAACACATGGCCCATTGTATAAAAAAGGTGAGGAATCCAGCAGTTGGAACATCCCAGCAGGCGGCCCAGAGCACCGAGGCTATGGGATCCAGGCAGTGATGAACTCACAGCACAGGGCCCTCATCGTGATACTGTAAGCAACCCAGCCGTTGTAACCTCAGAGCACAATGCCCACATCCCCATGGGGAAGGGAACCAAGCAGGAGTGTCATCGCACCAGTGGGCACACATCAGAAAAGGTGGGGAGCCCAGCAGTTAGGGCCGGACGCCAGAGGGCCCTCATCACTGAGGAGAGGAGGCTCCCAGCAAGCTCCAACTGCTACCAGAAGGCCGACGTCGCCAATGCAGGGTGTGCCAGCCAGGCAGGAGTGACCTCAGAGCAGAGGGCCAACCACACAAAAGTGTGAGGAACCCAAAGAGGATCAGACTCTCACCGGAGGGCCCACATCACCAAGGGAATGGAAACCAGGCAGGAGTGTTCTCACACCAGTGTGGTCACATCACCGAAATGTGACGGACCCAGCACACGTGGCCTCAAACTACAGGACACACATCACCAAGGGGCTGGGAGTGAGGCAGGCAGGAGGAGCCTCCAAACAGAGGGCCCATAGCGTAAAAAAGGTGAGGAATCCCGCAGTTGGAACCTCCCAGCAGGTGGCCAGGAGCAGCGAGGCTATGGGATCCAGGCCTGACTGAACTCAAAACAGAGGGCCCTCATTATGAAACTGTGAGCAACCCAGCCGTTGGGACCTTAGAACAGAAGGCCCACATTCCCATGGGGTTGGGATCCTGGCAGGAGTGTACTCGCACCACAGGGCGCACATCAGAAAATTTTGGGAGCCCAGGAGTTAGGGTCTGACGCCAGAGGGCCCTCATTACCGAGGGGAGGAGACTCCCAGCAGGCACCAACTCCCAACTGAGGGCCCACGTCGCCACGTTGACGTGTGCCAGCCAGGCAGGAGTGACCTCACAGCAGAGGGCCTACCTCACAGAAGGGTGAGGAACCCAGCCAGGATAAGACTCTCACCAGAGGGCCCACATCACCAAGGGGATCGGAACAAGGCAGGAGTGTCCTCACACCAGTGTGGCCACATTATAGAAAGGTGAGGAACCCAGCACATGTGGCCTAAACCAGAGGACCCACATTTCCAAGGTGCTCCGAGTGAGGCAGGCAGGAGTAGCCTAACAACACAGGGCCCACAGAATAAAAAATGTGAGGAATCCAGCAGTTTGAACCTCCCAGCAGGTGGCCCAGGGCATGGAGTCTATGGGATCCAGGCCACAGTGAACTCACAGCAGAGGGCCCACATGATGAAACTGTGAGCAACCCAGCCAGTGGGACCTCAGAGCAGAAGGCCCACATCCCCATGGGGATGGGAACCTCGCAGGAGTATCCTCGCACAACTTAGCACGTATCAGAAAATGTGGGAACCCAGCAGTTATGGCCTGACGCCAGAGGGCCCTCATCACGGAGGAGAGGAGGCTACCAGCAGGCTCCAAATGCCACCAGAGGGCCGACGTCACCAAGGCAATGGGAGCAAGCCAGGCAGGAGTTACCTCACAGCAGAGGGCCCACCTCCCAGAAGTGTGAGGAATCCAGACAGGATCAGACTCTCACCAGAGGGCCCCCATCACCAAGGGGATGGGAACCAGGCAGGAGTGTCCTCACACCAGTGGGGCCACATCAATAAAGGTGAGGAAACCGGTACATGTGGCCTTAAACCAGAGGACCTACATCACAAATGGGCTGGGAGTGAGTCAGGAAGTAGGAGCATGAAAACACAGGACCCAAAGAATAAAAAAGTTAAGGATTCCAGCAGTAGGAACCTCCCAGCAGGCCGCTCAGAGCACAGAGGCTATGGGATCTAGGCCTGGGTGAACTAACACCAGAGAGCCAACATCATGAAACGGTGAACAACACAGGTGTTGGGACCTTAGAGCAGAAGGCCCACATGCCCATGGGGATGGGAACCTCGCAGGAGTGTCCTCGCACCACTTAGCACGTATCAGAAAATGTGGGTACCCAGCAGTTAGGGCCTGAGGCAAGAGGGCCCCCATCACCGAGGGGAGGTTCCCAGCAGGCTCCAACTGCCACAAGAGGGCCGATGTTGCCCAGGTGGGGTGTGCCAGCCAGGCAGGAGTGACCTCACAGCAGAGGGCCCCCCTCACAGAAGGGTGAGGAACCCAGGCAGGATCAGACTCTCACCAGAGGGCCCACATCATCAAGGGGATAGGAACCAGGCAGGAGTGTCCTCACACCAGTGGGGCCACATCATCGAAAGGCGAGGGACCCAGCATACATAGCCTCAAACCAGAGGACACACATCACCAAGGGGCTGGGAGTGAGGCAGGCAGGAGGAGTCTCAAAACAGAGGGCCTATAGAAGAAAAAAGGTGAGGAATCCCGCAGTTGTAACCTCCCAGCAGGTGGCCAGGAGCAGCGAGGCTATGGGATCCAGGCCGGAGAGAACTCACAGCAGAGGGCCCTCATCATGAAACTGAGCAACCCACGGTTGGGACCTCAGAGCAGAAGGCCCACATTCCCATGGGGTTGGGAACCTGGAAGGAGTGTACTCGAACCACAGGGCGCATATCAGAAAATATTGGGAGCCCAGGAGTTAGGGTCTGACGCCAGAGGGCCCTCATTACCGAGGGGAGGAGACACCCAGCAGGCACCAAATCCCACCAGAGGGCCGACGTCGCCAAGGCGGGGTGTGCCAGCCAGGCAGGAGTGACCTCAGAGAAGAGGACCCACCTCACAGAAGTGTGAGGAACCCAGCCAGGATCAGACTCTCACCGGAGGGCCCACATCACCAAGGGGATGGGAACCAGGCAGGAGTGTCCTCACACCAGTGGGGCCACATCAGCCAAAGGTGAGGAACCCAGCACATGTGGCCTCAAACCACAGGACACACATCACCAAGGGGCTAGGAGTGAGGCAGGTGTCTGGAGGGGCACATTTAACTCTAATTTCCCACCAGGAAGTGGAATGAACCAAAGTCTCAGAGTGCCGTGCCGGACCCTGATTACGGCCTGAAGCAAACCTGCGGTTCTGTGGCCAGTTTTCAAGGAAACGAGTTAAGAAAGGAAATCACGGGCACTGTAATTCACAAACCTGCAGTGTTATAAATGACAGCTATTGGCAAAATTATATGGAAGTAAGTCTGCAAAGAGGACTTGAAAACGAGGCAGAATTGCAGGAATCATATTTCAGGAGGTAGATTGGAATTGCATTTAAAGCATGTGAAAAGCGGCAGATCTTTGACAGTGATGCACTTGGACAAAAGTGCGTAAACATTTTTTCCTGAATATATTCAGGAAAAAACACATATGCCCTTTTTGGCCAACCAAGAACTCGAGAAATGGAAATCCGCACTACAATGAAGTCTCATTTCCCATTCGTCAAAAGGGCCATCTGAAAAAAGTGTAAAAACCAGAAACACAGGACAGGCCATGGAGAACAGGGAGCCTTGTTATGCTGATGGGCGGGATGTAAATTGCCAACAGACACTCTGGAGATGTGTATGGTGTATCCTGAAACATCTGAAAAACAAAGCTACAGACCCTAGGGCACTTCCACTTTTGGCCCTATAGCTTAGGAAAATTAAAATCAACAAGACACAGCCAACACAAAATTTAGGGCTGCTGTGTTTACAAGAGCCTTGAGTCCAGTACAAATTAAATATCCCAGAAAGAAAAAAATGGATAAAGGAGTTGTGCTACTTACGTACAACGGAATATCACTCAGCAATGAAATCAATGTCATCAGGCCTGTAGCAGCAAATTGAGTGGATTTAAGTATGATGATTCTAAGAGAAATAGGTCACACAGAGAAAGATAATTATCATAAAATATCACTAATAGAGAGAGTGTAAACTTGGCTACACATAAACTGAATTCCAAAACCGAACAGAGTCTCACATTTAGATAAAAACTTATGCTTGCTTAAGGGGAAAGTTGAGTTGGGGTGCTGTATAAAACCAGAGATTGAAATTAGCACACATACCGTTCCATAAGCCAAATATGTAATAGACAAGACGTACTCTTTGCTCAACGAAATAGACTCATCCATGGTGTATCACCTCACACCTGTTAGAATGGGCATCATCAGAAAATCTACAAACAACAAATGCTGGAAAGGGTGTGGAGATAAGGAACCCTCTTCCACTATTGTTGGGAATGTAAATTGATACAGTCACTGTGGAGAACATTATGGAGTTTCTTATAAAACTAAGAATAGAATTACCATATGATACAGCAATCCCACTACTGGGCATATACCCAGACAAAACCATAAATCAAAAAGAGACATTCACCGCAATGTTCATTGCATCACTATTTACAATATCCAGGTAATGGAAGCAACCTAAATGCCCACAGACAGACGAATGCATAAAGAAGTGGTACATATATAAAATGGAATATTACTAAGCCATAAAAAGGAATGAAATTGGGTCATTTGTAGAGACGTTGATGGATCTAGAGACTGTCATACAGAGTGAAGTAAGTCAGAAAGAGAAAAACAAATCTTGTCTATTAATGCATATATGTGGAACCTAGAAAAATTGTACAGATGAACCGTTTTGCCAGGCAGAAATAGAGCAACAGATGTAGACAACAAACGCATGGACACCAAGGGGGGAAAGCTGTTGGGGGGTGGTGGTGGGAGGAGTTGAGAGACTGGGATTGGCATGTATACATTTATATGTATAAAATAGATAACCAAAAAGAACCTGCTGTATAAAAAAATAAAATAAAATTCAAATTACAAAAAGTAAAACAGAAAAAATATTCTTCCCTTCACATACATGTATTTATATGAATAAATTATTTCCATGCTTATATCTGTAAATACAAAAAAGAGGAATAAAATCTACCTTGAACCAAAAACGAAAAAAAGAAAAAAAAACAGAACCCACCAGTTACACAGAGGAAAACCGTATCAGGGCACTTGCTCCAGTTGTAAACAATTCTGAAGTTGGTCAGTGGTGGGGAATCATCTCCCATTCAGCCAGCAGGCCCCACGCAACAAGCGTCCTCATTGCAAAGCTGGGGGACCTTGCCGAGGCATCTGTGAGTAAACGTGGGCTGAGCCCCAGGCCAGCTGCTGCTGAAATGTTCCCACCCTTCCCAGGTAAAACACCTGAATATGTACAAGGACTTGAAAGCCTAGAGGAAGGGCCATGGAGCCACATGAGTGACAGCATGCCAGCCGACTTGGTGCCTGCAGGCCAGCCAGGATGGTCCTGGCCCTGGGTGCTCTTCTGGAAGCTTTCCATTTCCCTGCCTGAGATACCCCTGCTGTCCCGGCCCCCACTGCTTTCTTCCTCACTCACCTCTGCCCAGGGAGAAATTCCAGCGGCAGGTATGGGTGACACATCCTCTTCTTTAGCAGGTGGCATCTTGGCAACTGCTGCAGAAAGTCCAGCAGAGCCCCACTCACACTGGGCCACCCACAAAGCCGTGGCCTCTCACTCCCTCCCACCAGTCCAGCCCCAAGACTGCTGACAGGGCAGAGAAAATGGCGTCAGGCACAGCTGCAGGGGCTCTTGCTGCCTGGAGCGGTGTTTATATTGATCTGAACCCAGGCACACCTGGGGAGGGCTGGCCGGCACGGTCGGGCTTCCCAGGCCAGCCAATAATCACCCCTCAGGGGCTCACAGTTGCAGAAACTGGAACTTGCTGAATCGGCCAGGTCCAAGGAACAGGTGTGGGCTCCTGAGAGTCAGGATAGACAAGGGGCTGCAGCTCTGGCTTGTTTTCTAATTATATTATCTGGCCCATGAGTGGGAGACAACTTCAAGAAAACCCTCTCCTAATGAGAGGAACCCAGGAGTCAGGGAGAGGAGGGGTGGCTGGTGGGTGGAGACAGAGGCCTGGTGCCCCGGGTGCAGTGGAAGTCTCTGGAAGACCAGGTGGAGGGAGGCCACACAGAGTGATGCCCAGGGTCACAGACCTGTCGGAGCTGCTGTTTGTTAGTTCAAGTCCTGCTCTGAGGTGCTCTGTGTCAGATCTGAGTGACAGGTGAGCTGGGAGTGCTCTGCAATGAGGGCGATATGCACGGTTCCTGTGTTCCCAGCCCTGCCATGGTACCTGCAAGGGTAGCTCTGTATCCTGGGAGGGGCCTGACCACGAGAGCCCCATGGGCTGCAGGGGAACCTGCCCAGGGAACCCCATATCCTGGGAGGGGCCTGAACACGAGAGCCCCGTGGGCTGGGGTGCGGTACCTGCCCAGGTGAGCTCCATATCCTGGGATTGGCCTGATCTCGAGAGCCCCATGGGCTGCTGGAGTCCTGGTAAAGGATGTCAGGACAGTCAGTGAAGCCACCGAGGATATACCTCCAGTAGTTCCTAAATCCTACACCCTGCTGGTCATTCTACCAACCACCAGGACATGGTATTCTGTATTAGTCTTCAATGATGCCTTCTTTTGTATTCTATTAGTCCCAGAGTCACAAGAAATTTTGGCTTGTGAGTGGCAGGACTCAACATACAACTAAAACAATACTTCCGGGCCGTGTTGCCCCAAGGGTTCAAAAATTCCCACACCATCTTTGGGGAAAGCTCAGCTAAAGACCTAAAAGTTCTACCTCTGGAAAAGGAAACACTCCTTCAATATGCAGACGACATTCTGATCGCCAGCCCTACTAAGGAGACCTCTGAACTACCAAGCCAATAAAGGATACAAGTTGTCCAAGAAAAAGCTCAAATATCACAGACTACGGTGACCTGCCTGGGCTTCATTCTCACAGAAGGTCGGAGAAGTCCATCCCAGGAAAGGGAAGAAACAATTTACAGCCTTACCCATTTCTAAAACTAGAAGACAGCTTAGGGGTTCCTGGGGAGGCCAGGGTTTGCTGCTTCTGGATCCCTAACTACAGTCTACTAGCTTGGCCTCTATATGAAACACTGAAAGGAAAAGGTGATGATCCTTTTGAATAGAATGCAGAAGTGGCCTTTCAAGAATGGAAAGAGCAGTCAATTCAGACCCTTGCCCTGGAACTCCCTAATTTAGCTAAACCCTTTGACCTTTACATTCCTGGTGAATGGTGAATCGCCATTGGAGTATTAGTGCAAAACCTGGGACCACTTGAAATGGAACAATGCAAGAATGCGATCCAGGTAGGATAAACTACTGTCACCAAGGGGCTTGGCCCACCGCCACATCTGGCCAAGATACTGGCAGTATCTGATAACCTGGAAATCAGCAGCCCAAAAGGCCACCTCCCTCCTAAGGGAAAAGGAACCCTCGTGGTGATCCTAACCCCCAACAATGCCCTGAAGTTGCAGGGTTGGCTCCGTGGGCACACTGATCTTGAGTGAGGAGGCCCTCCAACTCCAACCTCCATAGATATAACCGGGGCAAAGGGGCACCATGACGACACATGTGAAGGTGTCTGCACATGCAAATTTAACGCTCATTTCCCACCAGGAAGAGGAATTAACCAAAGGCTCAGCATGCCATGCCGGAACCATATTAGGGCCTGAAGCAATCCTGCGGGTTTGCGGCCAGCTCACAAGAAAGCGAGTTGAAGAAAGGAGCTCAGGGGCACTGTAATTCACAAACCTGCAGAGTAATGAATGACAGCTATCGTCCAAAAATGTATTGAAATAAGTCTTCGAAGAGGACTTGAAATCGGGGCAGAATTTCAGGAAAACGATTTCAGGGGGTAGACTGGAATTGCACTTAAAGTATAGGATTAGAGGCAGAATGTCGAAAATGATGCCCTTGGCCAAAAAGGGCGTATGCGTTTTTTCCTGAATATATTCAGGAAAAAACGCATACGCCCTTTTTGGACAACCAAGCAACCGTGTAAAGGAAATGTGCACTACAATGAAGTCTCACTGCCCCCCGGTCAAAAGGGCCATCTGAAAAAAGTGTAAATTCCAGAAAGGCACGACAGGTCATGGAGAACAGGGACCCTTGTTCTGCTGATGGGCGGGATGTAAATTGCCAACAGCCACTCTGGAGAAGTGTATGGTGTTTCCTGAAACACGTAGGAAACAAAGCATCACAGCCTATGGCACTTCCACTTATCGTCCTATAGCATAGAGAAATTAAAATCCAAAACACACAGCCATCCCAAAGTTTGGACGGCTCTGTTTACAAGAACCTCGTCTACGGTACAAGTTAAATATCTGAGAAAGCAAAGGATGGATAAAGAAGTTATGGTATGCACGTACAATGGAATATCACTCAGCAATGAAATCTACGTCATCAGGCCCGTAGCGGCATAATGAGTGGATTCAGGTACGATTATTCTACGAGAAATATGTCACACAGAATAAGAAACATCATAAGATATCACTAATACACGGAATGTAAACTTGACTACACATGAAGTGATTTACAAAACAGAACAGGGTCTCAAATTTAGAAAACCAAATTATGCTTGCTTATGGGGAAAGGTGAGTTGGGGTGCTGCATAAAACCAGAGATTGAAATTAGCACAGATACCATTCCATAAGCCAAATATATAATAGACATGACCTACTCCTTGCTCAACGAAATGGACTCAACACCCCATATTCAACGCCTGGGAATATACCTGACAAGTAAGAATCTTAAAACCCATGGATTTATATGTCTCCATAAGGAAATCAAGCATGTGTACAGCGGCCTAAACGCAGCAGTGAAAATCCGATAAATCCCATTATCAAAATAAATTTCAAAAACAAAACACAATGACAGTGAAATAGAGAGCAATTCTTAAATAATTGATTCAGGGCTTGTGATGCAACCTGCATTTACCACATCTAAACCCAGAACTGGGTGAGACATAAGCCTGGGCACTTCGGGCTGATAGCATTGGTGAGGTTCGGTGAACAAACACAGACCCTTTGAAGTCATACTGCATGGTACCCATTCCATGGGTCCCAACTCTACAGGTTTAAAGGATTCTTCCTTCAGCTAAAACATGCATGGGAAACCCAGAGTATGGTCCACCGTGTGATTGGGAAACGTTTCCAAATGCATCTCAGTTTTCGTCCCCTGGTACTCGGGTTCACCATTCCAGACACTTTACTAACACTCTCCCCACGTTGAGAGTCAGTGCCTTTAACCTCCTCTTTGGTACAGTTTGCAATTTCTGCGCAAGTTGAACAGGAATAGGGAGGACCAATGAGAGACTAGCTGTAGGTGTCTGCACGGGCAAATGGAACGCTCATTTCCCACCAGGAAGAGGAATTAACCAAATGGTCAGCGTGCCCTGCCGGAAACAGATTAGGGCCTGAAGCAATTCTGCGGTTTTGCGGCCAGCTCACAAGAAAGCGAGTTGAGGAAAGGAGCTCAGGGGCACTGTAATTCACAAACCTGCAGAGTTATGAATGACAGTTATCGTCCAAAAATGTATTGAAGTAAGTCTTCGAAGAGGACTTGAAAGTGGGGCAGAATTTCAGGAAAACGATTTCAGGGGGTAGACTGGAATTGCACTTAAAGCATAGGAAAAGAGGCAGAATGTCAACAATGATGCACTTGGCCAAAAAGGGTGTATGCGTTTTTTCCTGAATATATTCAGGAAAAAACGCATACGCCCTTTTTGGACAACCAAGCCGGCATGTAAAGGAAATCTGCACTACAATGAAGTCTCACTGCCCCCCGGTCAAAAGGGCCATCTGAAAAAAGTGTAAAATCCAGAAAGGCAGGACAGGTCATGGAGAACAGGGAGCCTTGTTATGCTGATGGACGGGATGTAAATTGCCAACAGCCACTCTGGAGAAGTGTATGGTGTTTCCTGAAACACATAGGAAACAAAGCAACACAGCCTATGGCACTTCCACTTATGGTCCTATAGCTTAGGGAAATTAAAATCAAAAACACAGAGCCACCCCAAAATTTGGGACGGCTCTGTTTACAAGAACCTTGTCTACGGTATAAGTTAACTATCCGAAAAAGCAAAAAATGGATAAAGAAGTTGTGCTACTCACGTACAATGGAATATCACTAAGCAATGAAATCTACGTCATCAGGTCCGTAGCGGCATAATGAGTGGATTCAGGTACGATGAGTCTACGAGAAATAAGTCACACAGAAAAAGAAACATCATAAGATATCACTAATACACGGAATGTAAGCTTGGCTACACATGAACTGAATTACAAAACAGAAAAGGGTCTCAAATTGAGACAACCAACTTATGCTTGCTTATGGGGAAAGGTGAGTTGGGGTGCTGCATAAAAACAGAGATTGAAATTAGCACAGATACCGTTCCATAAGCCAAATATATAATAGACAAGACCTACTCCTTGCTCAGCGAAATAGACTCAACACCCCATATTCAACGCCTGGGAATATACCTGACAAGTAAGAATCTTAAAACCCATGGCTTTATATGTCTCCATAAAGAAATCAAATGTCTGTACATCGGCCAAAACGCAGCAGTGAAAATCCGATAAATCCCATTATCAAAATATATTTCAAAAACAAAACACAATGACAGTGAAATAGAGAGCAATTCTTAAATAATTCATTCAGGGCTTGTGATGCAACCTGGATTTACCACATCTACACCCAGAGCTGGGTGAGACATAAGGCTGGACACTTCGGGCTGATAGCATTGGTGAGGTTCGGTGAGCAAACGCAGACCCTTTGAACTCATACTGCATGGTACCCATTCCATGGGTCCCAACTCTCCAGGTTTAAGGGAGTCTTCCTTCAGCTAAAACATGCATGGGAAACCCAGAGTATGGTCCACTGTGTGATTGGGAAACGTTTCCAAATGCATCTCAGTTTTTGAACCCTGGTACTCGGGTTCACCATTCCAGACGCTTTATTAAAACTCTCCCCACCTGGAGAGTCAGTGCCTTTAACCTCCTGTTTGGCACAGTTTGCAATTTCTGCGCAAGATGAACAGGAATAGGGAAAACCAATGAGAGACTACCTGTAGGTTTCTGCACGGGCAAATGGAATGCCCATTTCCCACCAGGAAGAGGAATTAACCAAAGGCTCAGCGTGCCATGCAGGAAACAGATTAGGGCCTGAAACAATCCTGCAGTTTTGCGGCCAGTTCACATGAAATCGAGTTGAGGAACGGAGATCTGGGGCACTGTAATTCACAAACCTGCAGAGTTATGAATGACAGCTATCGTCCAAAAATGTATTGAAGTAAGTCTTCGAAGAGGACTTGAAAGCGGGGCAGAATTTCAGGAAAACGATTTCAGGGGGTAGACTGGAATTGCACTTAAAGCATAGGAAAAGAGGCAGAATGTCGACAATCATACACTTGGCCAAAAAGGGCGTATGCGTTTTTTCCTGAATATATTCAGGAAAAAACGCATACGCCCTTTTTGGCCAACCAAGCATGCGAGTAAAGGAAATCTGCACTACAATGTAGTCTCACGGCCCCCCGGTCAAAAGGGCCATCTGAAAAATGTGTAAAACCCAGAAAGGCAGACAGGTCATGGAGAACAGGGAGCCTTGTTATGCTGCTGGGCCGGATGTCAATTGCCAACAGCCACTCTGGAGAAGTGTATGGTGTTTCTTGAAACACGTAGGAAACAAAGCAACACAGCCTATTGCACTTCCACTTATGGTCCTATAGCTAAGGGAAATTAAAATCAAAAACACACAGCCACCCCAAAGTTTGGGACGGCTCTGTTTACAAGAACCTCATCTATGGTACAAGTTAAATATCCAAGAAAGCAAAAAATGGATAAAGAAGTTTTGGTACGCACGTACAATGGAATATCACTCAGCAATGAAATCTCCGTCATCAGGCCCGTAGCGGCATAATGAGTGGATCCAAGTACGATGATTCTACGGGAAATAAGTCACAAAGAATAAGAAACATCATACGATATCACTAATACACGGAATGTAAACTTGACTACACATGAACTGAATTACAAAACAGAACAGGGTCTCAAATTTAGAAAACCAACTTATGCTTGCTTATGGGGAAAGGTGAATTTGGGTGCTGTATAAAACCAGAGATTGAAATTAGCACAGATACCATTCCATAAGCCAAATATATAATAGACAAGACCTACTACTTGCTCAGCGAAATGGACTCAACAGCCCATATTCAACGCCTGGGAACATACCTGACAAGTAAGAATCTTAAAACCCATGGATTTATATGTCTCCATAAGGAAATCAAGCATGTGTACAGCGGCCTAAACGCAGCAGTGAAAATCAGATAAATCCCAATATCAAGATAAATTTCGAAAACAAAACACAGTGAGAGTGAAATAGAGAGCAATTCTTAAATAATTCATTCAGGGCTTGTGATGCAACCTGGATTTACCACATCTACACGCAGAGTTGTGTGAGACATAAGGCTGGACACTTCAGGCTGATAGCATTGGTGAGGTTCGGTGAGCAAACGCAGAACCTTTGAAGTCATACTGCCTGGTACCCATTCCATGGGTCCCAACTTTCCAGGTTTAAGGGATTCTTCCTTCAGCTAAAACATGCATGGGAAACCCAGAGTATGGTCCACCGTGTGATTGGGAAACGTTTTCAAATGTATCTCAGTTTTCGAACCCTGGTACTCGGGTTCACCATTCCAGACACTTTACTAACATTCTCCCCACTTGGTGAGTCAGTGCCTTTAACCTCCTGTTTGGCACAGTTTGCAATTTCTGCGCAAGATGAACAGGAATAGGGAGAACCAATCAGAGACTACCTGTAGGTGTCTGCACGGGCAAATGGAAAGCTCATTTCCCACCAGGAAGAGGAATTAACCAAATGATCAGCGAGCCCTGCCGGAAACAGATTAGGGCCTGAAGCATTCCTGTGGTTTTGCGGACAGCTCACAAGAAAGCGAGTTGAGGAAAGGAGATCAGGGGCACTGTAATTCACAAACATGCAGAGTTATGAATGACAGTTATCGACCAAAAATGTATTAAAGTAAGTCTTCGAAGAGGACTTGAAAGCGGGGCAGAATTTCAGGAAAACGATTTCAGGGGGTAGACTGGAATTGCACTTAAAGCATAGGAAAAGAGGCAGAATGTCGACAATGATGCACTTGGCCAAAAAGGGCGTATGCGTTTTTTCCTGAATATATTCAGGAAAAAACGCATACGCCCTTTTTGGCCAACCAAGCCGGCATGTAAAGGAAATCTGCACTACAGTGAAGTCTCACTGCCCCACGGTCAAAAGGGCCATCTGTAAAAAGTGTAAAATCCAGAAAGGCAGGAGAGGTCATGGAGAACAGGGAGCCTTGTTATGCTGATGGGTGGGATGTAAATTGCCAACAGCCACTCTGGAGAAGTGTATGGTGTTTCCTGAAACACGTAGGAAACAAAGCAACACAGCCTATGGCACTTCCAATTATGGTCCTATAGCTTAGGAAAATTAAAATCAAAAACAGACAGCCACCTCAAAGTTTGGGACGGCTCTGTTTACAAGAACCTCGTCTACTGTACAACTTAAATATCCGAGAAAGCAAAAAATTCATAAAGAAGTTGTGGTACGCAAGTACAATGGAATATCACTCAGCAATGAAATCTACGTCATCAGGCCCGTAGCGGCATAATGAGTGGATTCAGGTATGATGATTCTACGAGAAATAAGTCACACAGAAAAAGAAACCTCTTAAGATATCACTAATACACGGAATGTAAACTTGGCTACACATGAACTGAATACCAACAGAACAGGGTCTCAAATTTAGAAAACCAACTTATGCTTGCTTATGGGGAAAGGTGAGTTGGGGTGCTGCATAAAACCAGAGATTGAAATTAGCACAGATACCGTTCCATAAGCCAATATATAATAGACAAGACCTACACCTTGCTCAACGAAACGGACTCAACGCCTGGGAATATACCTGACAAGTAAGAATCTTAAAACCCATGGATTTATATGTCTCCACAAGGAAATCAAGCGTGTGAAAAGCGGCCTAAACGCAACAGTGAAAATCCGATAAATCCCATTACCAAAATAAATTTCAAAACCAAAACACATTGACAGTGAAATAGAGAGCAATTCTTAAATAATTCATTCAGGGCTTGTGATGCAACCTGGATTTACCACATCTACACCCAGAGCTGGGTGAGACATAAGGCTGGACACTTCGGGCTGATAGCATTTGTGAGGTTCGGTGAGCAAACGCAGACCCTTTGAACTCATACTGCATGGTACCCATTCCATGGTTCCCAGCTCTCCAGGTTTAAGGGATTCTTCCTTCAGCTAAAACATGCATGGGAAACGCAGAGTATTGTCCACCGTGTGATTGGGAAACGTTTTCAAATATATCTCAGTTTTCGAACCCTGGGACTCGGGTTCACCATTCCAGACACTTTACTAACATTCTCCCCACTTGGAGAGTCAGTGCCTTTAACCTCCTGTTTGGCACAGTTTGCAATTTCTACGCAAGATTAACAGGAATAGGGAGAACCAATGAGAGACTAGCTGTAGGTGTCTGCACGGGCAAATGGAACGCTCATTTCCCACCAGGAAGAGGAATTAACCAAAGGCTCAGCATGCCCTGCCGGAAACAGATTAGGGCCTGAAGCAATCCTGTGGTTTTTCGGCCAGCTCACAAGAAAGCGAGTTGAGGAAACGAGCTCAGGACACTGTAATTCACAAACCTGCAGAGTTATGAATGACAGCTATCGTCCAAAAATGTATTGAAGTAAGTCTTCGAAGAGGACTTGAAAGCGGGGCAGAATTTCAGGAAAACGATTTCAGGGGGTAGACTGGAATTGCACTTAAAGCATAGGAAATGAGGCAGAATGTCGACAATGATGCACTGGCCAAAAAGGGCGTATGCGTTTTTTTCCTGAATATATTCAGGAAAAAACGCATACGCCATTTTTGGCCAAGCTAGCAAGCATGTAAGTGAAATCTGCACTACAATGAAGTCTCACTGCCCCCCGGTCAAAAGGGCCATCTGAAAAAGTGTAAAATCCAGAAAGGCAGGACAGGTCATGGAGAACAGGGAGCCTTGTTATGCTGATGGGGGGGATGTAAATTGCCAACAGCCACTCTGGAGAAGTGTATGGGGTTTCCTGAAACACGTAGGAAACAAAGCAACAGAGCCTATGGCACTTCCACTTATGTTCCTATAGCTTAGGGAAATTAAAATCAAAAACACACAGCCACCCCAAAGTTTGGGACGGCTCTGTTTACAAGAACCTCGTCTACGGTACAAGTTAAATATCCCAGAATGTGAAAAATAGTTAAAGAAGTTGTGGTACGTACGTACAATGGAATATCACTCACCAATGAAATCTATGTCATCAGGCCCGTCGCGGCATATTGAGTGTATTCAGGTACGATGATTCTAAGTGAAATAAGTCACACAGAAAATGAAACATCATAAGATATCACTAATACACGGAATGTAAACTTGGCTACACATGAACTGAATTACAAAACAGAACAGGGTCTCAAATTTAGAAAACCAACTTATGCTTGTTTATGGGGAAAGATGAGGTGGGGTGCTGCATAAAACCAGAGATAGAAATTAGCACACATACCTTTCCATAAGCCAAATATGTAATAGTCAAGACCTACACCTTGCTCAATGAAATGGACTAAACACACCATATTCAAGTCCTAGGATTACACATGACTAGTAAGAATCTTCAAACCCATGGATTTATATGTCTCCGTAAGAGAATCAAGTGTGTGTACAGCTGCATGAATGCAGCAGAGAAAATCCGATAAATCCCATTATCAAAATAAACTACAAAAACAAACACAATGACAGTGAAATACAGAGCAATTCTTAAATAATTCATTCAGGTCTTGTGATGCAACCTGGATTTACCACATCTACACCTAGAGCTGAGTGAGACATAAGGTTCGACACTTTGGGCTGATAGCATTGGTGAGGTTCGGTGAGAAAATGCAGGCCCTTTGAAGTCATACTGCATGGTACCCATTCCATGGGTCCCACCTCTCCAGGTTTAAGGGATTCTTCCTTCAGGTAAAACACGCATGGGAAACCCAGAATATGGTCCACCGTGTGACCGGGAAACCTTTTTAAAGGCATCTCAGTTTTCGTCCCCTCATACTCGGTTTTACCATTCCAGACGCTTTACTAACTCTTTCCCCAATTGGAGAGTCAGTGCTTTTAACCTCCTGTTTGGCACAGTTTGGAATTTCTGCGCAAGATGAACAGGAATAGGGAGAACCAATAAGAGATTAGCTGTAGGTGTCTGCACGAGCAAATTTAACGCTCATTTCCCATCAGGAAGAGGAATTAGCCAAAGGCTCAACATGCCGTGCCGGAACCAGATTAGGGCCTGAAGCAATCCTGCGGTTTTGCGGCCAGCTCACAAGAAAGCGAGTTGAAGAATGGAGCTCAGGGGCACTGTAATTCACAAACCTGCAGAGTTATAAATGACAGCTATCGTCCAAAAATATATTGAAGTAAGGCTGCAAAGAGGACTTGAATGCGGGGCAGAATTCCAGGAATACGATTTCAGGAGGTAGACGGGAAGTCCTCTGAAAGTATAGGAGAAGAGGCAGAACTTCGACAATGATGCACTTGGTCAAAAAGGGTATATGCGTTTCTTCCAGGGCCCTCAGTAAAGAGGGTAGGAGGCTCCCAGCATGCTTCAGTGGCCAACAGAGGGCCTACGTCGCCAAGGCGACGTGAGCCATCCAGGCAGGAGTGACCTCACATCAGAGCGCCCACCTCACAGAAGGGTAAGGAACCCAGTCATGATCAGACTCTCACCAGAGTGCCCACATAAGCAAGGGGTTGGGAATCAGGCACGAGTGTCCTCACACCCGTGGGGCCACATCATCGAAAGTTGAGGTACCCAGCACATGTGGCCTCAAACCAGAAGACCCACATCTCCATGGGTCTCAGAGCAGGGCAGGCAGGATTAACCTCAAAACACATGGCCCATTGTATAAAAAGGTGAGGAATCCAGCAGTTGGAACATCCCAGCAGGCGCCCCAGGGCACCGAGGCTATGGGATCCAGGCAGTGATGAACTCACAACAGAGGGCCCTCATCGTGATACTGTAAGCAACCCAGCCGTTGTGACCTCAGAGCACAAAGCCCACATCCCCATGGGGAAGGGAACCAAGCAGGAGTGTCATCGCACCAGTGGGCACACATCAGAAAATGTGGGGAGCCCAGCAGTTAGGGCCGGACGCCAGAGGGCCCTCATCACTGAGGAGAGGAGGCTCCCAGCAAGCTCCAACTGCTACCAGAAGGCCGACGTCGCCAATGCGGTGTGTGCCAGCCAGGCAGGAGTGACCTCAGAGCAGAGGGCCAACCACACAAAAGTGTGAGGAACCCAAAGAGGATCAGACTCTCACCAGAGGGCCCACATCACCAAGGGAATGGAAACCAGGCAGGAGTGTCCTCACACCAGTGGGGCCACATCACCGAAATGTGACGGACCCAGCACACGTGGCCTCAAACTACAGAACACACATCACAAAGGGGCTGGGAGTGAGGCAGGCAGGAGGAGCCTCAAAACAGAGGGCCCATTGCATAAAAAAGGTGAGGAATCCCGCAGTTGGAACTTCCCAGCAGGTGGCCCAGAGCACCCAGTCTATGGGATCCAGGCCGCAGTGCACTCACAGCAGAGGGCCCACATCATGAAACTTTGAGCAACCCAGCCGTTTGGACATCAGAGCAGAAGTCCCACATCCCCACGGGGATGGGAACCTGGCAGGAGTGTCCTCGCACCCCTTAGTACGTATTAGAAAATGTGGGTACACAGCAGTTAGGGCCTGACGCCAAAGGGCCCTCATTACTGAGGGAAGGAGGCTCCCAGCACGCTCCAACTGCCACCAGAGGGCCGACGTCACCAAGGCGCGGTGTGCCAGCCAGGCAGGAGTGACCTCAGAGCAGAGGGCCAAGTTCACGGAAGTGTGAGGAACCCAACCAGGATTAGACTCTCACCAGAGGGCCCACATCACCAAGAGGATGGGAACCAGGCAGGAGTGTTCTCAGTCCAGTGGGGCCACATCATTGAAAGGCGAGGAAACCACCACATGTGGCCTCAAACCAGAGGACACACATCACCAAGGGGCTGGGAGGGAGGCAGGCAGGAGTAGTCTCAAAACAGAGGGCCCATAGAATAAAAAAGGTGAGGAATCCCGCAGTTGGAACATCCCAGCAGGCGGCAAGGAACAACGAGGCTATGGGATCCCGGCCGGTGTGAACTCACAAAAGAGGGCCCTCATCATGAAACTGTGAATAGCCCAGCCATTGGGTCCACAGAGCAGAAGGCCCACATTGCCATGGGGTTGGGAACCTGGCAGGAGTGTACTCGCACCACAGGGCACACATCAGAAAAGTTTGGGAGCCCAGGATTTAAGGCCTGACGCCAGAGGGCCCTCATTACCGAAGGGAGGAAACTCCCAGCAGACACCAAATCCCAACTGAGGGCCCACGTCGCCAAGGTGACGTGCGCCAGCCAGGCAGGAGTGACATCACAGCAGAGGGCATACGTCACAGAAGGGTGAGGAACCCAGCCAGGATAAGACTCTCACCAGAGGGCCCGCATCACCAAGGGGATCGGAACCAGGCAGAAGTATACTCACACCAGTGTGGCCAAATAATGGAAAGGTGAGGGACCCAGAACATGTGGCCTAAACCAGAGGAACCACATCTCCAAGGGGCTCGGAGTGAGGCAGGCAGGACTAGCCTAACAACACAGGGCCCATAGATTAAAAAATGTGAGGAATCCAGCAGTTGGAACCTCGCAGCAGGAGGCCCAGAGCACCGAGTCTATGGGATCCAGGCCAAAGTGAACTCACAGCAGAGGGCCCACATCATGAAACTGTGAGCAACCCAGCCGTTGGGACCTCAGAGCAGAACGCCCACATCCCCATGGGGATGGGAACGTGGCAGGCGTATCCTCGCACCACTTAGTACGTATTAGAAAATGTGGGTACCCAGCAGTTAGGGCCTGACGCCAAAGGGCTCTCATCACTGAGGGGAGGAGGCTCCCAGCAGGCTCCAACTGCCACCAGAGGGCCGACGTCGCCAAGGCGGGGTGTGCCAGCCAGGCAGGAGTGACCTCAGAGCTGAGGGCCAAGCTCACGGAAGTGTGAGGAACCCAACCCGGATCAGATTCTCACCAGAGGGCCCACATCACCAAGGGGATGCGAACCAGGCAGGAGTGTGCTCACACCAGTGGGGCCACATCATTGAAAGGCAAGGAACCCACCACATGTGGCCTCAAACCAGAAGACCCACATCAACAAGGGGCTCAGAGTGAGGCAGGCAGGAAGTGTCTCACAACACACGGCCCATAGAAGAAAAAAGGTAAGGAATCCTGCAGTTGGAAGCTCCAAGCAGGTGGCCCAGAGCACCGAGGCTATGGGATGCATGCCGGAGTGAACTCACAGCAGAGGGCCCACATCCTGACACTGTGAGCAAGCCAGCCGTTGGCACCTCAGAACAGAAGGCCCAAATCTGCATGGGGATGGGAACCTGGCAGGAGTGTCATCGCACAAGTGGGCGCACATCAGAAAATGTGGTGAGCCCAGCAGTTAGGGCCGGACGCCAGAGGGCCCTCATCACCGATGGGAGGAGGTTCCCAGCACGCTCCAACTGCAACCAGAGGGCCCATGTGGCCAAGGCGTCGTGTGCCAGCCAGGCAGGTGTGACCTCACAGCAGAGGGCCCGCCTCACAGAAGTGTGAGGAATCAAGCCAGGATCAGACTCTCACCAGAGGGCCCACATCAACAAGGGGATGGGAACCAGTCAGGAGTGTCCTCACACCAGTAGGGCCACATCCCTAAAAGGTGAGACAAACGGCACACGTGGTCTCAAACCAGAAGACCTACATCACCAAGGGGCTCGGTGTGAGGCAGGCAGGAGGAGCTTCACCACACAGGGCCCAAAGTATAAGAAAGGTGAGGAATCCAGCAGTTGGAACCTCCCAGCAGGCGGCCCAGAGCACAGAGGCTATGGGATCTAGGCCTGAGTGAACTAACACCGGAGTGCCAACATAACGAAACTGTGAGCAACCCAGGCGTTGCGACCACAGAGCAGAAGGCACACATCCCCATGAGTATTGGAACCTTACAGGAGTGTCCTGGCATCACTGGGCTCACATCAGAAATCGTGGGGAGCCCAGCAGTTAGAGCCTGACGCAAGAGGGCCCTCATCACCTTGGAGAGGAGGGTACAAGAAGGCTCCAACTGCCACCAGAAGTCCGACGTCACCAGGGCAACGGGAGCAAGCCAGGCAGGAGTTACCTCACAGCAGAGGGCCCACCTCACAGAAGAGTGAGGAACCCAGCCAGGATCAGACTCTCACCAGAGGGCCCACATCACCAAGGGGATCTGATCCAGGCAGGAGTGGCCTCACACCAGTGTGGCCAAATCATAGAAAGGTGAGGAACCCAGAACATGTGGCCTAAACAAGAGGACCCACATCTCCAAGGGGCTCGGAGTGAGGCAGGCAGGAGGAGCCTCAAAACAGAGGACCCATAGAATAAAAAAGGTGAGGAATCCCGCAGTTGGAACCTCCTAGCATGCAGCAAGGAGCAGCGAGGCTATGGGGTCCCGGCCGTTGTGAACTCACAACAGAGGACCCTCATCATGAAACTGTGAACAACACAGCTGTTGGGACCACAGAACAGAAGGCCCACATTCCCATGGGGTTGGGAACCTGGCAGGAGTGTACTCGCACCACAGGGCACACATCAGAAAATTTTGGGAGCCCAGGAGTTAGGGCCTGACGCCAGACGGCCCTAATTACCGAGGGGAGCAGACTCCTAGAAGGCACCAACTCCCACCTGAGGGCCCACGTCTCCAAGGTGATGTGCGTTAGCCAGGCAGGAGTGACCTCACAGCAGAGGGCCTATGTCACAGAAGGGGGAGGAACCCAGCCAGGATAAGACTCTCACCAGAGGGCCCACATCACCAAGGGGATCAGAACCAGGCAGGAGTGGCCTCACACCAGTGTGGCCAAATCGTAGAAAAGTGAGGAACCCAGAACATATGGCCTAAACCAGAGGACCCACATCAACAAGGGGCTCAGAGTGAGGCAGGCAGGAGGTGTCTCAAACAGAGGGCCATAAAATAAAAAAGGTGAGGTAACCCGCAGTTGGAACCTCCCAGCAGGCGGCAAGGAGCAGCGAGGCTATGGGATCCCGGCCGGTGTGAACTCACAACAGAAGGCCCTCATCACGAAACTGTGAACAACCCAGCGGTTGGGACCACAGAGAAGAAGGCCCACATTCCCATGGGGTTGGGAACCTGGCAGGAGTGTACTCCCACCAGAGGGCACACATCAGAAAAGTATGGGAGCCCAGGAGTTAGGGCCTGACGTCAGAGGGCCCTCATTACCGAGGGGAGGAGACTCCCAGCAGGCACCAACTCCCAACTGAGGGCCCACGTCGCCAAGGTGACGTGCGCCAGCCAGGCAGGAGTGACCTCACAGCAGAGGGCATACGTCCCAGAAGGGTGAGGCACCCAGCCAGGATAAGAGTCTCACCAGAGGGCCCGCATCACCAAGGGGATCGGATCCAGGCAAGAGTGGCCTCACACCAGTGTGGCCAAATCATAGAAAGGTGAGGAACCCAGAACACGTGGCCTAAACCAGAGGATCCACATCTCCAAGGGGTTCAGAGTGAGGCAGGCAGGACTAGCCTCACAACGCAGGGCCCATAGAATAAAAAATGTGAGGAATCCAACAGTTCGAACCTCCCAGCAGGTGGCCCAGAGCACCCAGTCTATGGGATCCAGGCCGCAGTGCACTCAGAGCAGAGGGCCCACATCATGAAACTTTGAGCAACCCAGCCGTTTGGACATCAGAGCAGAAGTCCCACATCCCCACGGGGATGGGAACCTGGCAGGAGTGTCCTCGCACCACTTAGTACGTATTAGAAAATGTGGGTACACAGCAGTTAGGGCCTGACGCCAAAGGGCCCTCATTACTGAGGGAAGGAGGCTCCCAGCACGCTCCAACTGCCACCAGAGGGCCGACGTCACCAAGGCGGGGTGTGCCAGCCAGGCAGGAGTGACCTCAGAGCAGAGGGCCAAGTTCACGGAAGTGTGAGGAACCCAACCAGGATCAGACTCTCACCAGAGGGCCCACATCACCAAGAGGATGGGAACCAGGCAGGAGTGTTCTCAGTCCAGTGGGGCCACATCATTGAAAGGCGAGGAAACCACCACATGTGGCCTCAAACCAGAGGACACACATCACCAAGGGGCTGGGAGGGAGGCAGGCAGGAGTAGTCTCAAAACAGAGGGCCCATAGAATAAAAAAGGTGAGGAATCCCGCAGTTGGAACATCCCAGCAGGCGGCAAGGAACAACGACGAGGCTATGGGATCCCGGCCGGTGTGAACTCACAAAAGAGGGCCCTCATCATGAAACTGTGAATAGCCCAGCCATTGGGTCCACAGAGCAGAAGGCCCACATTGCCATGGGGTTGGGAACCTGGCAGGAGTGTACTCGCACCACAGGGCACACATCAGAAAAGTTTGGGAGCCCAGGATTTAAGGCCTGACGCCAGAGGGCCCTCATTACCGAAGGGAGGAAACTCCCAGCAGACACCAAATCCCAACTGAGGGCCCACGTCGCCAAGGTGACGTGCGCCAGCCAGGCAGGAGTGACATCACAGCAGAGGGCATACGTCACAGAAGGGTGTGGAACCCAGCCAGGATAAGACTCTCACCAGAGGGCCCGCATCACCAAGGGGATCGGAACCAGGCAGAAGTATACTCACACCAGTGTGGCCAAATAATGGAAAGGTGAGGGACCCAGACCATGTGGCCTAAACCAGAGGAACCACATCTCCAAGGGGCTCGGAGTGAGGCAGGCAGGACTAGCCTAACAACACAGGGCCCATAGATTAAAAAATGTGAGGAATCCAGCAGTTGGAACCTCGCAGCAGGAGGCCCAGAGCACCGAGTCTATGGGATCCAGGCCAAAGTGAACTCACAGCAGAGGGCCCACATCATGAAACTGTGAGCAACCCAGCCGTTGGGACCTCAGAGCAGAACGCCCACATCCCCATGGGGATGGGAACGTGGCAGGCGTATCCTCGCACCACTTAGTACGTATTAGAAAATGTGGGTACCCAGCAGTTAGGGCCTGACGCCAAAGGGCTCTCATCACTGAGGGGAGGAGGCTCCCAGCAGGCTCCAACTGCCACCAGAGGGCCGACGTCGCCAAGGCGGGGTGTGCCAGCCAGGCAGGAGTGACCTCAGAGCTGAGGGCCAAGCTCACGGAAGTGTGAGGAACCCAACCCGGATCAGATTCTCACCAGAGGGCCCACATCACCAAGGGGATGCGAACCAGGCAGGAGTGTGCTCACACCAGTGGGGCCACATCATTGAAAGGCAAGGAACCCACCACATGTGGCCTCAAACCAGAAGACCCACATCAACAAGGGGCTCAGAGTGAGGCAGGCAGGAAGTGTCTCACAACACACGGCCCATAGAAGAAAAAAGGTAAGGAATCCTGCAGTTGGAAGCTCCAAGCAGGTGGCCCAGAGCACCGAGGCTATGGGATGCACGCCGGAGTGAACTCACAGCAGAGGGCCCACATCCTGACACTGTGAGCAAGCCAGCCGTTGGCACCTCAGAACAGAAGGCCCAAATCTGCATGGGGATGGGAACCTGGCAGGAGTGTCATCGCACAAGTGGGCGCACATCAGAAAATGTGGTGAGCCCAGCAGTTAGGGCCGGACGCCAGAGGGCCCTCATCACCGATGGGAGGAGGTTCCCAGCACGCTCCAACTGCAACCAGAGGGCCCATGTGGCCAAGGCGTCGTGTGCCAGCCAGGCAGGTGTGACCTCACAGCAGAGGGCCCGCCTCACAGAAGTGTGAGGAATCAAGCCAGGATCAGACTCTCACCAGAGGGCCCACATCAACAAGGGGATGGGAACCAGTCAGGAGTGTCCTCACACCAGTAGGGCCACATCCCTAAAAGGTGAGACAAACGGCACACGTGGTCTCAAACCAGAAGACCTACATCACCAAGGGGCTCGGTGTGAGGCAGGCAGGAGGAGCTTCACCACACAGGGCCCAAAGTATAAGAAAGGTGAGGAATCCAGCAGTTGGAACCTCCCAGCAGGCGGCCCAGAGCACAGAGGCTATGGGATCTAGGCCTGAGTGAACTAACACCGGAGTGCCAACATAACGAAACTGTGAGCAACCCAGGCGTTGCGACCACAGAGCAGAAGGCACACATCCCCATGAGTATTGGAACCTTACAGGAGTGTCCTGGCATCACTGGGCTCACATCAGAAATCGTGGGGAGCCCAGCAGTTAGAGCCTGACGCAAGAGGGCCCTCATCACCTTGGAGAGGAGGGTACAAGAAGGCTCCAACTGCCACCAGAAGTCCGACGTCACCAGGGCAACGGGAGCAAGCCAGGCAGGAGTTACCTCACAGCAGAGGGCCCACCTCACAGAAGAGTGAGGAACCCAGCCAGGATCAGACTCTCACCAGAGGGCCCACATCACCAAGGGGATCTGATCCAGGCAGGAGTGGCCTCACACCAGTGTGGCCAAATCATAGAAAGGTGAGGAACCCAGAACATGTGGCCTAAACAAGAGGACCCACATCTCCAAGGGGCTCGGAGTGAGGCAGGCAGGAGGAGCCTCAAAACAGAGGACCCATAGAATAAAAAAGGTGAGGAATCCCGCAGTTGGAACCTCCTAGCATGCAGCAAGGAGCAGCGAGGCTATGGGGTCCCGGCCGTTGTGAACTCACAACAGAGGACCCTCATCATGAAACTGTGAACAACACAGCTGTTGGGACCACAGAACAGAAGGCCCACATTCCCATGGGGTTGGGAACCTGGCAGGAGTGTACTCGCACCACAGGGCACACATCAGAAAATTTTGGGAGCCCAGGAGTTAGGGCCTGACGCCAGACGGCCCTAATTACCGAGGGGAGCAGACTCCTAGAAGGCACCAACTCCCACCTGAGGGCCCACGTCTCCAAGGTGATGTGCGTTAGCCAGGCAGGAGTGACCTCACAGCAGAGGGCCTATGTCACAGAAGGGGGAGGAACCCAGCCAGGATAAGACTCTCACCAGAGGGCCCACATCACCAAGGGGATCAGAACCAGGCAGGAGTGGCCTCACACCAGTGTGGCCAAATCGTAGAAAAGTGAGGAACCCAGAACATATGGCCTAAACCAGAGGACCCACATCAACAAGGGGCTCAGAGTGAGGCAGGCAGGAGGTGTCTCAAACAGAGGGCCATAAAATAAAAAAGGTGAGGTAACCCGCAGTTGGAACCTCCCAGCAGGCGGCAAGGAGCAGCGAGGCTATGGGATCCCGGCCGGTGTGAACTCACAACAGAAGGCCCTCATCACGAAACTGTGAACAACCCAGCGGTTGGGACCACAGAGAAGAAGGCCCACATTCCCATGGGGTTGGGAACCTGGCAGGAGTGTACTCCCACCAGAGGGCACACATCAGAAAAGTATGGGAGCCCAGGAGTTAGGGCCTGACGTCAGAGGGCCCTCATTACCGAGGGGAGGAGACTCCCAGCAGGCACCAACTCCCAACTGAGGGCCCACGTCGCCAAGGTGACGTGCGCCAGCCAGGCAGGAGTGACCTCACAGCAGAGGGCATACGTCCCAGAAGGGTGAGGCACCCAGCCAGGATGAGTCTCACCAGAGGGCCCGCATCACCAAGGGGATCGGATCCAGGCAAGAGTGGCCTCACACCAGTGTGGCCAAATCATAGAAAGGTGAGGAACCCAGAACACGTGGCCTAAACCAGAGGATCCACATCTCCAAGGGGTTCAGAGTGAGGCAGGCAGGACTAGCCTCACAACGCAGGGCCCATAGAATAAAAAATGTGAGGAATCCAACAGTTCGAACCTCCCAGCAGGTGGCCCAGAGCACCCAGTCTATGGGATCCAGGCCGCAGTGCACTCAGAGCAGAGGGCCCACATCATGAAACTTTGAGCAACCCAGCCGTTTGGACATCAGAGCAGAAGTCCCACATCCCCACGGGGATGGGAACCTGGCAGGAGTGTCCTCGCACCACTTAGTACGTATTAGAAAATGTGGGTACACAGCAGTTAGGGCCTGACGCCAAAGGGCCCTCATTACTGAGGGAAGGAGGCTCCCAGCACGCTCCAACTGCCACCAGAGGGCCGACGTCACCAAGGCGGGGTGTGCCAGCCAGGCAGGAGTGACCTCAGAGCAGAGGGCCAAGTTCACGGAAGTGTGAGGAACCCAACCAGGATCAGACTCTCACCAGAGGGCCCACATCACCAAGAGGATGGGAACCAGGCAGGAGTGTTCTCAGTCCAGTGGGGCCACATCATTGAAAGGCGAGGAAACCACCACATGTGGCCTCAAACCAGAGGACACACATCACCAAGGGGCTGGGAGGGAGGCAGGCAGGAGTAGTCTCAAAACAGAGGGCCCATAGAATAAAAAAGGTGAGGAATCCCGCAGTTGGAACATCCCAGCAGGCGGCAAGGAACAACGACGAGGCTATGGGATCCCGGCCGGTGTGAACTCACAAAAGAGGGCCCTCATCATGAAACTGTGAATAGCCCAGCCATTGGGTCCACAGAGCAGAAGGCCCACATTGCCATGGGGTTGGGAACCTGGCAGGAGTGTACTCGCACCACAGGGCACACATCAGAAAAGTTTGGGAGCCCAGGATTTAAGGCCTGACGCCAGAGGGCCCTCATTACCGAAGGGAGGAAACTCCCAGCAGACACCAAATCCCAACTGAGGGCCCACGTCGCCAAGGTGACGTGCGCCAGCCAGGCAGGAGTGACATCACAGCAGAGGGCATACGTCACAGAAGGGTGTGGAACCCAGCCAGGATAAGACTCTCACCAGAGGGCCCGCATCACCAAGGGGATCGGAACCAGGCAGAAGTATACTCACACCAGTGTGGCCAAATAATGGAAAGGTGAGGGACCCAGACCATGTGGCCTAAACCAGAGGAACCACATCTCCAAGGGGCTCGGAGTGAGGCAGGCAGGACTAGCCTAACAACACAGGGCCCATAGATTAAAAAATGTGAGGAATCCAGCAGTTGGAACCTCGCAGCAGGAGGCCCAGAGCACCGAGTCTATGGGATCCAGGCCAAAGTGAACTCACAGCAGAGGGCCCACATCATGAAACTGTGAGCAACCCAGCCGTTGGGACCTCAGAGCAGAACGCCCACATCCCCATGGGGATGGGAACGTGGCAGGCGTATCCTCGCACCACTTAGTACGTATTAGAAAATGTGGGTACCCAGCAGTTAGGGCCTGACGCCAAAGGGCTCTCATCACTGAGGGGAGGAGGCTCCCAGCAGGCTCCAACTGCCACCAGAGGGCCGACGTCGCCAAGGCGGGGTGTGCCAGCCAGGCAGGAGTGACCTCAGAGCTGAGGGCCAAGCTCACGGAAGTGTGAGGAACCCAACCCGGATCAGATTCTCACCAGAGGGCCCACATCACCAAGGGGATGCGAACCAGGCAGGAGTGTGCTCACACCAGTGGGGCCACATCATTGAAAGGCAAGGAACCCACCACATGTGGCCTCAAACCAGAAGACCCACATCAACAAGGGGCTCAGAGTGAGGCAGGCAGGAAGTGTCTCACAACACACGGCCCATAGAAGAAAAAAGGTAAGGAATCCTGCAGTTGGAAGCTCCAAGCAGGTGGCCCAGAGCACCGAGGCTATGGGATGCACGCCGGAGTGAACTCACAGCAGAGGGCCCACATCCTGACACTGTGAGCAAGCCAGCCGTTGGCACCTCAGAACAGAAGGCCCAAATCTGCATGGGGATGGGAACCTGGCAGGAGTGTCATCGCACAAGTGGGCGCACATCAGAAAATGTGGTGAGCCCAGCAGTTAGGGCCGGACGCCAGAGGGCCCTCATCACCGATGGGAGGAGGTTCCCAGCACGCTCCAACTGCAACCAGAGGGCCCATGTGGCCAAGGCGTCGTGTGCCAGCCAGGCAGGTGTGACCTCACAGCAGAGGGCCCGCCTCACAGAAGTGTGAGGAATCAAGCCAGGATCAGACTCTCACCAGAGGGCCCACATCAACAAGGGGATGGGAACCAGTCAGGAGTGTCCTCACACCAGTAGGGCCACATCCCTAAAAGGTGAGACAAACGGCACACGTGGTCTCAAACCAGAAGACCTACATCACCAAGGGGCTCGGTGTGAGGCAGGCAGGAGGAGCTTCACCACACAGGGCCCAAAGTATAAGAAAGGTGAGGAATCCAGCAGTTGGAACCTCCCAGCAGGCGGCCCAGAGCACAGAGGCTATGGGATCTAGGCCTGAGTGAACTAACACCGGAGTGCCAACATAACGAAACTGTGAGCAACCCAGGCGTTGCGACCACAGAGCAGAAGGCACACATCCCCATGAGTATTGGAACCTTACAGGAGTGTCCTGGCATCACTGGGCTCACATCAGAAATCGTGGGGAGCCCAGCAGTTAGAGCCTGACGCAAGAGGGCCCTCATCACCTTGGAGAGGAGGGTACAAGAAGGCTCCAACTGCCACCAGAAGTCCGACGTCACCAGGGCAACGGGAGCAAGCCAGGCAGGAGTTACCTCACAGCAGAGGGCCCACCTCACAGAAGAGCGAGGAACCCAGCCAGGATCAGACTCTCACCAGAGGGCCCACATCACCAAGGGGATCTGATCCAGGCAGGAGTGGCCTCACACCAGTGTGGCCAAATCATAGAAAGGTGAGGAACCCAGAACATGTGGCCTAAACAAGAGGACCCACATCTCCAAGGGGCTCGGAGTGAGGCAGGCAGGAGGAGCCTCAAAACAGAGGACCCATAGAATAAAAAACGTGAGGAATCCCGCAGTTGGAACCTCCTAGCATGCAGCAAGGAGCAGCGAGGCTATGGGGTCCCGGCCGTTGTGAACTCACAACAGAGGACCCTCATCATGAAACTGTGAACAACACAGCTGTTGGGACCACAGAACAGAAGGCCCACATTCCCATGGGGTTGGGAACCTGGCAGGAGTGTACTCGCACCACAGGGCACACATCAGAAAATTTTGGGAGCCCAGGAGTTAGGGCCTGACGCCAGACGGCCCTCATTACCGAGGGGAGCAGACTCCTAGAAGGCACCAACTCCCACCTGAGGGCCCACGTCTCCAAGGTGATGTGCGTTAGCCAGGCAGGAGTGACCTCACAGCAGAGGGCCTATGTCACAGAAGGGGGAGGAACCCAGCCAGGATAAGACTCTCACCAGAGGGCCCACATCACCAAGGGGATCAGAACCAGGCAGGAGTGGCCTCACACCAGTGTGGCCAAATCGTAGAAAAGTGAGGAACCCAGAACATATGGCCTAAACCAGAGGACCCACATCAACAAGGGGCTCAGAGTGAGGCAGGCAGGAGGTGTCTCAAACAGAGGGCCATAAAATAAAAAAGGTGAGGTAACCCGCAGTTGGAACCTCCCAGCAGGCGGCAAGGAGCAGCGAGGCTATGGGATCCCGGCCGGTGTGAACTCACAACAGAAGGCCCTCATCACGAAACTGTGAACAACCCAGCGGTTGGGACCACAGAGAAGAAGGCCCACATTCCCATGGGGTTGGGAACCTGGCAGGAGTGTACTCCCACCAGAGGGCACACATCAGAAAAGTATGGGAGCCCAGGAGTTAGGGCCTGACGTCAGAGGGCCCTCATTACCGAGGGGAGGAGACTCCCAGCAGGCACCAACTCCCAACTGAGGGCCCACGTCGCCAAGGTGACGTGCGCCAGCCAGGCAGGAGTGACCTCACAGCAGAGGGCATACGTCCCAGAAGGGTGAGGCACCCAGCCAGGATAAGAGTCTCACCAGAGGGCCCGCATCACCAAGGGGATCGGATCCAGGCAAGAGTGGCCTCACACCAGTGTGGCCAAATCATAGAAAGGTGAGGAACCCAGAACACGTGGCCTAAACCAGAGGATCCACATCTCCAAGGGGTTCAGAGTGAGGCAGGCAGGACTAGCCTCACAACGCAGGGCCCATAGAATAAAAAATGTGAGGAATCCAACAGTTCGAACCTCCCAGCAGGTGGCCCAGAGCACCCAGTCTATGGGATCCAGGCCGCAGTGCACTCAGAGCAGAGGGCCCACATCATGAAACTTTGAGCAACCCAGCCGTTTGGACATCAGAGCAGAAGTCCCACATCCCCACGGGGATGGGAACCTGGCAGGAGTGTCCTCGCACCACTTAGTACGTATTAGAAAATGTGGGTACACAGCAGTTAGGGCCTGACGCCAAAGGGCCCTCATTACTGAGGGAAGGAGGCTCCCAGCACGCTCCAACTGCCACCAGAGGGCCGATGTTGCCCAGGTGGGGTGTGCCAGCCAGGCAGGAGTGACCTCACAGCAGAGGGCCCACCTCACAGAAGGGTGAGGAACCCAGCCAGGATCAGACTCTCACCAGAGGGCCCACATCATCAAGGGGATAGGAAGCAGGCAGGAGTGTCCTCACACCAGTGGGGCCACATCATCGAAAGGCGAGGGACCCAGCACACGTGGCCTCACACCAGAGGATACACATCACCAAGGGACTGGGAGTGAGTCAGGCAGGAGAAGTCTCAAAACAGAGGGTCCATAGAAGAAAAAATGTGAGGAATCCCGCAGTTGGAACCTCCCAGCAGGTGGCCAGGAGCAGTGAGGCTATGGGATCCAGGCCGGAGAGAACTCACAGCAGAGGGCCCTCATCATGAAACTGAGCAACCCACGGTTGGGACCTCAGAGCAGAAGGCCCACATTCCCATGGGGTTGGGAACCTGGCAGGAGTGTACTCGAACCACAGGGCGCATATCAGAAAATATTGGGAGCCCAGGAATTAGGGCCTGACGCAAGAGGGCCCTCATTACCGAGGGCAGGAGACACCCAGCAGGCACCAAATCCCATCAGAGGGCCGACGTCGCCAAGGCGGGGTGTGCCAGCCAGGCAGGAGTGACGTCAGAGAAGAGGGCCCACCTCACAGAAGTGTGAGGAACCCAACCAGGATCAGACTCTCACCGGATGGCCCACATCACCAAGGGGATGGGAACCAGGCAGGAGTGTCCTCACACCAGTGGGGTCACATCAGCCAAAGGTGAGGAACCCAGCACATGTGGCCTCAAACCACAGGACACACATCACCAAGGGGCTGGGAGTGAGGCAGGTGTCTGGAGGGGCACATTTAACTCTAATTTCCCACCAGGAAGTGGAATGAACCAAAGTCTCAGAGTGCCGTGTCGGACTCTGATTACTGCCTGAAGGAAACCTGCGGTTCTGTGGCCAGTTTTCAAGGAAACGAGTTAAGAAAGGAAATCACGGGCACTGTAATTCACAAACCTGCAGTGTTATAAATGACAGCTATTGGCAAAAATATATGGAAGTAAGTCTGCAAAGAGGACTTGAAAACGAGGCAGAATTGCAGGAATCATATTTCAGGAGGTAGATTGGAATTGCATTTAAAGCATGTGAAAAGCGGCAGATCTTTGACAGTGATGCACTTGGACAAAAGTGCGTAAACATTTTTTCCTGAATATATTCAGGAAAAAACACATATGCCCTTTTTGGCCAACCAAGCACTCGAGAAATGGAAATCCGCACTACAATGAAGTCTCATTTCCCATTCGTCAAAAGGGCCATCTGAAAAAAGTGTAAAAACCAGAAACACAGGACAGGCCATGGAGAACAGGGAGCCTTGTTATGCTGATGGGCGGGATGTAAATTGCCAACAGACACTCTGGAGATGTTTATGGTGTATCCTGAAACATCTGAAAAACAAAGCTACAGACCCTAGGGCACTTCTACTTTTGGCCCTATAGCTTAGGAATATTAAAATCAACAAGACACAGCCAACACAAAATTTAGGGCTGCTGTGTTTACAATAACCTTGAGTCCAGTACAAATTAAATATCCCAGAAAGAAAAAAATGGATAAAGGAGTTGTGCTACTTACGTACAACGGAATATCACTCAGCAATGAAATCAATGTCATCAGGCCTGTAGCAGCAAATTGAGTGGATTTAAGTATGGAGATTCTAAGAGAAATAGGTCACACAGAGAAAGATAATTATCATAAGATATCACTAATAGAGAGAGTGTAAACTTGGCTACACATAAACTGAATTCCAAAACCGAACAGAGTCTCACATTTAGATAAAAACTTATGCTTGCTTAAGGGGAAAGCTGAGTTGGGGTGCTGTATAAAACCAGAGATTGAAATTAGCACACATACCGTTCCATAAGCCAAATATGTAATAGACAAGACCTACTCTTTGCTCAACGAAATAGACTCATCCATGGTGTATCACCTCACACCTGTTAGAATGGGCATCATCAGAAAATCTACAAACAACAAATGCTGGAAAGGGTGTGGAGATAAGGAACCCTCTTCCACTATTGTTGGGAATGTAAATTGATACAGTCACTGTGGAGAACATTATGGAGTTTCTTATAAAACTAAGAATAGAATTACCATATGATACAGCAATCCCACTACTGGGCATATACCCAGACAAAACCATAAATCAAAAAGAGACATTCACCGCAATGTTCATTGCATCACAATTTACAATATCCAAGTAATGGAAGCAACCTAAATGCCCACAGACAGACGAATGCATAAAGATGTGGTACATATATAAAGTGGAATATTACTAAGTCATAAAAAGGAATGAAATTGGGTCATTTGTAGAGACGTTGATGGATCTAGAGACTGTCATACAGAGTGAAGTAAGTCAGAAAGAGAAAAATAAATCTTGTCTATTAATGCATATATGTGGAACCTAGAAAAATTGTACAGATGAACCGTTTTGCCAGGCAGAAATAGAGCAACAGATGTAGACAACAAACGTATGGACACCAAGGGGGGAAAGCTGTTGGGGGGTGGTGGTGGGAGGAGTTGAGAGATTGGGATTGGCATGTATACATTTATATGTATAAAATAGATAACCAAAAAGAACCTGCTGTATAAAAAAATAAAATAAAGTTCAAATTACAAAAAGTAAAACAGAAAAAATATTCTTCCCTTCACATACATGTATTTATATGAATAAATTATTTCCATGCTTATATCTGTAAATACAAAAAAGAGGAATAAAATCTACCTTGAACCAAAAACGAAAAAAAGAAAAAAAAACAGAACCCACCAGTTACACAGAGGAAAACCGTATCAGGGCACTTGCTCCAGTTGTAAACAATTCTGAAGTTGGTCAGTGGTGGGGAATCATCTCCCATTCAGCCAGCAGGCCCCACGCAACAAGCGTCCTCATTGCAAAGCTGGGGGACCGTGCCGAGGCATCTGTGAGTAAACGTGGGCTGAGCCCCAGGCCAGCTGCTGCTGAAATGTTCCCACCCTTCCCAGGTAAAACACCTGAATATGTACAAGGACTTGAAAGCCTAGAGGAAGGGCCATGGAGCCACATGAGTGACAGCATGCCAGCCGACTTGGTGCCTGCAGGCCAGCCAGGATGGTCCTGGTCCTGGGTGCTCTTCTGGAAGCTTTCCATTTCCCTGCCTGAGATACCCCTGCTGTCCCGGCCCCCACTGCTTTCTTCCTCACTCACCTCTGCCCAGGGAGAAATTCCAGCGGCAGGTGTGGGTGACACATCCTCTTCTTTAGCAGGTGGCATCTTGGCAACTGCTGCAGAAAGTCCAGCAGAGCCCCACTCACACTGGGCCACCCACAAAGCCGTGGCCTCTCACTCCCTCCCACCAGTCCAGCCCCAAGACTGCTGACAGGGCAGAGAAAATGGCGTCAGGCACAGCTGCAGGGGCTCTTGCTGCCTGGAGCAGTGTTTATATTGATCTGAACCCAGGCACACCTGGGGAGGGCTGGCCGGCACTGTCGGGCTTCCCAGGCCAGCCAATAACCACACCTCAGGGGCTCACAGTTGCAGAAACTGGAGCTTGCTGAATCGGCCAGGGCCAAGGAACAGGTGTGGGCTCCTGAGAGTCAGGATAGACAAGGGGCTGCAGCTCTGGCTTGTTTTCTAATTATATTATCTGGCCCATGAGTGGGAGACAACTTCAAGAAAACCCTCTCCTAATGAGAGGAACCCAGGAGTCAGGGAGAGGAGGGGTGGCTGGTGGGTGGAGACAGAGGCCTGGTGCCCCGGGTGCAGTGGAAGTCTCTGGAAGACCAGGTGGAGGGAGGCCACACAGAGTGATGCCCAGGGTCACAGACCTGTCGGAGCTGCTGTTTGTTAGTTCAAGTCCTGCTCTGAGGTGCTCTGTGTCAGATCTGAGTGACAGGTGAGCTGGGAGTGCTCTGCAATGAGGGCGATATGCACGGTTCCTGTGTTCCCAGCACTGCCATGGTACCTGCAAGGGTAGCTCTGTATCCTGGGAGGGGCCTGACCACGAGAGCCCCATGGGCTGCAGGGGAACCTGCCCAGGGAACCCCATATCCTGGGAGGGGCCTGAACACGAGAGCCCCGTGGGCTGGGGTGGGGGTGGGGTACCTGCCCAGGTGAGCTCCATATCCTGGGATTGGCCTGACCTCGAGAGCCCCATGGGCTGCTGGAGTCCTGGTAAAGGATGTCAGGACAGTCAGTGAAGCCACCGAGGATATACCTCCAGTAGTTCCTAAATCCTACACCCTGCTGGTCATTCTACCAAACACCAGGACATGGTATTCTGTATTAGTCTTCAATGATGCATTCTTTTGTATTCTATTAGTCCCAGAGTCACAAGAAATTTTGGCTTGTGAGTGGCAGGACTCAACATACAACTAAAACAATACTTCCGGGCCGTGTTGTCCCAAGGGTTCAAAAATTCCCACACCATCTTTGGGGAAAGCTCAGCTAAAGACCTAAAAGTTCTATCTCTGGAAAAGGAAACACTCCTTCAACATGCAGATGACATTCTGATCGCCAGCCCTACTAAGGAGACCTCTGAACTACCAAGCCAATAAAGGATACAAGTTGTCCAAGACAAAGCTCAAATATCACAGACTACGGTGACCTGCCTGGGCTTCATTCTCACAGAAGGTCGGAGAAGCCCATCCCAGGAAAGTGAAGAAACAATTTGCAGCCTTACCCATTTCTGAAACTAGAAGACAGCTTAGGGGTTCCTGGGGAGGCCAGGGTTTGCTGCTTCTGGATCCCTAACTACAGTCTACTAGCTGGGCCTCTATATGAAACACTGAAAGGAAAAGATGATGATCCTTTTGAATAGAATGCAGAAGAGGCCTTTCAAGAATGGAAAGAGCAGTCAATTCAGATCCTTGCACAGGAACTCCCTAATTTAGCTAAACCCTTTGACCTTTACATTCCTGGTGAACGGTGAATCGCCATTGGAGTATTAGTGCAAAACCTGGGACCACTTGAAATGGAACAATGCAAGAATGCGATCCAGGTAGGATAAACTACGGTCACCAAGGGGCTTGGCCCACCGCCACATCTGGCCAAGATACTGGCCGTATCTGAAAACCTGGAAATCAGCAGCCCAAAAGGCCACCTCCCTCCTAAGGGAAAAGGACCCCACGTGGTGATCCTAACACCCAACCATGCCCTGAAGTTGCAGGGTTGGCTCCATGGGCACACTGACCTTGAGTGAGGAGGCCCTCCAACTCCAACCTCCATAGAGATAACCGGGGCAAAGTGGCACCATGACGACTCGTGTGAAGGTGTCTGCACGGGCAAATTTAACGCTCATTTCCAACCAGGAAGAGGAATTAACCAAAGGCTCAGCATGCCGTGCCGGAACCAGATTAGGGCCTGAAGCAATCCTGCGGGTTTGCGGCCAGCTCACAAGAAAGCGAGTTGAAGAAAGGAGCTCAGGGACACTGTAATTCACAAACCTGCAGAGTTATAAATGACAGCTATCACCCAAAAATATATTGAAGGAAGGCTGCGAAAAGGACTTGAAAGCGGGGCAGAATTGCAAGAAAACGATTTCAGGGGGTAGACTGGAATTGCATTTAAAGCATAGGAAAAGAGGCAGAACGTCGACAATGATGCACTTGGCCAAAAAGGGCGTATGCGTTTTTTCCTGAATATATTCAGGAAAAAACGCATACGCCCTTTTTGGCCAACCAAGCAAGCATGTTAAAGAAATCTGCACTACAATGAAGTCTCACTGCCCCCCGTTCAAAAGGGCCATCTGAAAAAAGTGTAAAAACCAGAAACACAGGACAGGCCATGGAGAACAGGGAGCCTTGTTATGCTGATGGGCGGGATGTAAATTGCCAACAGCCACTCTGGAGATGTGTATGGTGTTTCCTCAAAAACCTAAAAAACAAAGCAACGGACCCTACGGCATTACCACTTATTTTCCTATAGCTTAGGGAAATTAAAATCAAAAACACACAGCCACCCCAAAGTTTCTGTTTACGGCTCTGTTTACAAGAACCTCGTCTACGGTACAAGTTAAATATCCCAGAAAGCGAAAAATGGATAAAGAAGTGTGGTACGTACGTACAAAGGAATATCACTCACCAATGAAATCTATTTCATCAGGCCCGTCGCGGCATAATGAGTGGATTCAGGTACGATGATTCTAAGTGAAATAAGTCACACAGAAAATGAAACATCATAAGTTATCACTAATACACGGAATGTAAACTTGGCTACACATGAACTGAATTACAAAACAGAACAGGGTCTCAAATTTAGAAAACCACCTTATGTTTGCTTAAGGGGAAAAGTGAGTTGGGGTGCTGCATAAAAGCAGAGATAGAAATTAGCACAGATACCTTTCCATAAGCCAAATATGTAATAGTCAAGACCTACCCCTTGCTCAACGAAATGGACTAAACACCTCATATTCAACACCTAGGAATACACCTGACTAGTAAGAATCTTCAAACCCATGGATTTATATGTCTCCGTAAGACAATCAAGCGTGTGTACAGCTGCATGAACGCAGCAGAGAAAATCCAATAAATCCCATTATCAAAATGAATTACAAAAACAAAACACAATGACAGTGAAATAGAGAGCAATTCTTAAATAATTCATTCAGGGCATGTGATGCAACCTGGATTTACCACATCTACACCCAGAGCTGAGTGAGACATAAGGTTGGACACTTCGGGCTGATAGCATTGGTGAGGTTCGATGAGCAAATGCAGACCCTTTGAAGTCATACTGCATGGTACCCATTCCATGGGTCCCAACTGTCCAGTTTTAAGGGATTCTTCCTTCAGCTAAAACGTGCATGGGAAACCCACAGTATGGTGCACCGTGTGACCAGGAAACGTTTTCAAATGCATCTCAGTTTTCGTCCCCTTTTACTCGGGTTCACCATTCCAGACCTTTACTAACACTCTCCCCACTTGGAGAGTCAGTGCCTTTAACCTCCTGTTTGGCACAGTTTGCAATTTCTGCGCAAGATGAACAGGAATAGGGAGAACCAATGAGAGACTAGCTGTAGGTGTCTGCACTGGAAATTTAACGCTCATTTCCCACCAGGAAGAAGAATTAACCAAAGGCTCAGCATGCCATTCCGGAACCTGATTAAGGCCTGAAGCAATCCTGCGGGTTTGCGGCCAGCTCACAAGAAAGCGAGTTGAAGAAAGGAGCTCAGGGGCACTGTAATTCACAAACCTGCAGAGTTATAAATGACAGCTATCGTCCAAAAATATATTGAAGTAAGGCTGCAAAGAGGACTTGAACGCGGGGCAGAATTCCAGGAATACGATTTCAGGAGGTAGACGGGAAGTCCTCTGAAAGTATAGGAGAAGAGGCAGAACCTCGACAATGATGCACTTGGTCAAAAAGGGCATATGCGTTTCTTCCAGGGCCCTTATTAAAGAGGTTAGGAGGCTCCCAGCATGCTTCAGTGGCCAACAGAGGGCCTACGTCGCCAAGGCGACATGAGACATCCAGGCAGGAGTGACCTCACCTCAGAGGGCCCACCTCACAGAAGGGTAAGGAACCCAGTCATGATCAGACTCTCACCAGAGTGCCCACATAAGCAAGGGGCTGGGAACCAGGCAGGAGTGTCCTCACACCCATGGGGCCACATCATCGAAAGTTGAGGTACCCAGCACATGTGGCCTCAAACCAGAGGACCCACATCACCATGGGTCTCGGAGCGAGGCAGGCAGGATTAACCTCAAAACACATGGCCCATTGTATAAAAAAGGTGAGGAATCCAGCAGTTGGAACATCCCAGCAGGCGGCCCAGAGCACCGAGGCTATGGGATCCAGGCAGTGATGAACTCACAACAGAGGGCACTCATCGTGATACTGTAAGCAACCCAGCCGTTGTAACCTCAGAGCACAATGCCCACATCCCCATGGGGAAGGGAACCAAGCAGGAGTGTCATCGCACCAGTGGGCACACATCAGAAAAGGTGGGGAGCCCAGCAGTTAGGGCCGGACGCCAGAGGGCCCTCATCACTGAGGAGAGGAGGCTCCCAGCAAGCTCCAACTGCTACTAGAAGGCCGACGTCACCAATGCGGGGTGTGCCAGCCAGGCAGGAGTGACCTCAGAGCAGAGGGCCAACCACACAAAAGTGTGAGGAACCCAAAGAGGATCAGACTCTCACCGGAGGGCCCACATCACCAAGGGAATGGAAACCAGGCAGGAGTGTCCTCACACCAGTGGGGCCACATCACCGAAATGTGACGGACCCAGCACACGTGGACTCAAACTACAGGACACACATCACCAAGGGGCTGGGAGTGAGGCAGGCAAGAGAAGTCTCAAAACAGAGGGCCCATAGAAGGAAAAAGGTGAGGAATCCCGCAGTTGGAACCTCCCCGCAGGTGGCCAGGAGCAGCGAGGCTATGGGGTCCATGCCGGAGTGAACTCACACCAGAGGGCCCTCATCATGAAACTGAACAACGTACCATTGGGACCTCAGAGCAGAAGACCCACATTCCCATGGGGTTGGGATCCTGGCAGGAGTGTACTTGCACCACAGGGCGCACATCAGATAATTTTGGGAGCCCAGGAGTTAGGGTCTGACGCCAGAGGGCCCTCATTACCGAGGGGAGGAGACTCCCAGCAGGCACCAACTCCCAACTGAGGGCCCACGTCGCCAAGTTGACGTGTGCCAGCCAGGCAGGAGTGACCTCACAGCAGAGGGCCTACCTCACAGAAGGGTGAGGAACCCAGCCAGGATAAGACTCTCACCAGAGGGCCCACATCACAAAGGGGATCGGAACAAGGCAGGAGTGTCCTCACACCAGTGCGGCCACATTATAGAAAGGTGAGGAACCCAGCACATGTGGCCTAAACCAGAGGACCCACATTTCCAAGGTGCTCCGAGTGAGGCAGGCAGGAGTAGCCTAACAACACAGGGCCCACAGAATAAAAAATGTGAGGAATCCAGCACTTTGAACCTCCCTGCAGGTGGCCCAGAGCATGGAGTCTATGGGATCCAGGCCACAGTGAACTCACAGCAGAGGGCCCACATCATGAAACTGTGAGCAACCCAGCCAGTGGGACCTCAGAGCAGAAGGCCCACATCCCCATGGGGATGGGAACCTCGCAGGAGTGTCCTCGCACCACTTAGCACGTATCAGAAAATGTGGGAACCCAGCAGTTATGGCCTGACGCCAGAGGGCCCTCATCACGGAGGAGAGGAGGCTACCAGCAGGTTCCAAATGCCACCAGAGGGCCGACGTCACCAAGGCAATGGGAGCAAGCCAGGCAGGAGTTACCTCACAGCAGAGGGCCCACCTCACAGAAGTGTGAGGAGCCCAAACAGGATCAGACTCTAACCAGAGCGCCCACATCACCAAGGGGATGGAAACCAGGCAGGAGTGTCCTCACACCACTGGGGCCACATCAACGAAAGGTGAGGAACACAGCACATGTGGCCTCAAACAAGGGGACACACATCACGAAAGGGCTGGGAGTGAGGCATGCAGGAGGAGACTCACAACAGAGCGCCCATAGAATAAAAAAGGTGAGGAACCCCGCAGTTGGAAGCTCCAAGCAGGTGGCCCAGAGCACCGAGGCTATGGGATCCATGCCGGAGTGAACTCACAGCAGAGGGCCCACATTCTGACACTGTGAGCAACCCAGCCGTTGGGACCTCAGAGCAGAAAGCCCACATCCCCATGGGGATGGGACCCTGGCTGGAGTGTACTCGCACGACAGGGCGCACATCAGAAAATTTTGGGAGCCCATGAGTTAGGGCCTGACGCCAGAGGGCCCTCATTACCAAGGGGAGGAGACTCCCAGCAGGCACCAACTCCCAACTGAGGGCCCACATCGCCAAGGTGACGTGTGCCAGCCAGGCAGGAGTGACCTCACAGCAGAGGGCCCACCTCCCAGAAGTGTGAGGAATCCAGACAGGATCAGACTCTCACCAGAGGGCCCCCATCACCAAGGGGATGGGAACCAGGCAGGAGTGTCCTCACACCAGTGGGGCCACATCAATAAAGGTGAGGAAACCGGTACATGTGGCCTTAAACCAGAGGACCTACATCACAAATGGGCTGGGAGTGAGTCAGGAAGTAGGAGCATGAAAACACAGGACCCAAAGAATAAAAAAGGTAAGGAATCCAGCAGTAGGAACCTCCCAGCAGGCCGCTCAGAGCACAGAGTCTATGGGATCTAGGCCTGGGTGAACTAACACCAGAGAGCCAACATCATGAAACGGTGAACAACACAGGTGTTGGGACCTTAGAGCAGAAGGCCCACATGCCCATGGGGATGGGAACCTCGCAGGAGTGTCCTCGCACCACTTAGCACGTATCAGAAAATGTGGGTACCCAGCAGTTAGGGCCTGAGGCAAGAGGGCCCCCATCACCGAGGGGAGGTTCCCAGCAGGCTCCAACTGCCACAAGAGGGCCGATGTTGCCCAGGTGGGGTGTGCCAGCCAGGCAGGAGTGACCTCACAGCAGAGGGCCCCCCTCACAGAAGGGTGAGGAACCCAGCCAGGATCAGACTCTCACCAGAGGGCTCACATCATCAAGGGGATAGGAACCAGGCAGGAGTGTCCCCACACCAGTGGGGCCACATCATCGAAAGGCGAGGGACCCAGCATACGTGGCCTCAAACCAGAGGACACACATCACCAAGGGGCTGGGAGTGAGGCAGGCAGGAGGAGTCTCAAAACAGAGGGCCCATAGAAGAAAAAAGGTGAGGAATCCCGCAGTTGTAACCTCCCAGCAGGTGGCCAGGAGCAGCGAGGCTATGGGATCCAGGCCGGAGAGAACTCACAGCAGAGGGCCCTCATCATGAAATTGAGCAACCCACGGTTGGGACCTCAGAGCAGAAGGCCCACATTCCCATGGGGTTGGGAACCTGGCAGGAGTGTACTCGAACCACAGGGCGCATATCAGAAAATATTGGGAGCCCAGGAGTTAGGGTCTGACGCCAGAGGGCCCTCATTACCGAGGGGAGGAGACACCCAGCAGGCACCAAATCCCACCAGAGGGCCGACGTCGCCAAGGCAGGGTGTGCCAGCCAGGCAGGAGTGACCTCAGAGAAGAGGGCCCACCTCACAGAAGTGTGAGGAACCCAACCAGGATCAGACTCTCACCGGAGGGCCCACATCACCAAGGGGATGGGAACCAGGCAGGAGTGTCTTCACACCAGTGGGGCCACATCAGCCAAAGGTGAGGAACCCAGCACATGTGGCCTCAAACCACAGGACACACATCACCAAGTGGCTAGGAGTGAGGCAGGTGTCTGGAGGGGCACATTTAACTCTAATTTCCCACCAGGAAGTGGAATGAACCAAAGTCTCAGAGTGCCGTGCCGGACCCTGATTACGGCCTGAAGCAAACCTGCGGTTCTGTGGCCAGTTTTCAAGGAAACGAGTTAAGAAAGGAAATCACGGGCACTGTGATTCACAAATCTGCAGAGTTATAAATGACAGCTATTGGCAAAAATATATGGAAGTAAGTCTGCAAAGAGGACTTGAAAACGAGGCAGAATTGCAGGAATCATATTTCAGGAGGTAGATTGGAATTGCATTTAAAGCATGTGAAAAGCGGCAGATCTTTGACAGTGATGCACTTGGACAAAAGTGCGTAAACATTTTTTCCTAAGTATATTCAGGAAAAAACACATATGCCCTTTTTGGCCAACCAAGCACTCGAGAAATGGAAATCCACACTACAATGAAGTCTCATTTCCCATTCGTCAAAAGGGCCATCTGAAAAAAGTGTAAAAACCAGAAACACAGGACAGGCCATGGAGAACAGGGAGCCTTGTTATGCTGATGGGCGGGATGTAAATTGCCAACAGACACTCTGGAGATGTGTATGGTGTATCCTGAAACATCTGAAAAACAAAGCTACAGACCCTAGGGCACTTCCACTTTTGGCCCTATAGCTTAGGAAAATTAAAATCAACAAGACACAGCCAACACAAAATTTAGGGCTGTTGTGTTTACAAGAACCTTGAGTCCAGTACAAATTAAATATCCCAGAAAGAAAAAAATGGATAAAGGAGTTGTGCTACTTACGTACAACTGAATATCACTCAGCAATGAAATCAATGTCATCAGGCCTGTAGCAGCAAATTGAGTGGATTTAAGTATGATGATTCTAAGAGAAATAGGTCACACAGAGAAAGATAATTATCATAAGATATCACTAATAGAGAGAGTGTAAACTTGGCTACACATAAACTGAATTCCAAAACCGAACAGAGTCTCACATTTAGATAAAAACTTATGCTTGCTTAAGGGGAAAGTTGAGTTGGGGTGCTGTATAAAACCAGAGATTGAAATTAGCACACATACCGTTCCATAAGCCAAATATATAATAGACAAGACCTACTCTTTGCTCAACGAAATAGACTCATCCATGGTGTATCACCTCACACCTGTTAGAATGGGCATCATCAGAAAATCTACAAACAACAAATGCTGGAAAGGGTGTGGAGATAAGGAACCCTCTTCCACTATTGTTGGGAATGTAAATTGATACAGTCACTGTGGAGAACATTATGGAGTTTCTTATAAAACTAAGAATAGAATTACCATATGATACAGCAATCCCACTACTGGGCATATACCCAGACAAAACCATAAATCAAAAAGAGACATTCACCGCAATGTTCATTGCATCACTATTTACAATATCCAGGTAATGGAAGCAACCTAAATGCCCACAGACAGACGAATGCATAAAGAAGTGGTACATATAGAAAATGGAATATTACTAAGCCATAAAAAGGAATGAAATTGGGTCATTTGTAGAGACGTTGATGGATCTAGAGACTGTCATACAGAGTGAAGTAAGTCAGAAAGAGAAAAACAAATCTTGTCTATTAATGCATATATGTGGAACCTAGAAAAATTGTACAGATGAACCGTTTTGCAAGGCAGAAATAGAGCAACAGATGTAGACAACAAACGTATGGACACCAAGGGGGGAAAGCTGTTGGGGGGTGGTGGTGGGAGGAGTTGAGAGATTGGGATTGGCATGTATACATTTATATGTATAAAATAGATAACCAAAAAGAACCTGCTGTATAAAAAAATAAAATAAAATTCAAATTACAAAAAGTAAAACAGAAAAAATATTCTTCCCTTCACATACATGTATTTATATGAATAAATTATTTCCATGCTTATATCTGTAAATACAAAAAAGAGGAATAAAATCTACCTTGAACCAAAAACGAAAAAAAGAAAAAAAAACAGAACCCACCAGTTACACAGAGGAAAACCGTATCAGGGCACTTGCTCCAGTTGTAAACAATTCTGAAGTTGGTCAGTGGTGGGGAATCATCTCCCATTCAGCCAGCAGGCCCCACGCAACAAGCGTCCTCATTGCAAAGCTGGGGGACCGTGCCGAGGCATCTGTGAGTAAACGTGGGCTGAGCCCCAGGCCAGCTGCTGCTGAAATGTTCCCACCCTTCCCAGGTAAAACACCTGAATATGTACAAGGACTTGAAAGCCTAGAGGAAGGGCCATGGAGCCACATGAGTGACAGCATGCCAGCCGACTTGGTGCCTGCAGGCCAGCCAGGATGGTCCTGGCCCTGGGTGCTCTTCTGGAAGTTTTCCATTTCCCTGCCTGAGATACCCCTGCTGTCCCGGCCCCCACTGCTTTCTTCCTCACTCACCTCTGCCCAGGGAGAAATTCCAGCGGCAGGTATGGGTGACACATCCTCTTCTTTAGCAGGTGGCATCTTGGCAACTGCTGCAGAAAGTCCAGCAGAGCCCCACTCACACTGGGCCCCCCACAAAGCCGTGGCCTCTCACTCCCTCCCACCAGTCCAGCCCCAAGACTGCTGACAGGGCAGAGAAAATGGCGTCAGGCACAGCTGCAGGGGCTCTTGCTGCCTGGAGCGGTGTTTATATTGATCTGAACCCAGGCACACCTGGGGAGGGCTGGCCGGCACGGTCGGGCTTCCCAGGCCAGCCAATAATCACCCCTCAGGGGCTCACAGTTGCAGAAACTGGAACTTGCTGAATCGGCCAGGTCCAAGGAACAGGTGTGGGCTCCTGAGAGTCAGGATAGAAAAGGGGCTGCAGCTCTGGCTTGTTTTCTAATTATATTATCTGGCCCATGAGTGGGAGACAACTTCAAGAAAACCCTCTCCTAATGAGAGGAACCCAGGAGTCAGGGAGAGGAGGGGTGGCTGGTGGGTGGAGACAGAGGCCTGGTGCCCCGGGTGCAGTGGAAGCCTCTGGAAGACCAGGTGGAGGGAGGCCACACAGAGTGATGCCCAGGGTCACAGACCTGTCGGAGCTGCTGTTTGTTAGTTCAAGTCCTGCTCTGAGGTGCTCTGTGTCAGATCTGAGTGACAGGTGAGCTGGGAGTGCTCTGCAATGAGGGCGATATGCACGGTTCCTGTGTTCCCAGCCCTGCCATGGTACCTGCAAGGGTAGCTCTGTATCCTGGGAGGGGCCTGACCACGAGAGCCCCATGGGCTGCAGGGGAACCTGCCCAGGGAACCCCATATCCTGGGAGGGGCCTGAACACGAGAGCCCCGTGGGCTGGGGTGGGGGTGGGGTACCTGCCCAGGTGAGCTCCATATCCTGGGATTGGCCTGACATCGAGAGCCCCATGGGCTGCTGGAGTCCTGGTAAAGGATGTCAGGACAGTCAGTGAAGCCACCGAGGATATACCTCCAGTAGTTCCTAAATCCTACACCCTGCTGGTCATTCTACCAACCACCAGGACATGGTATTCTGTATTAGTCTTCAATGATGCCTTCTTTTGTATTCTATTAGTCCCAGAGTCACAAGAAATTTTGGCTTGTGAGTGGCAGGACTCAACATACAACTAAAACAATACTTCCGGGCCGTGTTGCCCCAAGGGTTCAAAAATTCCCACACCATCTTTGGGGAAAGCTCAGCTAAAGACCTAAAAGTTCTACCTCTGGAAAAGGAAACACTCCTTCAATATGCAGACGACATTCTGATCGCCAGCCCTACTAAGGAGACCTCTGAACTACCAAGCCAATAAAGGATACAAGTTGTCCAAGACAAAGCTCAAATATCACAGACTACGGTGACCTGCCTGGGCTTCATTCTCACAGAAGGTCGGAGAAGCCCATCCCAGGAAAGGGAAGAAACAATTTGCAGCCTTACCCATTTCTGAAACTAGAAGACAGCTTAGGGGTTCCTGGGGAGGCCAGGGTTTGCTGCTTCTGGATCCCTAACTACAGTCTACTAGCTGGGCCTCTATATGAAACACTGAAAGGAAAAGATGATGATCCTTTTGAATAGAATGCAGAAGAGGCCTTCCAAGAATGGAAAGAGCAGTCAATTCAGACCCTTGCCCTGGAACTCCCTAATTTAGCTAAACCCTTTGACCTTTACATTCCTGGTGAACGGTGAATCGCCATTGGAGTATTAGTGCAAAACCTGGGACCACTTGAAATGGAACAATGCAAGAATGCGATCCAGGTAGGATAAACTACGGTCACCAAGGGGCTTGGCCCACCGCCACATCTGGCCAAGATACTGGCAGTATCTGAAAACCTGGAAATCAGCAGCCCAAAAGGCCACCTCCCTCCTAAGGGAAAAGGACCCCACGTGGTGATCCTAACACCCAACCATGCCCTGAAGTTGCAGGGTTGGCTCCATGGGCACACTGACCTTGAGTGAGGAGGCCCTCCAACTCCAACCTCCATAGAGATAACCGGGGCAAAGTGGCACCATGACGACTCGTGTGAAGGTGTCTGCACGGGCAAATTTAACGCTCATTTCCCACCAGGAAGAGGAATTAACCAAAGGCTCAGCATGCCGTGCCGGAACCAGATTAGGGCCTGAAGCAATCCTGCGGGTTTGCGGCCAGCTCACAAGAAAGCGAGTTGAATAAAGGAGCTCAGGGACACTGTAATTCACAAACCTGCAGAGTTATAAATGACAGCTATCACCCAAAAATATATTGAAGGAAGGCTGCGAAAAGGACTTGAAAGCGGGGCAGAATTGCAAGAAAACGATTTCAGGGGGTAGACTGGAATTGCATTTAAAGCATAGGAAAAGAGGCAGAACGTCGACAATGATGCACTTGGCCAAAAAGGGCGTATGCGTTTTTTCCTGAATATATTCAGGAAAAAACGCATACGCACTTTTTGGCCATCCAAGCAAGCATGTTAAAGAAATCTGCACTACAATGAAGTCTCACTGCCCCCCGTTCAAAAGGGCCATCTGAAAAAAGTGTAAAAACCAGAAACACAGGACAGGCCATGGAGAACAGGGAGCCTTGTTATGCTGATGGGCGGGATGTAAATTGCCAACAGCCACTCTGGAGATGTGTATGGTGTTTCCTCAAAAACCTAAAAAACAAAGCAACGGACCCTACGGCATTACCACTTATTTTCCTATAGCTTAGGGAAATTAAAATCAAAAACACACAGCCACCCCAAAGTTTCTGTTTACGGCTCTGTTTACAAGAACCTCGTCTACGGTACAAGTTAAATATCCCAGAAAGCGAAAAATGGATAAAGAAGTGTGGTACGTACGTACAAAGGAATATCACTCACCAATGAAAACTATTTCATCAGGCCCGTCGCGGCATAATGAGTGGATTCAGGTACGATGATTCTAAGTGAAATAAGTCACACAGAAAATGAAACATCATAAGTTATCACTAATACACGGAATGTAAACTTGGCTACACATGAACTGAATTACAAAACAGAAAAGGGTCTCAAATTTAGAAAACCACCTTATGTTTGCTTAAGGGGAAAAGTGAGTTGGGGTGCTGCATAAAAGCAGAGATAGAAATTAGCACAGATACCTTTCCATAAGCCAAATATGTAATAGTCAAGACCTACCCCTTGCTCAACGAAATGGACTAAACACCTCATATTCAACACCTAGGAATACACCTGACTAGTAAGAATCTTCAAACCCATGGATTTATATGTCTCCGTAAGACAATCAAGCGTGTGTACAGCTGCATGAACGCAGCAGAGAAAATCCAATAAATCCCATTATCAAAATGAATTACAAAAACAAAACACAATGACAGTGAAATAGAGAGCAATTCTTAAATAATTCATTCAGGGCATGTGATGCAACCTGGATTTACCACATCTACACCCAGAGCTGAGTGAGACATAAGGTTGGACACTTCGGGCTGATAGCATTGGTGAGGTTCGATGAGCAAATGCAGACCCTTTGAAGTCATACTGCATGGTACCCATTCCATGGGTCCCAACTGTCCAGTTTTAAGGGATTCTTCCTTCAGCTAAAACGTGCATGGGAAACCCACAGTATGGTGCACCGTGTGACCAGGAAACGTTTTCAAATGCATCTCAGTTTTCGTCCCCTTTTACTCGGGTTCACCATTCCAGACCTTTACTAACACTCTCCCCACTTGGAGAGTCAGTGCCTTTAACCTCCTGTTTGGCACAGTTTGCAATTTCTGCGCAAGATGAACAGGAATAGGGAGAACCAATGAGAGACTAGCTGTAGGTGTCTGCACTGGAAATTTAACGCTCATTTCCCACCAGGAAGAAGAATTAACCAAAGGCTCAGCATGCCATGCCGGAACCTGATTAAGGCCTGAAGCAATCCTGCGGGTTTGCGGCCAGCTCACAAGAAAGCGAGTTGAAGAAAGGAGCTCAGGGGCACTGTAATTCACAAACCTGCAGAGTTATAAATGACAGCTATCGTCCAAAAATATATTGAAGGAAGGCTGCGAAGAGGACTGGAAAGCGGGGCAGAATTGCAGGAAAACGATTCCAGGGGCAGACTGGAATTGCATTTAAAGCATAGGGAAAGAGACAGAAAGTCGACAATGATGCACTTGGTCTAAAAGGGCGTATGCGTTTTTTCCTGAATATATTCAAGAAAAAACACATATGCCCTTTTTGGCCAAACAAGCAAGCCTGTAAAGAAATCTGCATTCCAATGAAGTCTCACTGCCCCCCTGTCAAAAGGGACATCTGAAAAAAGTGAAAAATCCAGAAAGGCAGGACCGGCCATGGAGAACAGGGAGCCTTGTTATGCTGATGGGCGGGATGTAAATTGCCAACAGCCACTCTGGAGAAGTGTATGGTGTTTCCTCAAACACCTAAAAAACTAAGCAACGGAGCCTACGGCACTTCAACTTATGGTTCTATAGCTTAGGGAAATTAAAATCAAAAAGACACAGCCACCCATAAATTTTGGACGGCTCTGCTTACAAGAACCTCATTTACGGTACAAGTGAAATATCCCAGAAAGCAAAAACGGATAAAAAAGTTGTTGTACATACGTACAATGGAATATCACTCAGCAATGAAATCTATGTCATGAGGCCCGTCGCGGCATAATGAGTGGATTCAGGTACGATCATTCTAAGTTAACTAAGTCACACAGAAAAAGAAACACCATAAGATATCTCAAATACACGGAATGCAAACATGGCTGCACATGAACTCAATTACAAAACAGAAAAGGGTCTCAAATTTAGAAAACCAACTTATGCTTGCTTAAGGGGAAAGGTGAGTTGTGGTGCTGCATAAAACCAGAGATTGAAATTAGCACAGATACCTTTCCATAAGCAAATATGTAATAGTCAGGACCTACTCCTTGCTCCACGAAATGGACTCAACACCCCATATTCAATGCCTAGGAATATACCTGACTAGTAAGAATCTGAAAACCCATGGATTTATATGTCTCCATAAGAGAATCAAGCATGTGTACAGCGGCATAAACGCAGCAGTGAAAATCCGATAAATCCCATTATCAAAATAAATTACAAAAACAAAACACAATGACAGTGAAATAGAGAGCAATTCTTAAATAATTCATTCAGGGCTTGTGATGCAACGTGGATTTACCACATCTACACCCCGAGCTGAGTGAGACATAAGGCTGGACACTTCGGGCTGATAACATTGGTGACGTTCGGTGAGCAAAGGCAACCCTTTGAAGTCATACTGCATGGTACCCATTCCATGGGTCCCAACTCTCCAGGTTGAATGGATTCTTCCTTCAGGTAAAACATGCATGGGCAACCCAGAATATGGTCCACCGTGTGACCGGGAAAACTTTTTAAATGCATCTCAGTTTTCGTCCCCTCGTACTCGGTTTTACCATTCCAGACGCTTTACTAACACTCTCCCCACTTGGAGAGTCAGTGCCTTTAACCTCCTGTTTGGCACAGTTTGGAATTTCTGTGCAAGATGAACAGGAATAGGGAGAACCAATGAGAGATTAGCTGTAGGTGTCTGCACGAACAAATTTAACGCTCATTTCCCACCAGGAAGAGGAATTAGCCAAAGGCTCAGCATGCCGTGCCGGAACCAGATTAGGGCCTGAAGCAAGCCTGCGGTTTTGCGGCCAGCTCACAAGAAAGCGAGTTGAAGAAAGGAGCTCAGGGGCACTGTAATTCACAAACCTGCAGAGTTATAAATGACAGCTATCGTCCAAAAATATATTGAAGTAAGGCTGCAAAGAGGACTTGAATGCGGGGCAGAATTCCAGGAATACGATTTCAGGAGGTAGACGGGAAGTCCTCTGAAAGTTTAGGAGAAGAGGCAGAACCTCGACAATGATGCACTTGGTCAAAAAGGGCATATGCGTTTCTTCCAGGGCCCTTATTAAAGAGGTTAGGAGGCTCCCAGCATGCTTCAGTGGCCAACAGAGGGCCTACGTCGCCAAGGCGACATGAGACATCCAGGCAGGAGTGACCTCACATCAGAGGGCCCACCTCACAGAAGGGTAAGGAACCCAGTCAGGATCAGACTCTCACCAGAGTGCCCACATAAGCAAGGGGCTGGGAACCAGGCAGGAGTGTCCTCACACCCGTGGGGCCACATCATCGAAAGTTGAGGTACCCAGCACATGTGGCCTCAAACCAGAGGACCCACATCACCATGGGTCTCGGAGCGAGGCAGGCAGGATTAACCTCAAAACACATGGCCCATTGTATAAAAAAGGTGAGGAATCCAGCAGTTGGAACATCCCAGCAGGCGGCCCAGAGCACCGAGGCTATGGGATCCAGGCAGTGATGAACTCACAACAGAGGGCACTCATCGTGATACTGTAAGCAACCCAGCCGTTGTAACCTCAGAGCACAATGCCCACATCCCCATGGGGAAGGGAACCAAGCAGGAGTGTCATCGCACCAGTGGGCACACATCAGAAAAGGTGGGGAGCCCAGCAGTTAGGGCCGGACGCCAGAGGGCCCTCATCACTGAGGAGAGGAGGCTCCCAGCAAGCTCCAACTGCTACCAGAAGGCCGACGTCACCAATGCGGGGTGTGCCAGCCAGGCAGGAGTGACCTCAGAGCAGAGGGCCAACCACACAAAAGTGTGAGGAACCCAAAGAGGATCAGACTCTCACCGGAGGGCCCACATCACCAAGGGAATGGAAACCAGGCAGGAGTGTCCTCACACCAGTGGGGCCACATCACCGAAATGTGACGGACCCAGCACACGTAGACTCAAACTACAGGACACACATCACCAAGGGGGTGAGAGTGAGGCAGGCAAGAGAAGTCTCAAAACAGAGGGCCCATAGAAGGAAAAAGTTGAGGAATCCCGCAGTGGGAACCTCCCCGCAGGAGGCCAGGAGCAGCGAGGCTATGGGGTCCATGCCGGAGTGAACTCACACCAGAGGGCCCTCATCATGAAACTGAGCAACGTACCATTGGGACCTCAGAGCAGAAGACCCACATTCCCATGGGGTTGGGATCGTGGCAGGAGTGTACTCGCACCACAGGGCGCACATCAGAAAATTTTGGGAGCCCAGGAGTTAGGGTCTGAAGCCAGAGGGCCCTCATTACCAAGGGTAGGAGACTCCCAGCAGGCACCAACTGCCAACTGAGGGCCCACGTCGCCAAGTTGACGTGTGCCAGCCAGGCAGGAGTGACCTCACAGCAGAGGGCCTACCTCACAGAATGGTGAGGAACCCAGCCAGGGTAAGACTCTCACCAGAGGGCCCACATCACCAAGGGCATCAGAACCAGGCAGTACTGTCTTCACACCAGGGTGGCCACATCATAGAAAGGTGAGGAACCCAGCACATGTGGCCTAAACCAGAGGATCCTGATCTCCAAGGGGCTTGGAGTGAGGCAGGCAGGAGTAGCCTCACAACACAGGGCCAATAGAATAAAAAAGCTGAGGAATCCTGCAGTGAGAACCTCCCAGCAGGCGGCCCAGAGCACCGAGTCTATGCGATCCAGGCCGCAGTGAACTCACAGCAGAGGGCCCACATCATGAAACTGTGAGCAACCCAGCCGTTGGGACCTCAGAGCAGAAGACCCACATCCCCATGGGGTTGGGAACATGGCACGAGTGTCCTCGCACCACTTAGCACGTATCAGAAAATGTGGGTACCCAGCAGTTAGGGCCTGACGCCAGAGGGCCCTCATCACCGAGGGGAGGAGGCTCCCAGCAGGCACCAACTCCCAACTGAGGGCCCACGTCGCCAAGTTGACGTGTGCCAGCCAGGCAGGAGTGACCTCAGAGAAGAGGGCCTACCTCACAGAAGGGTGAGGAACCCAGCCAGGATAAGACTCTCACCAGAGGGCCCACATCACCAAGGGGATCGGAACAAGGCAGGAGTGTCCTCACACCAGTGTGGCCACATTATAGAAAGATGAGGAACCCAGCACATGTGGCCAAAACCAGAGGACCCACATTTCCAAGGTGCTCCGAGTGAGGCAGGCAGGAGTAGCCTAACAACACAGGGCCCACAGAATAAAAAATGTGAGGAATCCAGCAGTTTGAACCTCCCAGCAGGTGGCCCAGAGCATGGAGTCTATGGGATCCAGGCCACAGTGAACTCACAGCAGAGGGCCCACATCATGAAACTGTGAGCAACCCAGCCAGTGGGACCTCAGAGCAGAAGGCCCACATCCCCATGGGGATGGGAACCTCGCAGGAGTGTCCTCGCACAACTTAGCACGTATCAGAAAATGTGGGAACCCAGCAGTTATGGCCTGACGCCAGAGGGCCCTCATAACGGAGGAGAGGAGGCTACCAGCAGGCTCCAACTGCCACCAGAGGGCCGATGTCACCAAGGCAATGGGAGCAAGCCAGGCAGGAGTTACCTCACAGCAGAGGGCCCACCTCACAGAAGTGTGAGGAGCCCAAACTGGATCAGACTCTAACCAGAGCACCCACATCACCAAGGGGATGGAAACCAGGCAGGAGTGTCCTCACACCAGTGGGGCCACATCAGCGAAAGGTGAGGAACACAGCACATGTGGCCTCAAACAAGGGGACACACATCACGAAAGGGCTGGGAGTGAGGCATGCAGGAGGAGACTCACAACAGAGAGCCCATAGAATAAAAAAGGTGAGGAGCCCCGCAGTTGGAAGCTCCAAGCAGGTGGCCCAGAGCACCGAGGCTATGGGATCCATGCCGGAGTGAACTCACAGCAGAGGGCCCACATTCTGACACTGTGAGCAACCCAGCCGTTGGGACCTCAGAGCAGAAAGCCCACATCCCCATGGGGATGGGACCCTGGCTGGAGTGTACTCGCACGACAGGGCGCACATCAGAAAATTTTGGGAGCCCATGAGTTAGGGCCTGACGCCAGAGGGCCCACATTACCGAGGGGAGGAGACTCCCAGGAGGCACCAACTCCCAACTGAGGGCCCACATCGCCAAGGTGACATGTGCCATCCAGGCAGAGGTGACCTCACAGCAGAGGACCCACCTCCCAGAAGTGTGAGGAATCCAGACAGAATCAGACTCTCACCAGAGAGCCCCCATCACCAAGGGGATGGGAACCAGGCAGGAGTGTCCTCACACCAGTGGGGCCACATCAATAAAGGTGAGGAAACCGGTACATGTGGCCTTAAACCAGAGGACCTACATCACAAATGGGCTGGGAGTGAGTCAGGAAGTAGAAGCATGAAAACACAGGACCCAAAGAATAAAAAAGGTAAGGAATCCAGCAGTAGGAACCTCCCAGCAGGCCGCTCAGAGAACAGAGGCTATGGGATCTAGGCCTGGGTGAACTAACACCAGAGAGCCAACATCATGAAACGGTGAACAACACAGGTGTTGGGACTTTAGAGCAGAAGGCCCACATGCCCATGGGGATGGGAACCTCGCAGGAGTGTCCTCGCACCACTTAGCACGTATCAGAAAATGTGGGTACCCAGCAGTTAGGGCCTGAGGCAAGAGGGCCCCCATCACCGAGGGGAGGTTCCCAGGAGGCTCCAACTGCCACAAGAGGGCCTATGTTGCCCAGGTGGGGTGTGCCAGCCAGGCAGGAGTGACCTCACAGCAGAGGGCCCCCCTCACAGAAGGGTGAGGAACCCAGCCAGGATCAGACTCTCACCAGAGGGCCCACATCATCAAGGGGATAGGAACCAGGCAGGAGTGTCCTCACACCAGTGGGGCCACATCATCGAAAGGTGAGGGACCCAGCACACGTGGCCTCAAACCAGAGGACACACATCACCAAGGGGCTGGGAGTGAGGCAGGCAGGAGGAGTCTCAAAACAGAGGGCCCATAGAAGGAAAAAGGTGAGTAATCCCGCAGTTGGAACCTCCCCGCAGGTGGCCAGGAGCAGCGAGGCTATGGGGTCCATGCCGGAGTGAACTCACACCAGAGGGCCCTCATCATGAAACTGAGCAACGTACCATTGGGACCTCAGAGCAGAAGACCCACATTCCCATGGGGTTGGGATCCTGGCAGGAGTGTACTCGCACCACAGGGCGCACATCAGAAAATTTTGGGAGCCCAGGAGTTAGGGTCTGACGCCAGAGGGCCCTCATTACCGAGGGGAGGAGACTCCCAGCAGGCACCAACTCCCAACTGAGGGCCCACGTCGCCAAGTTGACGTGTGCCAGCCAGGCAGGAGTGACCTCAGAGAAGAGGGCCTACCTCACAGAAGGGTGAGGAACCCAGCCAGGATAAGACTCTCACCAGAGGGCCCACATCACCAAGGGGATCGGAACAAGGCAGGAGTGTCCTCACACCAGTGTGGCCACATTATAGAAAGATGAGGAACCCAGCACATGTGGCCAAAACCAGAGGACCCACATTTCCAAGGTGCTCCGAGTGAGGCAGGCAGGAGTAGCCTAACAACACAGGGCCCACAGAATAAAAAATGTGAGGAATCCAGCAGTTTGAACCTCCCAGCAGGTGGCCCAGAGCATGGAGTCTATGGGATCCAGGCCACAGTGAACTCACAGCAGAGGGCCCACATCATGAAACTGTGAGCAACCCAGCCAGTGGGACCTCAGAGCAGAAGGCCCACATCCCCATGGGGATGGGAACCTCGCAGGAGTGTCCTCGCACAACTTAGCACGTATCAGAAAATGTGGGAACCCAGCAGTTATGGCCTGACGCCAGAGGGCCCTCATAACGGAGGAGAGGAGGCTACCAGCAGGCTCCAAATGCCACCAGAGGGCCGACGTCACCAAGGCAATGGGAGCAAGCCAGGCAGGAGTTACCTCACAGCAGAGGGCCCACCTCACAGAAGTGTGAGGAGCCCAAACAGGATCAGACTCTAACCAGAGCACCCACATCACCAAGGGGATGGAAACCAGGCAGGAGTGTCCTCACACCAGTGGGGCCACATCAGCGAAAGGTGAGGAACACAGCACATGTGGCCTCAAACAAGGGGACACACATCACGAAAGGGCTGGGAGTGAGGCATGCAGGAGGAGACTCACAACAGAGAGCCCATAGAATAAAAAAGGTGAGGAGCCCCGCAGTTGGAAGCTCCAAGCAGGTGGCCCAGAGCACCGAGGCTATGGGATCCATGCCGGAGTGAACTCACAGCAGAGGGCCCACATTCTGACACTGTGAGCAACCCAGCCGTTGGGACCTCAGAGCAGAAAGCCCACATCCCCATGGGGATGGGACCCTGGCTGGAGTGTACTCGCACGACAGGGCGCACATCAGAAAATTTTGGGAGCCCATGAGTTAGGGCCTGACGCCAGAGGGCCCTCATTACCGAGGGGAGGAGACTCCCAGGAGGCACCAACTCCCAACTGAGGGCCCACATCGCCAAGGTGACGTGTGCCAGCCAGGCAGGAGTGACCTCACAGCAGAGGTCCCACCTCCCAGAAGTGTGAGGAATCCAGACAGGATCAGACTCTCACCAGAGGGCCCCCATCACCAAGGGGATGGGAACCAGGCAGGAGTGTCCTCACACCAGTGGGGCCACATCAATAAAGGTGAGGAAACCGGTACATGTGGCTTTAAACCAGAGGACCTACATCACAAATGGGCTGGGAGTGAGTCAGGAAGTAGGAGCATGAAAACACAGGACCCAAAGAATAAAAAAGGTAAGGAATCCAGCAGTAGGAACCTCCCAGCAGGCCGCTCAGAGCACAGAGTCTATGGGATCTAGGCCTGGGTGAACTAACACCAGAGGGCCAACATCATGAAACGGTGAACAACACAGGTATTGGGACCTTAGAGCAGAAGGCCCACATGCCCATGGGGATGGGAACCTCGCAGGAGTGTCCTCGCACCACTTAGCACGAATCAGAAAATGTGGGTACCCAGCAGTTAGGGCCTGAGGCAAGAGGGCCCCCATCACCGAGGGGAGGTTCCCAGCAGGCTCCAACTGCCACAAGAGGGCCAATGTTGCCCAGGTGGAGTGTGCCAGCCAGGCAGGAGTGACCTCACAGCAGAGGGCCCCCCTCACAGAAGGGTGAGGAACCCAGCCAGGATCAGACTCTCACCAGAGGGCCCACATCATCAAGGGGATAGGAACCAGGCAGGAGTGTCCCCACACCAGTGGGGCCACATCATCGAAAGGCGAGGGACCCAGCATACGTGGCCTCAAACCAGAGGACACACATCACCAAGGGGCTGGGAGTGAGGAAGGCAGGAGGAGTCTCAAAACAGAGGGCCCATAGAAGAAAAAAGGTGAGGAATCCCGCAGTTGTAACCTCCCAGCAGGTGGCCAGGAGCAGCGAGGCTATGGGATCCAGGCCAGAGAGAACTCGCAGCAGAGGGCCCTCATCATGAAACTGAGCAACCCACGGTTGGGACCTCAGAGCAGAAGGCCCACATTCCCATGGGGTTGGGAACCTGGCAGGAGTGTACTCGAACCACAGGGCGCATATCAGAAAATATTGGGAGCCCAGGAGTTAGGGCCTGACGTCAGAGGGCCCTCATTACTCAGGGGAGGAGACACCCAGCAGGCACCAAATCCCACCAGAGGGCCGACGTCGCCAAGGCGGGGTGTGCCAGCCAGGCAGGAGTGACCTCAGAGAAGAGGGCCCACCTCACAGAAGTGTGAGGAACTCAACCAGGATCAGACTCTCACCGGAGGGCCCACATCACCAAGGGGATGGGAACCAGGCAGGAGTGTCCTCACACCAGTGGGACCACATCAGCCAAAGGTGAGGAGCCCAGCACATGTGGCCTCAAACCACATAACACACATCACCAAGGGGCTAGGAGTGAGGCAGGTGTCTGGAGGGGCACATTTAACTCTAATTTCCCACCAGGAAGTGGAATGAACCAAAGTCTCAGAGTGCCGTGCCAGACCCTGATTACTGCCTGAAGGAAACCTGCGGTTCTGTGGCCAGTTTTCAAGGAAACGAGTTAAGAAAGGAAATCACGGGCACTGTAATTCACAAACCTGCAGTGTTATAAATGACAGCTATTGGCAAAAATATATGGAAGTAAGTCTGCAAAGAGGACTTGAAAACGAGGCAGAATTGCAGGAATCATATTTCAGGAGGTAGATTGGAATTGCATTTAAAGCATGTGAAAAGCGGCAGATCTTTGACAGTGATGCACTTGGACAAAAGTGCGTAAACATTTTTTCCTGAATATATTCAGGAAAAAACGCATACGCCCTTTTTGGCCAACCAAGCAAGCATGTTAAAGAAATCTGCACTACAATGAAGTCTCACTGCCCCCCATTCAAAAGGGCCATCTGAAAAAAGTGTAAAATCCAGAAAGGCAGCACAGGCCATGGAGAAGTGGGAGCCTTGTTATGCTGATGGGTGGGATGTAAATTGCCAACAGCCACTCTGGAGATGTGTATGGTGTTTCCTCAAAAACCTAAAAAACAAAGCAACGGAGCCTACGGCATTACCACTTATTTTCCTATAGCTTAGGGAAATTAAAATCAAAACACACAGCCACCCCAAAGTTTCTGTTTACGGCTCTGTTTACAAGAACCTCGTCTACGGTACAAGTTAAATATCCCAGAAAGCGAAAAATGGATAAAGAAGTGTGGTATGTACGTACAAAGGAATATCACTCACCAATGAAATCTATTTCATCAGGCCCGTCGCTGCATAATGAGTGGATTCAGGTACGATGATTCTAAGTGAAATAAGTCACACAGAAAATGAAACATCATAAGTTATCACTAATACACGGAATGTAAACTTGGCTACACATGAACTGAATTACAAAACAGAACAGGGTCTCAAATTTAGAAAACCACCTTATGCTTGCTTACGGGGAAAAGTGAGTTGGGGTGCTGCATAAAAGCAGAGATAGAAATTAGCACAGATACCTTTCCATAAGCCAAATATGTAATAGTCAAGACCTACCCCTTGCTCAACGAAATGGACTAAACACCTCATATTCAACACCTAGGAATACACCTGACTAGTAAGAATCTTCAAACCCATGGATTTATATGTCTCCATAAGACAATCAAGCGTGTGTACAGCTGCATGAACGCAGAAGAGAAAATCCAATAAATCCCATTATCAAAATGAATTACAAAAACAAAACACAATGACAGTGAAATAGAGCGCAATTCTTAAATTATTCATTCAGGGCATGTGATGCAACCTGGATTTACCACATCTACACCCAGAGCTGAGTGAGACATAAGGTTAGACAATTCGGGCTGATAGCATTGGTGAGGTTCGATGAGCAAATGCAGACCCTTTGAAGTCATACTGCATGGTACCCATTCCATGGGTCCCAACTCTCCAGTTTTAAGGGATTCTTCCTTCAGCTAAAACGTGCATGGGAAACCCACAGTATGGTGCACCGTGTGACCAGGAAACGTTTTCAAATGCATCTCAGTTTTCGTCCCCTTTTACTCGGGTTCACCATTCCAGACCTTTACTAACACTCTCCCCATTTTGAGAGTCAGTGCCTTTAACCTCCTGTTTGGCACAGTTTGCAATTTCTGCGCAAGACGAACAGGAATAGGGAGAACCAATGAGAGACTAGCTGTAGGTGTCTGCACTGGAAATTTAATGCTCATTTCCCACCAGGAAGAGGAATTAACCAATGGCTCAGCATGCCGTGCCGGAACCTGATTAGGGCCTGAAGCAATCCTGCGGGTTTGCGGCCAGCTCACAAGAAAGCAAGTTGAAGAAAGGAGCTCAGGGGCACTGTAATTCACAAACCTGCAGAGTTATAAATGACAGCTAATGTCCAAAAATATATTGAAGGAAGGCTGTGAAGAGGACTTGAAAGCGGGGCAGAATTACAGGAAAATGATTTCAGGGGGTAGACTGGAATTGCATTTAAAGCATAGGAAAAGAGGCAGAACGTCGACAATGATTCAGTTGGCCAAAAAGGGCGTATGAGATTTTTCTTGAATATATTCAGGAAAAAACGCATACGCCCTTTTTGGCCAACCAAGCAAGCATGTTAAAGAAATCTGCACTACAATGAAGTCTCACTGCCCCCCGGTCAAAAGCGCAATCTGAAAAAAGTGTAAAATCCAGAAAGACAGCACAGGCCATGGAGAACATGGAGCCTTGTTATGCTGATGGGCGAGATGTCAATTGCCAACAGCCACTCTGGAGAAGTGTATGCTGTTTCCTCAAAAACCTAAAAAACAAAGCAACGGAGCCTATAGCACTGCCACTTATGGTCCTATAGATTAGGGAAATTAACATCAAAAACACACAGCCACCCCAAAATTTTGGACGGCTCTGTTTACAAGAACCTCGTCTACGGTACAAGTTAAATATCCCAGAATGTGAAAAATGGATAAAGAAGTTGTGGTACGTACGTAAAATGGAATCTCACTCAGCAATGAAATCTATGTCATCAGGCCCGTCGCGGCATAATGAGTGGATTCAGGTACGATGATTCTAAGTGAAATAAGTCACACAGAAAATGAAACATCATAAGATATCACTAATACACGGAATGTAAACTTGGCTACACATGAACTGAATTACAAAACAGAACAGGGTCTCAAATTTAGAAAACCACCTTATGCTTGCTTAAGGGGAAAAGTGAGTTGGGGTGCTGCATAAAACCAGAGATAGAAATTAGCACAGATACCTTTCCATAAGCCAAATATGTAATAGTCAAGACCTAGCCCTTGCTCAACGAAATGGACTAAACACCCCATATTCAACGCCTAGGAATACACCTGACTAGTAAGTATCTTCAAACCCATGGATTTATATGTCTCCGTAAGAGACTCAAGTGTGTGTACAGCGGCATGAATGCAGCAGAGAAAATCCGATAAATCCCATTATCAAAATGAATTACAAAAACAAACACAATGACAGTGAAATAGAGAGCAATTCTTAAATAATTCATTCAGGGCTTGTGATGCAACCTGGATTTACCACATCTACAACCAGAGCTGAGTGAGACATAAGGCTGTACACTTCGGCCTGATATCATTGGTGAGGTTCGATGAGCAAATCCAGGCCCTTTGAAGTCATACTGCATGGTACCCATTCCATGGGTCCCAACTCTCCAGGTTTAAGGGATTCTTCCTTCAGCTAAAACATGCATGGGAAACCCACAGTATGGTGCACCGTGTGACCGGGAAACCTTTTCAAATGCATCTCAGTTTTCGTCCCCTTTTACTCGGGTTCACGATTGAAGACCCTTTACTAATACTCTCCCCACTTAGAGAGTCAGTGCCTTTAACCTCCTGTTTGGCACAGTTTGCAATTTCTGCGCAAGATGAACAAGAATAGGGAGAACCAATGAGAGACTAGCTCTAGGTGTCTGCACGTTCAAATATAACACTCATTTCCCACCAGGAAGAGGAATTTACCAAAGGATCAGCATGCTGTGCCGGAACCAGATTAGGGCATGAAGCAATCCTGCGGGTTTGCGGCCAGCTCACAAGAAAGCGAGTAGAAGAAAGGAGCTCAGGCGCACTGTCATTCACAAACCTGCAGAGTTATAAATGTCAGCTATTGTCCAAAAATGTATTGAAGTAAGGCTGCGTAGAGGACTTGAAAGCGGGGCAGAATTGCAGGAAAACGAGTTCAGGGGCAGACTGGAATTGCATTTAAAGCATAAGGAAAGAGACAGAAAGTCGACAATGATGCACTTGTTCAAAAAGGGCATATGCGTGTTTTCCTGAATATATTCAAGAAAAAACACATACGCCCTTTTTGGCCAAACAAGCAAGCCTGTAAAGAAATCTGCATTACAATGAAGTCTCACTGCCCCCCTGTCAAAAGGGACATCTGAAAAATGTGAAAAATCCAGAAAGGCAGGACAGGCCATGGAGAACAGGGAGCCTTGTTATGCTGATGGGCGGGATGTAAATTGCCAACAGCCACTCTGGAGAAGTGTATGGTGTTTCCTCAAACACCTAAAAAACTAAGCAACGGAGCCTACGGCACTTCAACTTATGGTTCTATAGCTTAGGGAAATTAAAATCAAAAAGACACAGCCACCCATAAATTTTGGACGGCTCTGCTTACAAGAACCTCATTTACGGTACAAGTGAAATATCCCAGAAAGCAAAAAATGGATAAAGAAGTTGTTGTACGTACGTACAATGGAATATCACTCAGCAATGAAATCTATGTCATGAGGCCCGTCGCGGCATAATGAGTGGATTCAGGTACGATCATTCTAAGTTAACTAAGTCACACAGAAAAAGAAACACCATAAGATATCTCAAATACACGGAATGCAAACATGGCTGCACATGAACTCAATTACAAAACAGAAAAGGGTCTCAAATTTAGAAAACCAACTTATGCTTGCTTAAGGGGAAAGGTGAGTTGTGGTGCTGCATAAAACCAGAGATTGAAATTAGCACAGATACCTTTCCATAAGCAAATATGTAATAGTCAGGACCTACTCCTTGCTCCACGAAATGGACTCAACATCCAATATTCAATGCCTAGGAATATACCTGACTAGAAAGAATCTGAAAACCCATGGATTTATATGTCTCCATAAGAGAATCAAGCATGTGTACAGCGGCATAAACGCAGCAGTGAAAATCCGATAAATCCCATTATCAAAATAAATTACAAAAACAAAACACAATGACAGTGAAATAGAGAGCAATTCTTAAATAATTCATTCAGGGCTTGTGATGCAACGTGGATTTACCACATCTACACCCCGAGCTGAGTGAGACATAAGGCTGGACACTTTGGGCTGATAACATTGGTGACGTTCGGTGAGCAAAGGCAACCCTTTGAAGTCATACTGCGTGGTACCCATTCCATGGGTCCCAACTCTCCAGGTTTAAGGGATTCTTCCTTCAGGTAAAACATGCATGGGCAACCCAGAATATGGTCCACCGTGTGACCGGGAAAACTTTTTAAATGCGTCTCAGTTTTCGTCCCCTCGTACTCGGTTTTACCATTCCAGACGCTTTACTAACACTCTCCCCACTTGGAGAGTCAGTGCCTTTAACCTCCTGTTTGGCACAGTTTGGAATTTCTGCGCAAGATGAACAGGAATAGGGAGAACCAATGAGAGATTAGCTGTAGGTGTCTGCACGAACAAATTTAACGCTCATTTCCCACCAGGAAGAGGAATTAGCCAAAGGCTCAGCATGCCGTGTCGGAACCAGATTAGGGCCTGAAGCAATCCTGCGGTTTTGCGGCCAGCTCACAAGAAAGCGAGTTGAAGAAAGGAGCTCAGGGGCACTGTAATTCACAAACCTGCAGAGTTATAAATGACAGCTATCGTCCAAAAATATATTGAAGTAAGGCTGCAAAGAGGACTTGAACGCGGGGCAGAATTCCATGAATACGATTTCAGGAGGTAGACGGGAAGTCCTCTGAAAGTATAGGAGAAGAGGCAGAACCTCGACAATGATGCACTTGGTCAAAAAGGGCATATGCGTTTCTTCCAGGGCCCTTATTAAAGAGGGTAGGAGCCTCCCAGCATGCTTCAGTGGCCAACAGAGGGCCTACGTCGCCAAGGCGACATGAGCCATCCAGGCAGGAGTGACCACACATCAGAGGGCCCACCTCACAGAAGGGTAAGGAACCCAGTCAAGATCAGACTCTCACCAGAGTGCCCACATAAGCAAGGGGCTGGGAACCAGGCAGGAGTGTCCTCACACCCGTGGGGCCACATCATCGAAAGTTGAGGCACCCAGCACATGTGGCCTCAAACCAGAGGACCCACATCACCATGGGTCTCGGAGCGAGGCAGGCAGGATTAACCTCAAAACACATGGCCCATTGTATAAAAAAGGTGAGGAATCCAGCAGTTGGAACATCCCAGCAGGCGGCCCAGAACACCGAGGCTATGGGATCCAGGCAGTGATGAACTCACAACAGAGGGCCCTCATCGTGATACTGTAAGAAACCCAGCCGTTGTAACCTCAGAGCACAAGGCCCACATCCCCATGGGGAAGGGAACCAAGCAGGAGTGTCATCGCACCAGTGGGCACACATCAGAAAAGGTGGGGAGCCCAGCAGTTAGGGCCGGACGCCAGAGGGCCCTCATCACTGAGGAGAGGAGGCTCCCAGCAAGCTCCAACTGCTACCAGAAGGCCGACGTCGCCAATGCGGGGTGTGCCAGGAAGGCAGGAGTGACCTCAGAGCAGAGGGCCAACCACACAAAAGTGTGAGGAACCCAAAGAGGATCAGACTCTCACCAGAGGGCCCACATCACCAAGGGAATGGAAACCAGGCAGGAGTGTTCTCACACCAGTGTGGTCACATCACCGAAATGTGATGGACCCAGCACACGTGGCCTCAAACTACAGGACACACATCACCAAGGGGCTGGGAGTGAGGCAGGCAGGAGTAGCCTCCAAACAGAGGGCCCATAGCGTAAAAAAGGTGAGGGATCCCGCAGTTGGAACCTCCCAGCAGGTGGCCAGGAGCAGCGAGGTTATGGGATCCAGGCCTGACTGAACTGAAAACAGAGGGCCCTCATTATGAAACTGTGAGCAACCCAGCCGTTGGGACCTTAGAGCAGAAGGCCCACATTCCCATGGGGTTGGGATCCTGGCAGGAGTGTACTCGCACCACAGGGCGCACATCAGAAAATTTTGGGAGCCCAGGAGTTAGGGTCTGACGCCAGAGGGCCCTCATTACCGAGAGGAGGAGACTCCCAGCAGGCACCAACTCCCAACTGAGGGCCCACGTCGCCAAGTTGACGTGTGCCAGCCAGGCATGAGTGACCTCAGAGAAGAGGGCCCACCTCACAGAAGTGTGAGGAACCCAACCAGGATCAGACTCTCACCGGAGGGCCCACATCACCAAGGGGATGGGAACCAGGCAGGAGTGTCCTCACACCAGTGGGGCCACATCAGCCAAAGGTGAGGAACCCAGCACATGTGGCCTCAAACCAGAGGACACACATCACCAAGGGGCTAGGAGTGAGGCAGGTGTCTGGAGGGGCACATTTAACTCTAATTTCCCACCAGGAAGTGGAATGAACCAAGTCTCAGAGTGCCGTGCCGGACCCTGATTACGGCCTGAAGCAAACCTGCGGTTCTGTGGCCAGTTTTCAAGGAAACGAGTTAAGAAAGGAAATCACGGGCACTGTAATTCACAAACCTGCAGTGTCATAAATGACAGCTTTTGGCAAAATTATATGGAAGTAAGTCTGCAAAGAGGACTTGAAAACGAGACAGAATTGCAGGAATCATATTTCAGGAGGTAGATTGGAATTGCATTTAAAGCATGTGAAAAGCGGCAGATCTTTGACAGTGATGCACTTGGACAAAAGTGCGTAAACATTTTTTCCTGAATATATTCAGGAAAAAACACATATGCCCTTTTTGGCGAACCAAGCACTCGAGAAATGGAAATCCGCACTACAATGAAGTCTCATTTCCCATTCGTCAAAAGGGCCATCTGAAAAAAGTGTAAAAACCAGAAACACAGGACAGGCCATGGAGAACAGGGAGCCTTGTTATGCTGATGGGCGGGATGTAAATTGCCAACAGACACTCTGGAGATGTGTATGGTGTATCCTGAAACATCTGAAAAACAAAGCTACAGACCCTAGGGCACTTCCACTTTTGGCCCTATAGCTTAGGAAAATTAAAATCAACAAGACACAGCCAACACAAAATTTAGGGCTGCTGTGTTTACAAGAACCTTGAGTCCAGTACAAATTAAATGTCCCAGAAAGAAAAAAATGGATAAAGGAGTTGTGCTACTTACGTACAACGGAATATCACTCAGCAATGAAATCAATGTCATCAGGCCTGTAGCAGCAAATTGAGTGGATTTAAGTATGGAGATTCTAAGAGAAATAGGTCACACAGAGAAAGATAATTATCATAAGATATCACTAATAGAGAGAGTGTAAACTTGGCTACACATAAACTGAATTCCAAAACCGAACAGAGTCTCACATTTAGATAAAAACTTATGCTTGCTTAAGGGGAAAGTTGAGTTGGGGTGCTGTATAAAACCAGAGATTGAAATTAGCACACATACCGTTCCATAAGCCAAATATGTAATAGACAAGACCTACTCTTTGCTCAACGAAATAGAGTCATCCATGGTGTATCACCTCACACATGTTAGAATGGGCATCATCAGAAAATGTACAAACAACAAATGCTGGAAAGGGTGTGGAGATAAGGAACCCTCTTCCACTATTGTTGGGAATGTAAATTGATACAGTCACTGTGGAGAACATTATGGAGTTTCTTATAAAACTAAGAATAGAATTACCATATGATACAGCAATCCCATTACTGGGCATATACCCAGACAAAACCATAAATCAAAAAGAGACATTCACCGCAATGTTCATTGCATCACTATTTACAATATCCAGGTAATGGAAGCAACCTAAATGCCCACAGACAGACGAATGCATAAAGATGTGGTACATATATAAAATGGAATATTACTAAGCCATAAAAAGGAATGAAATTGGGTCATTTGTAGAGACGTTGATGGATCTAGAGACTGTCATACAGAGTGAAGTAAGTCAGAAATAGAAAAACAAATCTTGTCTATTAATGCATATATGTGGAACCTAGAAAAATTGTACAGATGAACCGTTTTGCCAGGCAGAAATAGAGCAACAGATGTAGACAACAAACGTATGGACACCAAGGGGGGAAAGCTGTTGGGGGGTGGTGGTGGGAGGAGTTGAGAGATTGGGATTGGCATGTATACTTTTATATGTATAAAATAGATAACCAAAAAGAACCTGCTGTATAAAAAAATAAAATAAAATTCAAATTACAAATGTAAAACAGAAAAAATATTCTTCCCTTCACATACATGTATTTATATGAATAAATTATTTCCATGCTTATATCTGTAAATACAAAAAAGAGGAATAAAATCTACCTTGAACCAAAAACGAAAAAAAGAAAAAAAAACAGAACCCACCAGTTACACAGAGGAAAACCGTATCAGGGCACTTGCTCCAGTTGTAAACAATTCTGAAGTTGGTCAGTGGTGGGGAATCATCTCCCATTCAGCCAGCAGGCCCCACGCAACAAGCGTCCTCATTGCAAAGCTGGGGGACCGTGCCGAGGCATCTGTGAGTAAACGTGGGCTGAGCCCCAGGCCAGCTGCTGCTGAAATGTTCCCACCCTTCCCAGGTAAAACACCTGAATATGTACAAGGACTTGAAAGCCTAGAGGAAGGGCCATGGAGCCACATGAGTGACAGCATGCCAGCCGACTTGGTGCCTGCAGGCCAGCCAGGATGGTCCTGGCCCTGGGTGCTCTTCTGGAAGCTTTCCATTTCCCTGCCTGAGATACCCCTGCTGTCCCGGCCCCCACTGCTTTCTTCCTCACTCACCTCTGCCCAGGGAGAAATTCCAGCGGCAGGTATGGGTGACACATCCTCTTCTTTAGCAGGTGGCATCTTGGCAACTGCTGCAGAAAGTCCAGCAGAGCCCCACTCACACTGGGCCACCCACAAAGCCGTGGCCTCTCACTCCCTCCCATCAGTCCAGCCCCAAGACTGCTGACAGGGCAGAGAAAATGGCGTCAGGCACAGCTGCAGGGGCTCTTGCTGCCTGGAGCGGTGTTTATATTGATCTGAACCCAGGCACACCTGGGGAGGGCTGGCCGGCACGGTCGGGCTTCCCAGGCCAGCCAATAATCACCCCTCAGGGGCTCACAGTTGTAGAAACTGGAACTTGCTGAATCGGCCAGGTCCAAGGAACAGGTGTGGGCTCCTGAGAGTCAGGATAGACAAGGGGCTGCAGCTCTGGCTTGTTTTCTAATTCTATTATCTGGCCCATGAGTGGGAGACAACTTCAAGAAAACCCTCTCCTAATGAGAGGAACCCAGGAGTCAGGGAGAGGAGGGGTGGCTGGTGGGTGGAGACAGAGGCCTGGTGCCCCGGGTGCAGTGGAAGTCTCTGGAAGACCAGGTGGAGGGAGGCCACACAGAGTGATGCCCAGGGTCACAGACCTGTCGGAGCTGCTGTTTGTTAGTTCAAGTCCTGCTCTGAGGTGCTCTGTGTCAGATCTGAGTGACAGGTGAGCTGGGAGTGCTCTGCAATGAGGGCGATATGCACGGTTCCTGTGTTCCCAGCCCTGCCATGGTACCTGCAAGGGTAGCTCTGTATCCTGGGAGGGGCCTGACCACGAGAGCCCCATGGGCTGCAGGGGAACCTGCCCAGGGAACCCCATATCCTGGGAGGGGCCTGAACACGAGAGCCCCATGGGCTGGGGTGGGGGTGGGGTACCTGCCCAGGTGAGCTCCATATCCTGGGATTGGCCTGACCTCGAGAGCCCCATGGGCTGCTGGAATCCTGGTAAAGGATGTCAGGACAGTCAGTGAAGCCACCGAGGATATACCTCCAGTAGTTCCTAAATCCTACACCCTGCTGGTCATTCTACCAACCACCAGGACATGGTATTCTGTATTAGTCTTCAATGATACCTTCTTTTGTATTCTATTAGTCCCAGAGTCACAAGAAATTTTGGCTTGTGAGTGGCAGGACTCAACATACAACTAAAACAATACTTCCGGGCCGTGTTGCCCCAAGGGTTCAAAAATTCCCACACCATCTTTGGGGAAAGCTCAGCTAAAGAACTAAAAGTTCTACCTCTGGAAAAGGAAACACTCCTTCAATATGCAGATGACATTCTGATCGCCAGCACTACTAAGGAGACCTCTGAACTACCAAGCCAATAAATGATACAAGTTGTCCAAGAAAAAGCTCAAATATCACAGACTACGGTGACCTGCCTGGGCTTCATTCTCACAGAAGGTCGGAGAAGCCCATCCCAGGAAAGGGAAGAAACAATTTACAGCCTTACCCATTTCTGAAACTAGAAGACAGCTTAGGGGTTCCTGGGGAGGCCAGGCTTTGCTGCTTCTGGATCCCTAACTACAGTCTACTAGCTGGTGCTCTATATGAAACACTGAAAGGAAAAGATGATGATCCTTTTGAATAGAATGCAGAAGTGGCCTTTCAAGAATGGAAAGAGCAGTCAATTCAGACCCTTGCCCTGGAACTCCCTAATTTAGCTAAACCCTTTGACCTTTACATTCCTGGTGAATGGTGAATCGCCATTGGAGTATTAGTGCAAAACCTGGGACCACTTGAAATGGAACAATGCAAGAATGCGATCCACGTAGGATAAACTACGGTCACCAAGGGGCTTGGCCCACCGCCACATCTGGCCAAGATACTGGCAGTATCTGAAAACCTGGAAATCAGCAGCCCAAAAGGCCACCTCCCTCCTAAGGGAAAAGGACCCCACGTGGTGATCCTAACACCCAACCATGCCCTGAAGTTGCAGGGTTGGCTCCATGGGCACACTGACCTTGAGCGAGGAGGCCCTCCAACTCCAACCTCCATAGAGATAACCGGGGCAAAGTGGCACCATGAAGACTCGTGTGAAGGTGTCTGCACGGGCAAATTTAACGCTCATTTCCCACCAGGAAGAGGAATTAACCAAAGGCTCAGCATGCTGTGCCGGAACCAGATTAGGGCCTGAAGCAATCCTGCGGGTTTGCGGCCAGCTCACAAGAAAGCGAGTTGAAGAAAGGAGCTCAGGGACACTGTAATTCACAAACCTGCAGAGTTATAAATGACAGCTATGGTCTAAAAATATATTGAAGGAAGGCTGCGAAGAGGACTTGAAAGTGGGGCAGAATTTCAGGAAAACGATTTCAGGGGGTAGACTGGAATTGCATTTAAAGCATAGGAAAGAGGCAGAACGACGACAATGATGCACTTGGCCAAAAAGGGTGTATGCGTTTTTTCCTGAATATATTCAGGAAAAAGGGCATACGCCCTTTTTGGCCAACCAAGCAAGCGTGTAAAGGAAATCTGCACTACAATGAAGTCTCACTGCCCCCCGGTCAAAAGGGCCATCTGAAAAAAGTGTAAAATCCAGAAAGGCAGCACAGACCATGGAGAAGAGGGAGCCTTGTTATGCTGATGGGCGGGATGTAATTTGCCAACAGCCACTCTGGAGAAGTGTATGGTGTTTCCTCAAACACCTAAAAAACCAAGCAACGGAGCCTACAGCACTTCCACTTATGGTCCTATAGCTTAGTGAAATTAAAATCAAAAACACACAGCCACCCCAAAGTTTCGGAAACAAAACACAATGACAGTGAAAGAGACAGCAATTCTTAAATAATTGATTCAGGGCTTGTGATGAAACCTGGATTTACCACATCTACACCCAGAGCTGGGTGAGGCATAAGGCTGGACACTTCGAACTGATAGCATTGGTGAGGTTCGGTGAGCAAATTCAGACCCTTTTTAGTCATACTGCATGGTACCCATTCCATGGGTCAATAATCTCCAGGTTTAAGGAATTCTTCCTTCAGCTAAAACATGCATGGGAAACCCAGAGTATTGTCCACTGTGAGACTGGGAAACCATTTTAAATGGCTCTCAGGTTTCGTTCCCTGGTACTCGGGTTCACCATTCCAGATGCTTTACTAACCCTCTACCCACTTGGAGAGTCAGTGCCTTTAACCTCCTGTTTGGCACAGTTTGCAATTTCTGCACAAGATGAACAGGAATAGGGAGAACCAATGAGAGACTAGCTGTAGGTGTCTCCACGGGCAAATTGAATGCTCATTTCTCACCAGAAAGAGGAATTTACCAAAGGCTCAGCGTGCCGTGCCGAAACCAGATTACGGCCTGAAGCAATCCTGCGGTTTTGCGGCCAGCTCACAAGAAAGCATGTTGAAGAAAGGAGCTCAGGGACACTGTATTTAACAAACCTGCAGAGTTATTAATGACAGGTATCATACAAAAATATATTGAAGTAAGGCTGCGAGGAGGACTTGAAAGCGGGGCAGTATTCCTGGAATATGATTTCAGGACGTAGACGGGAAGTGCTCTGAAAGCATAGGAGAAGAGGCAGATCCTGGACAATGATGCACTTGGTCAAAATGTGCATATGCGTTTTCTCCAGGGCCCTCATTAAAGAGGGTAGGAGGCTCCCAGAATGCTTTAGTGGCCAACAGAGGGCCCACATCATCAAGGCGACGTGAGCCAGCCAGGCAGGAGTGACCTCACATCAGAGGGCCCACCTCACAGAAGGGTAAGGAACCCAGCCAGGATCAGACTCTCACCAGAGTGCCCACATCAGCAAGGGGCTGTGAACCAGGCAGGAGTGTCATCACACCCGTGGGGCCATATCATCAAAAGTTGAGGTAACAAGAAAATGTGGCCTCAAACCAGAGGACCCACATCACCATGGGTCTCGGAGCGAGGCAGGCAGGATTAACCTCACAACACATGGCCCATTGTATAAAAAAGGTGAGGAATCCAGCAGTTGGAACATCCCAGCAGGCGGCCCAGAGCACCGAGGCTATGGGATCCAGGCAGTGATGAACTCACAACAGAGGGCCCTCATCATGAAACTGTGAGCAAACCAGCCGTTGTGACCTCAGAGCACAAGGCCCACATCCCCATGGGGAAGGGAACCAAGTAGGAGTGTCATCGCACCAGTGGGCACACATCAGAAAATGTGGGGAGCCCAGCAGTTAGGGCCTGACACCAGAGGGCTCTCATCACCGAGGAGAGGAGGCTCCCAGCAGGCTCCAACTGCTACCAGTGGGCCGCCGTCGCCAATGCGGGGTGTGCCAGCCAGGCAAGAGTGACCTCAGAGCAGAGGGCCCACCTCACAAAAGTGTGAGGAACCCAAGGAGGATCAGACTCTCACCAGAGGGCCCACATCACCAAGAGAATGGGAACCAGGCTGGAGTGTCCTCACACCAGTGGGACCTCATCAACGAAATGTGAGTGACCCAGCACACGTGGCCTCAAACCAGAGGACACACATCACCAAGGGGCTGGGAGTGAGGCAGGCAGGAGGAGTCTCAAAACAGAGGGCCCATAGAAGAAAAAAGGTGAGGAATCCCGCAGTTGGAACCTCCCAGCAGGCGGCCAGGAGCAGCGAGGCTATGGGATCCAGACCTGACTGAACTCAAAACAGAGGGCCCTCATCATGAAACTGTGAGCAACCCAGGCTTTGGGACCTCAGAGCAGAAGGCCCACATTCCTATGTGGTTGGGAACATGGCATAAGTGTACTCGCACCTCAGGGCACACATCATAGAATTTTGGGAGCCCAGAAGTTAGGGTCTGACGCCAGAGGGCCCTCATTACCAAGGGGAGGAGACTCCAAGCAGGCACCAACTCCCAACTGAGGGCCCATGTCGACAAGGTGACGTGTGACAGCCAGGCAGGAGTGACCTCACAGCAGAGGGCCTACCTCACAGAAGGGTGAGGAACCCAGCCAGGATAAGACTCTCACCAGAGGGCCCACATCACCAAGGGCATCAGAACCAGGCAGGACTGTCTTCACACCAGGGTGACCACATCATAGAAAGGTGAGGAAACCAGCACATGAGGCCTAAACCAGAGGACCCACATCTCCAAGGGGCTCGGATTGAGGCAGGCATGAGTAGCCTCACAACACAGGGCCAATAGAATAAAAAAGGTGAGGAATCCTGCAGTGGGAACCTCCCAGCAGGCGGCCCAGAGCACCGAGTCTATGTGATCCAGGCTGCAGTGAACTCACAGCAGAGGGCCCACATCATGAAACTGTGAGCAACCCAGCCATTGGGACCTCAGAGCAGAAGGCCCACATCCCCATGGGGATGGGAACCTCGCAGGAGTGTCCTCGCACCACTTAGCACATATCAGAAAATGTGGGTACCCAGCAGTTAGGGCCTGACGCAAGAGGGCCCTCATCACCGAGGGGAGGAGGCTCCCAGCATGCTCCAACTGCCACAAGAGGGCCGATGTTGCCCAGGCGGGGTGTGCCAGCCAGGCAGGAGTGACCTCACAGCAGAGGGTCCACCTCACAGAAGGGTGAGGAACACAGCCAGGATCAGACTCTCACCAGAGAGCCCACATCTTCAAGGGGATAGGAACCAGGCAAGAGTGTCCTCACACCAGTGGGGCCACATCATCGAAAGGTGAGGGACCCAGCACACGTGGCCTCAAACCAGAGGACACACATCACCAAGGGGCTGGGAGTGAGGCAGGCAGGAGGAGTCTCAAAACAGAGGGCCCATAGAAGAAAAAAGGTGAGGAATCCCGCAGTTGTAACCTCCCCGCAGGTGGCCAGGAGCAGCGAGGCTATGGGATCCAGGACGGAGTGAACTCACACCAGAGGGCCCTCATCATGAAACTGAGCAACCCACCGTTGGGACCTCAGAGCAGAAGGCCCACATTCCCATGGTGTTGGGATCCTGGCAGGAGTGTACTCGCACCACAGGGCACACATCAGAAAATTTTGGGAGGCCAGGAGTTAGGGCCTGACGCCAGAGGGCCCTCATTACCAAGGGGAGGAGACTCGCAGCAGGCACCAACTCCCACGAGAGAGCCGACGTCGTCAAGGCGGGGTGGGCCAGCCAGGCAGGAGTGACCTCAGAGAAGAGGGCCCACCTCTCAGAAGTGTGAGGAACCCAGCCAGGATCAGACTCTCACCGGAGTGTCCACATCACCAAGGGGATGGGAACCAGGCAGGAGTGTCCTCACACCAGTGGGGCCACATCAGCCAAAGGTGAGGAACCCAGCACATGTGGCCTCAAACTACAGGACACACATAACCAAGGGGCTGGGAGTGAGGCAGGTGTCCGGAGGGGCACATTTAACTCTAATTTCCCACCAGGAAGAGGAATTAACCAAAGGCTCAGAGTGCCGTGTCGGACCCTGATTATGGCCTAAAGCAAACCTGCGGCTCTGTGGCCAGCTTTCAAGGAAACGAGTTAAGAAAGGAAATCACGGGCACTGTAGTTCACAAACCTGCAGAGATATAAATGACAGCTATTGGCAAAAATATATTGAAGTAAGTCTGCAAAGAGGACTTGAAAACGAGGCAGAATTGCAGGAATCATATTTCAGGAGGTAGATTGGAATTGCATTTAAAGCATGTGAAAAGCGGCAGATCTTTGACACTGATGCACTTGGACAAAAGTGCGTAAACATTTTTTCCTGAATATATTCAGGAAAAAACGCATATGCCCTTTTTGGCCAACCAAGCACTCCAGCAATGGAAATCCGCACTACAATGAAGTCTCATTTCCCATTCGTCAAAAGGGCCATCTGAAAAAAGTGTGAAAACCAGAAACACAGCACAGGCCATGGAGAACAGGGAGCCTTGTTATGCTGATGGGCGGGATGTAAATTGCCAACAGACACTCTGGAGATGTTTATGGTGTATCCTGAAACATCTGAAAAACAAAGCTACAGAGCCTAGGGTACTTCCACTTTTAGCCCTATAGCTTAGGAAAATTAAAATCAACAAGACACAGCCAGCACAAAATTTAGGGCTGCTGTGTTTACAAGAAACTCGAGTCCAGTACAAATTAAATATCCCAGAAAGAAAAAAATGGATAAAGGAGTTGTGCTACTTACGTACAACGGAATATCACTCAGTAATGAAATCAATGTCATCAGGCCTGTAGCAGCAAATTGAGTGGATTTAAATATGATGATTCTAAGAGAAATACGTCACACAGAGAAAGATAAGTATCATAAGATATCACTAATAGAGGGAGTGTAAACTTGGCTACACATAAACTGAAATACAAAACCGAACAGAGTCTCACATTTAGATAAAAACTTATGCTTGCTTAAGGGGAATGTTGAGTTGGGGTGCTGTATAAAACCAGAGATTGAAATTAGCACACATACCGTTCCATAAGCCAAATATGTACTAGACAAGACCTACTCTTTGCTCAACGAAATAGACTCATCCATGGTGTATCACCTCACACATGTTAGAATGGGCATCATCAGAAAATCTACAAACAACAAATGCTGGAAAGGGTGTGGAGATAAGGAACCCTCTTCCACTATTGTTGGGAATGTAAATTGATACAGTCACTGTGGAGAACATTATGGAGTTTCTTATAAAATTAAGAATAGAATTACCATATGATACAGCAATCCCACTACTGGGCATATACCCAGACAAAACCATAAATCAAAAAGAGACATTCACCGCAATGTTCATTGCATCACTATTTACAATATCCAGGTAATGGAAGCAACCTAAATGCCCACAGACAGACGAATGCATAAAGAAGTGGTACATATATAAAATGGAATATTACTAAGCCATAAAAAGGAATGAAATTGGGTCATTTGTAGAGACGTTGATGGATCTAGAGACTGTCATACAGAGTGAAGTAAGTCAGAAATAGAAAAACAAATCTTGTATATTAATGCCTATATGTGGAACCTAGACAAATTTTACAGATGAACCGTTTTGCAAGGCAGAAATAGAGCAACAGATGTAGACAACAAACGTATGGACACCAAGGGGGGAAAGCTGTTGGGGGGTGGTGGTGGGAGGAGTTGAGAGATTGGGATTGGCATATATACATTTATATGTATAAAAGAGATAACCAAAAAGAACCTGCTGTATAAAAAAATAAAATAAAATTCAAATTACAAAAAGTAAAACAGAGAAAATATTCTTCCCTTCACATACATGTATTTATATGAATAAATTATTTCCATGCTTATATCTGTAAATACAAAAAAGAGGAATAAAATCTACTTTGAACCAAAAACGAAAAAAAGAAAAAAAAACAGAACCCACCAGTTACACAGAGGAAAACCGTATCAGGGCACTTGCTCCAGGTGTAAGAAGTTGGTCAGTGGTGGGGAATCATCTCCCATTCAGCCAGCAGGCCCCACGCAACAAGCGTCCTCATTGCAAAGCTGGGGGACCGTGCCGAGGCATCTGTGAGTAAACGTGGGCTGAGCCCCAGGCCAGCTGCTGCTGAAATGTTCCCACCCTTCCCAGGTAAAACACCTGAATATGTACAAGGACTTGAAAGCCTAGAGGAAGGGCCATGGAGCCACATGAGTGACAGCATGCCAGCCGACTTGGTGCCTGCAGGCCAGCCAGGGTGGTCCTGGCCCTGGGTGCTCTTCTGGAAGCTTTCCATTTCCCTGCCTGAGATACCCCTGCTGTCCCGGCCCCCACTGCTTTCTTCCTCACTCACCTCTGCCCAGGGAGAAATTCCAGCGGCAGGTATGGGTGACACATCCTCTTCTTTAGCAGGTGGCATCTTGGCAACTGCTGCAGAAAGTCCAGCAGAGCCCCACTCACACTGGGCCACCCACAAAGCCGTGGCCTCTCACTCCCTCCCACCAGTCCAGCCCCAAGACTGCTGACAGGGCAGAGAAAATGGCGTCAGGCACAGCTGCAGGGGCTCTTGCTGCCTGGAGCGGTGTTTATATTGATCTGAACCCAGGCACACCTGGGGAGGGCTGGCCGGCACAGTCGGGCTTCCCAGGCCAGCCAATAATCACCCCTCAGGGGCTCACAGTTGCAGAAACTGGAACTTGCTGAATCGGCCAGGTCCAAGGAACAGGTGTGGGCTCCTGAGAGTCAGGATAGACAAGGGGCTGCAGCTCTGGCTTGTTTTCTAATTATATTATCTGGCCCATGAGTGGGAGACAACTTCAAGAAAACCCTCTCCTAATGAGAGGAACCCAGGAGTCAGGGAGAGGAGGGGTGGCTGGTGGGTGGAGACAGAGGCCTGGTGCCCCGGGTGCAGTGGAAGTCTCTGGAAGACCAGGTGGAGGGAGGCCACACAGAGTGATGCCCAGGGTCACAGACCTGTCGGAGCTGCTGTTTGTTAGTTCAAGTCCTGCTCTGAGGTGCTCTGTGTCAGATCTGAGTGACAGGTGAGCTGGGAGTGCTCTGCAATGAGGGCGATATGCACGGTTCCTGTGTTCCCAGCCCTGCCATGGTACCTGCAAGGGTAGCTCTGTATCCTGGGAGGGGCCTGACCACGAGAGCCCCATGGGCTGCAGGGGGACCTGCCCAGGGAACACCATATCCTGGGAGGGTCCTGAACATGAGAGCCCCGTGGGCTGGGTTGGGGTACCTGCCCAGGTGAGCTCCATATCCTGGGATTGGCCTGACCTCGAGAGCCCCATGGGCTGCTGGAGTCCTGGTAAAGGATGTCAGGACAGTCAGTTAAGCCACTGAGGATATACCTCCAGTAGTTCCTAAACCCTACACCCTGCTGGTCATTCTACCAACCACCAGGACATGGTATTCTGTATTAGTCTTCAATGATGCCTTCTTTTGTATTCTATTAGTCCCAGAGTCACAAGAAATTTTGGCTTGTGAGTGGCAGGACTCAACATACAACTAAAACAATACTTCCGGGCCGTGTTGTCCCAAGGGTTCAAAAATTCCCACACCATCTTTGGGGAAAGCTCAGCTAAAGACCTAAAAGTTCTACCTCTGGAAAAGGAAACACTCCTTCAATATGCAGACGACATTCTGATCGCCAGCCCTACTAAGGAGACCTCTGAACTACGAAGCCAATAAAGGATACAAGTTGTCCAAGAAAAAGCTCAAATATCACAGACTACGGGGACCTGCCTGGGCTTCATTCTCACAGAAGGTCGGAGAAGCCCATCCCAGGAAAGGGAAGAAACAATTTACAGCCTTACCCATTTCTAAAACTAGAAGACAGCTTAGGGGTTCCTGGGGAGGCCAGGGTTTGCTGCTTCTGGATCCCTAACTACAGTCTACTAGCTCGGCCTCTATATGAAACACTGAAAGGAAAAGGTGATGATCCTTTTGAATAGAATGCAGAAGTGGCCTTTCAAGAATGGAAAGAGCAGTCAATTCAGACCCTTGCACAGGAACTCCCTAATTTAGCTAAACCCTTTGACCTTTACATTCCTGGTGAACGGTGAATCGCCATTGGAGTATTAGTGCAAAACCTGGGACCACTTGAAATGGAACAATGCAAGAATGCGATCCAGGTAGGATAAACTACGGTCACCAAGGGGATTGGCCCACCGCCACATCTGGCCAAGATACTGGCAGTATCCGAAAACCTGGAAATCAGCAGCCCAAAAGGCCACCTCCCTCCTAAGGTAAAAGGACCCCACGTGGTGATCCTAACCAACAAACATGCCCTGAAGTTGCAGGGTTGGCTCCGTGGGCACACTGACCTTGAGTGAGGAGGCCCTCCAACTCCAACCTCCATAGAGATAACCGGGGCAAAGGGGCACCATGACGACTCGTGTGAAGGTGTCTGCACGGGCAAATTTAACGCTCATTTCCCACCAGGAAGAGGAATTAACCAGAGGCTCAGCATGCTGTGCCGGAACCAGATTAGGGCCTGAAGCATTCCTGCGGGTTTGCGGCCAGCTCACAAGAAAGCGAGTTGAAGAAAGGAGCTCAGGGACACTGTAATTCACAAACCTGCAGAGTTATAAATGACAGCTATGGTCTAAAAATATATTGAAGGAAGGCTGCGAAGAGGACTTGAAAGTGGGGCAGAATTTCAGGAAAACGATTTCAGGGGGTAGACTGGAATTGCATTTAAAGCATAGGAAAAGAGGCAGAACGACGACAATGATGCACTTGGCCAAAAAGGGCGTATGCGTTTTTTCCTGAATATATTCAGGAAAAAACGCATACGCCCTTTTTGGACAACCAAGCAAGCGTGTAAAGGAAATCTGCACTACAATGAAGTCTCACTGCCCCCCGTTCAAAAGGGCCATCTGAAAAAAGTGTAAAATCCAGAAAGGCAGCACAGACCATGGAGAAGAGGGAGCCTTGTCATGCTGATGGGCGGGATGTAAATTGCCAACAACCACTCTGGAGAAGTGTATGGTGTTTCCAGAAACACGTAGGAAACAAAGCAACACAGCCTATGGCACTTCCACTTATGGTCCTATAGCTTAGGGAAATTAAAATCAAAAACACACAGCCACCCCAAAGTTTCGGACGGCTCTGTTTACAAGAACCTCGTCTACGGTACAAGTTAAATATCCAAGAAAGCGAAAAATGGATAAAGAAATTGTGGTACGTACGTACAATGGAATATCACTCACCAATGAAATCTATGTCATCAGGCCCATTGCGGCATAATGAGTGGATTCAGGTACGATGATTCTAAGTGAAATAAGTCACACAGAAAATGAAACATCATAAGATATCACTAATACAAGGAATGTAAACTTGGCTACACATGAACTGAATTACAAAACAGAACAGGGTCTCAAATTTAGAAAACCAACTTATGCTTGCTTAAGGGGAAATGTGAGTTGGGGTGCTGCATAAAACCAGAGATAGAAATTAGCACAGATACCTTTCCATAAGCCAAATATATAATACTCAAGACCTACCCCTTGCTCAACGAAATGGACTAAACACCCCATATTCAAAGCCTAGGAATACACCTGACTGATCAGAATCTTCAAACCCATGGATTTATATGTCTCCATAAGAGAATCAAGCGTGTGTAGAGCTGCAAGAATGCAGCAGAGAAAATCCGATAAATCCCATTATCAAAATGAATTACAGAAACAAAACACAATGACAGTGAAATAGAGAGCAATTTTTAAATAATTCATTCAGGGCTTGTGATGCAACCTGGATTTACCACATCTACACCCAGAGCTGAGTGAGACATAAGGTTGGACACTTCGGGCTGATAGCATTGGTGAGGTTCGATGAGCAAGTGCAGACCCTTTGAAGTCATACTGCATGGTACCCATTCCATGGGTCCCAACTCTCCAGGTTTGAGGGATTCTTCCTTCAGCTAAAACATGCATGGAAAACCCAAGTATGGTGCACCATGTGACCGGGAAACGTTTTCAAATGCATCTCAGTTTTCGTCCCCTTTTACTCGGGTTCACCATTCCAGACCCTTTACTAACACTCTCCCCACTTGGAGACTCAGTGCCTTTAACCTCCTGTTTGGCACAGTTTGCAATATCTGCGCAAGATGAACAGGAATAGGGGGAATCAATGAGAGACTAGCTGGAGGTGTCTGCACAGGCAAATTTAACGCTCATTTCCCACCAGGAAGAGGAATTCACCAAAGGCTCAGCATGCCATGCCGGAACCAGATTAGGGCCTGAAGCAATCATGTGTGTTTGCGGCCAGCTCACAAGAAAGCGAGTTGAAGAAAGGAGCTCAGGGGCACTGTAATTCACAAACCTGCAGAGTTATAAATGACAGCTATCGTCCAAAAATATATTGAAGGAAGCCTGCGAAGAGGACTTGTAAGTGGGCAGAATTGCAAGAAAACGATTTCGGGGGTAGGCTGGAATTGCATTTAAAGCATAGGAAAAGAGGCAGAACGTCGACAATGATGCACTTGGCCAAAAAGGGCGTATGCGTTTTTTCCTGAATATATTCAGGAAAAAACGCATACGCCCTTTTTGGCCAACCATGCAAGCATGTTAAAGAATTATGCACTACAATGAAGTCTCACAGCCCCCTGGTCAAAAGGGCCATCTAAAAAAAGTGTAAAATCCAGAAAGACAGCACAGGCCATGGAGAACAGGGAGCCTTGTTATGCTGATGGGCGGGATGTAAATTGCCAACAGCCACCCTGGAGAAGTGTATGGTGTTTCCTGAAACACCTAAAAAACAGAGCAACGGAGCCTACGGCACTTCCAGTTATGGTCCTATAGCTTAGGGAAATTAAAATCAAAAACACACAACCACCCCAAATTTTCGGACGGCTCTGTTTACAAGAACCTCATCTACGGTACAAGTTAAATATCCCAGAATGTGAAAAATGGATAAAGAAGTTGTGGTTCGTACGTACAATGGAATATCACTCAGCAATGAAATCTATGTCATCAGGCCCATCACAGCATAATGAGTGGATTCAGCTACAGTGATTCTAAGTGAAATAAGTCACACAGAAAATGAAACATCATAAGATATCACTAATACACGGAATGTAAACTTGGCTACACATGAACTGAATTACAAAACAGAATAGGGACTCAAATTTAGAAAACCAACTTATGCTTGCTTAAGGGCAAAGGTGAGTTGGGGTGCTGCATAAAACCAGAGATTGAAAATAGCACAGATACCGTTCCATAAGCCAAATATGTAATAGTCAAGACCTACTCCTTGTTCAACGACATGGACTCAACACCACATATTCAACGCCTAGGAATATACCTGACTAGTAAGAATCTTAAAACCCGTGGATTTATATTTCTCTGTAGGAGAATCAAGCGTTTGTACAGCGGCATGAACGCAGCAGTGAAAATCCGATAAATCCCATTATCAAACTAAATTACAAAAACAAAACACAATGACAGTGAAAGAGACAGCAATTCTTAAATAATTGATTCAGGGCTTGTGATGAAACCTGGATTTACCACATCTACACCCAGAGCTGGGTGAGGCATAAGGCTGGACACTTCGAACTGATAGCATTGGTGAGGTTCGGTGAGCAAATTCAGACCCTTTTTAGTCATACTGCATGGTACCCATTCCATGGGTCAATAATCTCCAGGTTTAAGGAATTCTTCCTTCAGCTAAAACATGCATGGGAAACCCAGAGTATTGTCCACTGTGAGACTGGGAAACCATTTTAAATGGCTCTCAGGTTTCGTTCCCTGGTACTCGGGTTCACCATTCCAGATGCTTTACTAACCCTCTACCCACTTGGAGAGTCAGTGCCTTTAACCTCCTGTTTGGCACAGTTTGCAATTTCTGCACAAGATGAACAGGAATAGGGAGAACCAATGAGAGACTAGCTGTAGGTGTCTCCACGGGCAAATTGAATGCTCATTTCTCACCAGAAAGAGGAATTTACCAAAGGCTCAGCGTGCCGTGCCGAAACCAGATTACGGCCTGAAGCAATCCTGCGGTTTTGCGGCCAGCTCACAAGAAAGCATGTTGAAGAAAGGAGCTCAGGGACACTGTATTTAACAAACCTGCAGAGTTATTAATGACAGGTATCATACAAAAATATATTGAAGTAAGGCTGCGAGGAGGACTTGAAAGCGGGGCAGTATTCCTGGAATATGATTTCAGGACGTAGACGGGAAGTGCTCTGAAAGCATAGGAGAAGAGGCAGATCCTGGACAATGATGCACTTGGTCAAAATGTGCATATGCGTTTTTTCCAGGGCCCTCATTAAAGAGGGTAGGAGGCTCCCAGAATGCTTTAGTGGCCAACAGAGGGCCCACATCATCAAGGCGACGTGAGCCAGCCAGGCAGGAGTGACCTCACATCAGAGGGCCCACCTCACAGAAGGGTAAGGAACCCAGCCAGGATCAGACTCTCACCAGAGTGCCCACATCAGCAAGGGGCTGTGAACCAGGCAGGAGTGTCATCACACCCGTGGGGCCATATCATCAAAAGTTGAGGTAACAAGAAAATGTGGCCTCAAACCAGAGGACCCACATCACCATGGGTCTTGGAGCGAGGCAGGCAGGATTAACCTCACAACACATGGCCCATTGTATAAAAAAGGTGAGGAATCCAGCAGTTGGAACATCCCAGCAGGCGGCCCAGAGCACCGAGGCTATGAGATCCAGGCAGTGATGAACTCACAACAGAGGGCCCTCATCATGAAACTGTGAGCAAACCAGCCGTTGTGACCTCAGAGCACAAGGCCCACATCCCCATGGGGAAGGGAACCAAGTAGGAGTGTCATCGCACCAGTGGGCACACATCAGAAAATGTGGGGAGCCCAGCAGTTAGGGCCTGACACCAGAGGGCTCTCATCACCGAGGAGAGGAGGCTCCCAGCAGGCTCCAACTGCTACCAGTGGGCCGCCGTCGCCAATGCGGGGTGTGCCAGCCAGGCAAGAGTGACCTCAGAGCAGAGGGCCCACCTCACAAAAGTGTGAGGAACCCAAGGAGGATCAGACTCTCACCAGAGGGCCCACATCACCAAGAGAATGGGAACCAGGCTGGAGTGTCCTCACACCAGTGGGACCTCATCAACGAAATGTGAGTGACCCAGCACACGTGGCCTCAAACCAGAGGACACACATCACCAAGGGGCTGGGAGTGAGGCAGGCAGGAGGAGTCTCAAAACAGAGGGCCCATAGAAGAAAAAAGGTGAGGAATCCCGCAGTTGGAACCTCCCAGCAGGCGGCCAGGAGCAGCGAGGCTATGGGATCCAGACCTAACTGAACTCAAAACAGAGGGCCCTCATCATGAAACTGTGAGCAACCCAGGCTTTGGGACCTCAGAGCAGAAGGCCCACATTCCTATGTGGTTGGGAACATGGCATAAGTGTACTCGCACCTCAGGGCACACATCAGAGAATTTTGGGAGCCCAGAAGTTAGGGTCTGACGCCAGAGGGCCCTCATTACCAAGGGGAGGAGACCCCAAGCAGGCACCAACTCCCAACTGAGGGCCCATGTCGACAAGGTGATGTGTGGCAGCCAGGCAGGAGTGACCTCACAGCAGAGGGCCTACCTCACAGAAGGGTGAGGAACCCAGCCAGGATAAGACTCTCACCAGAGGGCCCACATCACCAAGGGGATCAGAACCAGGCAGGACTGTCTTCACACCAGGGTGACCACATCATAGAAAGGTGAGGAAACCAGCACATGAGGCCTAAACCAGAGGACCCACATCTCCAAGGGGCTCGGATTGAGGCAGGCATGAGTAGCCTCACAACGCAGGGCCAATAGAATAAAAAAGGTGAGGAATCCTGCAGTGGGAACCTCCCAGCAGGCGGCCCAGAGCACCGAGTCTATGTGATCCTGGCTGCAGTGAACTCACAGCAGAGGGCCCACATCATGAAACTGTGAGCAACCCAGCCATTGGGACCTCAGAGCAGAAGGCCCACATCCCCATGGGGATGGGACCCTCGCAGGAGTGTCCTCGCACCACTTAGCACGTATCAGAAAATGTGGGTACCCAGCAGTTAGGGCCTGACGCAAGAGGGCCCTCATCACCGAGGGGAGGAGGCTCCCAGCATGCTCCAACTGCCACAAGAGGGCCGATGTTGCCCAGGCGGGGTGTGCCAGCCAGGCAGGAGTGACCTCACAGCAGAGGGCCCACCTCACAGAAGGGTGAGGAACCCAGCCAGGATCAGACTCTCACCAGAGAGCCCACATCTTCAAGGGGATAGGAACCAGGCAAGAGTGTCCTCACACCAGTGGGGCCACATCGTCGAAAGGTGAGGGACCCAGCACACGTGGCCTCAAACCAGAGGACACACATCACCAAGGGGCTGGGAGTGAGGCAGGCAGGAGGAGTCTCAAAACAGAGGGCCCATAGAAGAAAAAAGGTGAGGAATCCCGCAGTTGTAACCTCCCCGCAGGTGGCCAGGAGCAGCGAGGCTATGGGATCCAGGCCGGAGTGAACTCACACCAGAGGGCCCTCATCATGAAACTGAGCAACCCATCGTTGGGACCTCAGAGCAGAAGGCCCACATTCCCATGGTGTTGGGAACCTGGCAGGAGTGTACTCGCACCACAGGGCGCACATCAGAAAATTTTGGGAGGCCAGGAGTTAGGGCCTGACGCCAGAGGGCCCTCATTACCAAGGGGAGGAGACTCGCAGCAGGCACCAACTCCCACGAGAGAGCCGACGTCGTCAAGGCGGGGTGGGCCAGCCAGGCAGGAGTGACCTCAGAGAAGAGGGCCCACCTCTCAGAAGTGTGAGGAACCCAGCCAGGATCAGACTCTCACCGGAGGGTCCACATCACAAAGGGGATGGGAACCAGGCAGGAGTGTCCTCACACCAGTGGGGCCACATCAGCCAAAGGTGAGGAACCCAGCACATGTGGCCTCAAACTACAGGACACACATAACCAAGGGGCTGGGAGTGAGGCAGGTGTCTGGAGGGGCACATTTAACTCTAATTTCCCACCAGGAAGAGGAATTAACCAAAGGCTCAGAGTGCCGTGTCGGACCCTGATTATGGCCTAAAGCAAACCTGCGGTTCTGTGGCCAGCTTTCAAGGAAACGAGTTAAGAAAGGAAATCACGGGCACTGTAATTCACAAACCTGCAGAGATATAAATGACAGCTATTGGCAAAAATATATTGAAGTAAGTCTGCAAAGAGGACATGAAAACGAGGCAGAATTGCAGGAATCATATTTCAGGAGGTAGATTGGAATTGCATTTAAAGCATGTGAAAAGCGGCAGATCTTTGACACTGATGCACTTGGACAAAAGTGCGTAAACATTTTTTCCTGAATATATTCAGGAAAAAACGCATACGCCCTTTTTGGCCAACCAAGCACTCCAGCAATGGAAATCCGCACTACAATGAAGTCTCATTTCCCATTCGTCAAAAGGGCCATCTGAAAAAAGTGTAAAAACCAGAAACACAGGACAGGCCATGGAGAACAGGGAGCCTTGTTATGCTGATGGGCGGGATGTAAATTGCCAACAGACACTCTGGAGATGTTTATGGTGTATCCTGAAACATCTGAAAAACAAAGCTACAGAGCCTAGGGTACTTCCACTTTTAGCCCTATAGCTTAGGAAAATTAAAATCAACAAGACACAGCCAGCACAAAATTTAGGGCTGCTGTGTTTACAAGAAACTCGAGTCCAGTACAAATTAAATATCCCAGAAAGAAAAAAATGGATAAAGGAGTTGTGCTACTTACGTACAACGGAATATCACTCAGCAATGAAATCAATGTCATCAGGCCTGTAGCAGCAAATTGAGTGGATTTAAATATGATGATTCTAAGAGAAATACGTCACACAGAGAAAGATAAGTATCATAAGATATCACTAATAGAGGGAGTGTAAACTTGGCTACACATAAACTGAAATACAAAACCGAACAGAGTCTCACATTTAGATAAAAACTTATGCTTGCTTAAGGGGAATGTTGAGTTGGGGTGCTGTATAAAACCAGAGATTGAAATTAGCACACATACCGTTCCATAAGCCAAATATGTACTAGACAAGACCTACTCTTTGCTCAACGAAATAGACTCATCCATGGTGTATCACCTCACACATGTTAGAATGGGCATTATCAGAAAATCTACAAACAACAAATGCTGGAAAGGGTGTGGAGATAAGGAACCCTCTTCCACTATTGTTGGGAATGTAAATTGATACAGTCACTGTGGAGAACATTATGGAGTTTCTTATAAAATTAAGAATAGAATTACCATATGATACAGCAATCCCACTACTGGGCATATACACAGACAAAACCATAAATCAAAAAGAGACATTCACCGCAATGTTCATTGCATCACTATTTACAATATCCAGGTAATGGAAGCAACCTAAATGCCCACAGACAGACGAATGCATAAAGATGTGGTACATATATAAAATGGAATATTACTAAGCCATAAAAAAGAATGAAATTGGGTCATTTGTAGAGACGTTGATGGATCTAGAGACTGTCATACAGAGTGAAGTATGTCAGAAATAGAAAAACAAATCTTGTATATTAATGCCTATATGTGGAACCTAGACAAATTGTACAGATGAACCGTTTTGCAAGGCAGAAATAGAGCAACAGATGTAGACAACAAACGTATGGACACCAAGGGGGGAAAGCTGTTGGGGGGTGGTGGTGGGAGGAGTTGAGAGATTGGGATTGGCATATATACATTTATATGTATAAAAGAGATAACCAAAAAGAACCTGCTGTATAAAAAAATAAAATAAAATTCAAATTACAAAAAGTAAAACAGAGAAAATATTCTTCCCTTCACATACATGTATTTATATGAATAAATTATTTCCATGCTTATATCTGTAAATACAAAAAAGAGGAATAAAATCTACCTTGAACCAAAAACGAAAAAAAGAAAAAAAAACAGAACCCACCAGTTACACAGAGGAAAACCATATCAGGGCACTTGCTCCAGTTGTAAGCAATTCTGAAGTTGGTCAGTGGTGGGGAATCATCTCCCATTCAGCCAGCAGGCCCCACGCAACAAGCGTCCTCATTGCAAAGCTGGGGGACCGTGCCGAGGCATCTGTGAGTAAACGTGGGCTGAGCCCCAGGCCAGCTGCTGCTGAAATGTTCCCACCCTTCCCAGGTAAAACACCTGAATATGTACAAGGACTTGAAAGCCTAGAGGAAGGGCCATGGAGCCACATGAGCGACAGCATGCCAGCCGACTTGGTGCCTGCAGGCCAGCCAGGGTGGTCCTGGCCCTGGGTGCTCTTCTGGAAGCTTTCCATTTCCCTGCCTGAGATACCCCTGCTGTCCCGGCCCCCACTGCTTTCTTCCTCACTCACCTCTGCCCAGGGAGAAATTCCAGCGGCAGGTATGGGTGACACATCCTCTTCTTTAGCAGGTGGCATCTTGGCAACTGCTGCAGAAAGTCCAGCAGAGCCCCACTCACACTGGGCCACCCACAAAGCCGTGGCCTCTCACTCCCTCCCACCAGTCCAGCCCCAAGACTGCTGACAGGGCAGAGAAAATGGCGTCAGGCACAGCTGCAGGGGCTCTTGCTGCCTGGAGCGGTGTTTATATTGATCTGAACACAGGCACACCTGGGGAGGGCTGGCCGGCACGGTCAGGCTTCCCAGGCCAGCCAATAATCACCCCTCAGGGGCTCACAGTTGCAGAAACTGGAACTTGCTGAATCGGCCAGGTCCAAGGAACAGGTGTGGGCTCCTGAGAGTCAGGATAGACAAGGGGCTGCAGCTCTGGCTTGTTTTCTAATTATATTATCTGGCCCATGAGTGGGAGACAACTTCAAGAAAACCCTCTCCTAATGAGAGGAACCCAGGAGTCAGGGAGAGGAGGGGTGGCTGGTGGGTGGAGACAGAGGCCTGGTGCCCCGGGTGCAGTGGAAGTCTCTGGAAGACCAGGTGGAGGGAGGCCACACAGAGTGATGCCCAGGGTCACAGACCTGTCGGAGCTGCTGTTTGTTAGTTCAAGTCCTGCTCTGAGGTGCTCTGTGTCAGATCTGAGTGACAGGTGAGCTGGGAGTGCTCTGCAATGAGGGCGATATGCACGGTTCCTGTGTTCCCAGCCCTGCCATGGTACCTGCAAGGGTAGCTCTGTATCCTGGGAGGGGCCTGACTACGAGAGCCCCATGGGCTGCAGGGGGACCTGCCCAGGGAACACCATATCCTGGGAGGGTCCTGAACATGAGAGCCCCGTGGGCTGGGTTGGGGTACCTGCCCAGGTGAGCTCCATATCCTGGGATTGGCCTGACCTCGAGAGCCCCATGGGCTGCTGGAGTCCTGGTAAAGGATGTCAGGACAGTCAGTTAAGCCACTGAGGATATACCTCCAGTAGTTCCTAAACCCTACACCCTGCTGGTCATTCTACCAACCACCAGGACATGGTATTCTGTATTAGTCTTCAATGATGCCTTCTTTTGTATTCTATTAGTCCCAGAGTCACAAGAAATTTTGGCTTGTGAGTGGCAGGACTCAACATACAACTAAAACAATACTTCCGGGCCGTGTTGTCCCAAGGGTTCAAAAATTCCCACACCATCTTTGGGGAAAGCTCAGCTAAAGACCTAAAAGTTCTACCTCTGGAAAAGGAAACACTCCTTCAATATGCAGACGACATTCTGATCGCCAGCCCTACTAAGGAGACCTCTGAACTACGAAGCCAATAAAGGATACAAGTTGTCCAAGAAAAAGCTCAAATATCACAGACTACGGGGACCTGCCTGGGCTTCATTCTCACAGAAGGTCGGAGAAGCCCATCCCAGGAAAGGGAAGAAACAATTTACAGCCTTACCCATTTCTAAAACTAGAAGACAGCTTAGGGGTTCCTGGGGAGGCCAGGGTTTGCTGCTTCTGGATCCCTAACTACAGTCTACTAGCTCGGCCTCTATATGAAACACTGAAAGGAAAAGGTGATGATCCTTTTGAATAGAATGCAGAAGTGGCCTTTCAAGAATGGAAAGAGCAGTCAATTCAGACCCTTGCCCTGGAACTCCCTAATTTAGCTAAACCCTTTGACCTTTACATTCCTGGTGAATGGTGAATCGCCATTGGAGTATTAGTGCAAAACCTGGGACCACTTGAAATGGAACAATGCAAGAATGCGATCCAGGTAGGATAAACTACGGTCACCAAGGGGATTGGCCCACCGCCACATCTGGCCAAGATACTGGCAGTATCCGAAAACCTGGAAATCAGCAGCCCAAAAGGCCACCTCCCTCCTAAGGGAAAAGGACCCCACGTGGTGATCCTAACCACCAAACATGCCCTGAAGTTGCAGGGTTGGCTCCATGGGCACACTGACCTTGGGTGAGGAGGCCCTCCAACTCCAACCTCCATAGAGATAACCGGGGCAAAGGGGCACCATGACGACTCGTGTGAAGGTGTCTGCACGGGCAAATTTAACGCTCATTTCCCACCAGGAAGAGGAATTAACCAAAGGCTCAGCATGCCGTGCCGGAACCAGATTAGGGCCTGAAGCATTCCTGCGGGTTTGCGGCCAGCTCACAAGAAAGCGAGTTGAAGAAAGGAGCTCAGGGACACTGTAATTCACAAACCTGCAGAGTTATAAATGACAGCTATGGTCTAAAAATATATTGAAGGAAGGCTGCGAAGAGGACTTGAAAGTGGGGCAGAATTTCAGGAAAACGATTTCAGGGGGTAGACTGGAATTGCATTTAAAGCATAGGAAAAGAGGCAGAACGACGACAATGATGCACTTGGCCAAAAAGTGCGTATGCGTTTTTTCCTGAATATATTCAGGAAAAAACGCATACGCCCTTTTTGGACAACCAAGCAAGCGTGTAAAGGAAATCTGCACTACAATGAAGTCTCACTGGCCCCCGGTCAAAAGGGCCATCTGAAAAAAGTGTAAAATCCAGAAAGGCAGCACAGACCATGGAGAAGAGGGAGCCTTGTCATGCTGATGGGCGGGATGTAAATTGCCAACAACCACTCTGGAGAAGTGTATGGTGTTTCCAGAAACACGTAGGAAACAAAGCAACACAGCCTATGGCACTTCCACTTATGGTCCTATAGCTTAGGGAAATTAAAATCAAAAACACACAGCCACCCCAAAGTTTCGGACGGCTCTGTTTACAAGAACCTCGTCTACGGTACAAGTTAAATATCCAAGAAAGCGAAAAATGGATAAAGAAATTGTGGTACGTACGTACAATGGAATATCACTCACCAATGAAATCTATGTCATCAGGCCCATTGCGGCATAATGAGTGGATTCAGGTACGATGATTCTAAGTGAAATAAGTCACACAGAAAATGAAACATCATAAGATATCACTAATACAAGGAATGTAAACTTGGCTACACATGAACTGAATTACAAAACAGAACAGGGTCTCAAATTTAGAAAACCAACTTATGCTTGCTTAAGGGGAAATGTGAGTTGGGGTGCTGCATAAAACCAGAGATAGAAATTAGCACAAATACCTTTCCATAAGCCAAATATATAATACTCAAGACCTACCCCTTGCTCAACGAAATGGACTAAACACCCCATATTCAAAGCCTAGGAATACACCTGACTGATCAGAATCTTCAAACCCATGGATTTATATGTCTCCATAAGAGAATCAAGCGTGTGTAGAGCTGCAAGAATGCAGCAGAGAAAATCCGATAAATCCCATTATCAAAATGAATTACAGAAACAAAACACAATGACAGTGAAATAGAGAGCAATTTTTAAATAATTCATTCAGGGCTTGTGATGCAACCTGGATTTACCACATCTACACCCAGAGCTGAGTGAGACATAAGGTTGGACACTTCGGGCTGATAGCATTGGTGAGGTTCGATGAGCAAGTGCAGACCCTTTGAAGTCATACTGCATGGTACCCATTCCATGGGTCCCAACTCTCCAGGTTTGAGGGATTCTTCCTTCAGCTAAAACATGCATGGAAAACCCAAGTATGGTGCACCATGTGACCGGGAAACGTTTTCAAATGCATCTCAGTTTTCGTCCCCTTTTACTCGGGTTCACCATTCCAGACCCTTTACTAACACTCTCCCCACTTGGAGACTCAGTGCCTTTAACCTCCTGTTTGGCACAGTTTGCAATATCTGCGCAAGATGAACAGGAATAGGGGGAATCAATGAGAGACTAGCTGGAGGTGTCTGCACAGGCAAATTTAACGCTCATTTCCCACCAGGAAGAGGAATTCACCAAAGGCTCAGCATGCCGTGCCGGAACCAGATTAGGGCCTGAAGCAATCATGTGTGTTTGCGGCCAGCTCACAAGAAAGCGAGTTGAAGAAAGGAGCTCAGGGGCACTGTAATTCACAAACCTGCAGAGTTATAAATGACAGCTATCGTCCAAAAATATATTGAAGGAAGCCTGCGAAGAGGACTTGTAAGTGGGCAGAATTGCAAGAAAACGATTTCGGGGGTAGGCTGGAATTGCATTTAAAGCATAGGAAAAGAGGCAGAACGTCGACAATGATGCACTTGGCCAAAAAGGGCGTATGCGTTTTTTCCTGAATATATTCAGGAAAAAACGCATACGCCCTTTTTGGCCAACCATGCAAGCATGTTAAAGAATTATGCACTACAATGAAGTCTCACAGCCCCCTGGTCAAAAGGGCCATCTAAAAAAAGTGTAAAATCCAGAAAGACAGCACAGGCCATGGAGAACAGGGAGCCTTGTTATGCTGATGGGCGGGATGTAAATTGCCAACAGCCACCCTGGAGAAGTGTATGGTGTTTCCTGAAACACCTAAAAAACAAAGCAACGGAGCCTACGGCACTTCCAGTTATGGTCCTATAGCTTAGGGAAATTAAAATCAAAAACACACAGCCACCCCAAATTTTCGGACGGCTCTGTTTACAAGAACCTCATCTACGGTACAAGTTAAATATCCCAGAATGTGAAAAATGGATAAAGAAGTTGTGGTTCGTACGTACAATGGAATATCACTCAGCAATGAAATCTATGTCATCAGGCCCATCACGGCATAATGAGTGGATTCAGCTACAGTGATTCTAAGTGAAATAAGTCACACAGAAAATGAAACATCATAAGATATCACTAATACACGGAATGTAAACTTGGCTACACATGAACTGAATTACAAAACAGAACAGGGACTCAAATTTAGAAAACCAACTTATGCTTGCTTAAGGGCAAAGGTGAGTTGGGGTGCTGCATAAAACCAGAGATTGAAAATAGCACAGATACCGTTCCATAAGCCAAATATGTAATAGTCAAGACCTACTCCTTGTTCAACGACATGGACTCAACACCACATATTCAACGCCTAGGAATATACCTGACTAGTAAGAATCTTAAAACCCGTGGATTTATATTTCTCTGTAGGAGAATCAAGCGTTTGTACAGCGGCATGAACGCAGCAGTGAAAATCCGATAAATCCCATTATCAAACTAAATTACAAAAACAAAACACAATGACAGTGAAAGAGACAGCAATTCTTAAATAATTGATTCAGGGCTTGTGATGAAACCTGGATTTACCACATCTACACCCAGAGCTGGGTGAGGCATAAGGCTGGACACTTCGAACTGATAGCATTGGTGAGGTTCGGTGAGCAAATTCAGACCCTTTTTAGTCATACTGCATGGTACCCATTCCATGGGTCAATAATCTCCAGGTTTAAGGAATTCTTCCTTCAGCTAAAACATGCATGGGAAACCCAGAGTATTGTCCACTGTGAGACTGGGAAACCATTTTAAATGGCTCTCAGGTTTCGTTCCCTGGTACTCGGGTTCACCATTCCAGATGCTTTACTAACCCTCTACCCACTTGGAGAGTCAGTGCCTTTAACCTCCTGTTTGGCACAGTTTGCAATTTCTGCACAAGATGAACAGGAATAGGGAGAACCAATGAGAGACTAGCTGTAGGTGTCTCCACGGGCAAATTGAATGCTCATTTCTCACCAGAAAGAGGAATTTACCAAAGGCTCAGCGTGCCGTGCCGAAACCAGATTACGGCCTGAAGCAATCCTGCGGTTTTGCGGCCAGCTCACAAGAAAGCATGTTGAAGAAAGGAGCTCAGGGACACTGTATTTAACAAACCTGCAGAGTTATTAATGACAGGTATCATACAAAAATATATTGAAGTAAGGCTGCGAGGAGGACTTGAAAGCGGGGCAGTATTCCTGGAATATGATTTCAGGACGTAGACGGGAAGTGCTCTGAAAGCATAGGAGAAGAGGCAGATCCTGGACAATGATGCACTTGGTCAAAATGTGCATATGCGTTTTTTCCAGGGCCCTCATTAAAGAGGGTAGGAGGCTCCCAGAATGCTTTAGTGGCCAACAGAGGGCCCACATCATCAAGGCGACGTGAGCCAGCCAGGCAGGAGTGACCTCACATCAGAGGGCCCACCTCACAGAAGGGTAAGGAACCCAGTCAGGATCAGACTCTCACCAGAGTGCCCACATCAGCAAGGGGCTGTGAACCAGGCAGGAGTGTCATCACACCCGTGGGGCCATATCATCAAAAGTTGAGGTAACAAGAAAATGTGGCCTCAAACCAGAGGACCCACATCACCATGGGTCTTGGAGCGAGGCAGGCAGGATTAACCTCACAACACATGGCCCATTGTATAAAAAAGGTGAGGAATCCAGCAGTTGGAACATCCCAGCAGGTGGCCCAGAGCACCGAGGCTATGGGATCCAGGCAGTGATGAACTCACAACAGAGGGCCCTCATCATGAAACTGTGAGCAAACCAGCCGTTGTGACCTCAGAGCACAAGGCCCACATCCCCATGGGGAAGGGAACCAAGTAGGAGTGTCATCGCACCAGTGGGCACACATCAGAAAATGTGGGGAGCCCAGCAGTTAGGGCCTGACACCAGAGGGCTTTCATCACCGAGGAGAGGATGCTCCCAGCAGGCTCCAACTGCTACCAGTGGGCCGCCGTCGCCAATGCGGGGTGTGCCAGCCAGGCAAGAGTGACCTCAGGGCAGAGGGCACACCTCACAAAAGTGTGAGGAACCCAAGGAGGATCAGACTCTCACCAGAGGGCCCACATCACCAAGAGAATGGGAACCAGGCTGGAGTGTCCTCACACCAGTGGGACCTCATCAACGAAATGTGAGTGACCCAGCACACGTGGCCTCAAACCAGAGGACACACATCACCAAGGGGCTGGGAGTGAGGCAGGCAGGAGGAGTCTCAAAACAGAGGGCCCATAGAAGAAAAAAGGTGAGGAATCCCGCAGTTGGAACCTCCCAGCAGGCGGCCAGGAGCAGCGAGGCTATGGGATCCAGACCTGACTGAACTCAAAACAGAGGGCCCTCATCATGAAACTGTGAGCAACCCAGACTTTGGGACCTCAGAGCAGAAGGCCCACATTCCTATGTGGTTGGAAACATGGCATAAGTGTACTCGCACCTCAGGGCACACATCAGAGAATTTTGGGAGCCCAGAAGTTAGGGTCTGACGCCAGAGGGCCCTCATTACCAAGGGGAGGAGACTCCAAGCAGGCACCAACTCCCAACTGAGGGCCCATGTCGACAAGGTGACGTGTGACAGCCAGGCAGGAGTGACCTCACAGCAGAGGGCCTACCTCACAGAAGGGTGAGGAACCCAGCCAGGATAAGACTCTCACCAGGGGGCCCACATCACCAAGGGGAACAGAACCAGGCAGGACTGTCTTCACACCAGGGTGACCACATCATAGAAAGGTGAGGAAACCAGCACATGAGGCCTAAACCAGAGGACCCACATCTCCAAGGGGCTCGGATTGAGGCAGGCATGAGTAGCCTCACAACACAGGGCCAATAGAATAAAAAAGGTGAGGAATCCTGCAGTGGGAACCTCCCAGCAGGCGGCCCAGAGCACCGAGTCTATGTGATCCAGGCTGCAGTGAACTCACAGCAGAGGGCCCACATCATGAAACTGTGAGCAACCCAGCCATTGGGACCTCAGAGCAGAAGGCCCACATCCCCATGGGGATGGGAACCTCGCAGGAGTGTCCTCGCACCACTTAGCACGTATCAGAAAATGTGGGTACCCAGCAGTTAGGGCCTGACGCAAGAGGGCCCTCATCACCGAGGGGAGGAGGCTCCCAGCATGCTCCAACTGCCACAAGAGGGCCGATGTTGCCAAGGCGGGGTGTGCCAGCCAGGCAGGATTGACCTCACAGCAGAGGGCCCACCTCACAGAAGGGTGAGGAACCCAGCCACGATCAGACTCTCACCAGAGAGCCCACATCATCAAGGGGATAGGAACCAGGCAAGAGTGTCCTCACACCAGTGGGGCCACATCGTCGAAAGGTGAGGGACCCAGCACACGTGGCCTCAAACCAGAGGACACACATCACCAAGGGGCTGGGAGTGAGGCAGGCAGGAGGAGTCTCAAAACAGAGGGCCCATAGAAGAAAAAAGGTGAGGAATCCCGCAGTTGTAACCTCCCCGCAGGTGGCCAGGAGCAGCGAGGCTATGGGATCCAGGCCGGAGTGAACTCACACCAGAGGGCCCTCATCATGAAACTGAGCAACCCATCGTTGGGACCTCAGAGCAGAAGGCCCACATTCCCATGGTGTTGGGAACCTGGCAGGAGTGTACTCGCACCACAGGGCGCACATCAGAAAATTTTGGGAGGCCAGGAGTTAGGGCCTGACGCCAGAGGGCCCTCATTACCAAGGGGAGGAGACTCGCAGCAGGCACCAACTCCCACGAGAGAGCCGACGTCGTCAAGGCGGGGTGGGCCAGCCAGGCAGGAGTGACCTCAGAGAAGAGGGCCCACCTCTCAGAAGTGTGAGGAACCCAGCCAGGATCAGACTCTCACCGGAGGGTCCACATCACAAAGGGGATGGGAACCAGGCAGGAGTGTCCTCACACCAGTGGGGCCACATCAGCCAAAGGTGAGGAACCCAGCACATGTGGCCTCAAACTACAGGACACACATAACCAAGGGGCTGGGAGTGAGGCAGGTGTCTGGAGGGGCACATTTAACTCTAATTTCCCACCAGGAAGAGGAATTAACCAAAGGCTCAGAGTGCCGTGTCGGACCCTGATTATGGCCTAAAGCAAACCTGCGGTTATGTGGCCAGCTTTCAAGGAAACGAGTTAAGAAAGGAAATCACGGGCACTGTAATTCACAAACCTGCAGAGATATAAATGACAGCTATTGGCAAAAATATATTGAAGTAAGTCTGCAAAGAGGACATGAAAACGAGGCAGAATTGCAGGAATCATATTTCAGGAGGTAGATTGGAATTGCATTTAAAGCATGTGAAAAGCGGCAGATCTTTGACACTGATGCACTTGGACAAAAGTGCGTAAACATTTTTTCCTGAATATATTCAGGAAAAAACGCATACGCCCTTTTTGGCCAACCAAGCACTCCAGCAATGGAAATCCGCACTACAATGAAGTCTCATTTCCCATTCGTCAAAAGGGCCATCTGAAAAAAGTGTAAAAACCAGAAACACAGGACAGGCCATGGAGAACAGGGAGCCTTGTTATGCTGATGGGCGGGATGTAAATTGCCAACAGACACTCTGGAGATGTTTATGGTGTATCCTGAAACATCTGAAAAACAAAGCTACAGAGCCTAGGGTACTTCCACTTTTAGCCCTATAGCTTAGGAAAATTAAAATCAACAAGACACAGCCAGCACAAAATTTAGGGCTGCTGTGTTTACAAGAAACTCGAGTCCAGTACAAATTAAATATCCCAGAAAGAAAAAAATGGATAAAGGAGTTGTGCTACTTACGTACAACGGAATATCACTCAGCAATGAAATCAATGTCATCAGGCCTGTAGCAGCAAATTGAGTGGATTTAAATATGATGATTCTAAGAGAAATACGTCACACAGAGAAAGATAAGTATCATAAGATATCACTAATAGAGGGAGTGTAAACTTGGCTACACATAAACTGAAATACAAAACCGAACAGAGTCTCACATTTAGATAAAAACTTATGCTTGCTTAAGGGGAATGTTGAGTTGGGGTGCTGTATAAAACCAGAGATTGAAATTAGCACACATACCGTTCCATAAGCCAAATATGTACTAGACAAGACCTACTCTTTGCTCAACGAAATAGACTCATCCATGGTGTATCACCTCACACATGTTAGAATGGGCATTATCAGAAAATCTACAAACAACAAATGCTGGAAAGGGTGTGGAGATAAGGAACCCTCTTCCACTATTGTTGGGAATGTAAATTGATACAGTCACTGTGGAGAACATTATGGAGTTTCTTATAAAATTAAGAATAGAATTACCATATGATACAGCAATCCCACTACTGGGCATATACACAGACAAAACCATAAATCAAAAAGAGACATTCACCGCAATGTTCATTGCATCACTATTTACAATATCCAGGTAATGGAAGCAACCTAAATGCCCACAGACAGACGAATGCATAAAGATGTGGTACATATATAAAATGGAATATTACTAAGCCATAAAAAAGAATGAAATTGGGTCATTTGTAGAGACGTTGATGGATCTAGAGACTGTCATACAGAGTGAAGTATGTCAGAAATAGAAAAACAAATCTTGTATATTAATGCCTATATGTGGAACCTAGACAAATTGTACAGATGAACCGTTTTGCAAGGCAGAAATAGAGCAACAGATGTAGACAACAAACGTATGGACACCAAGGGGGGAAAGCTGTTGGGGGGTGGTGGTGGGAGGAGTTGAGAGATTGGGATTGGCATATATACATTTATATGTATAAAAGAGATAACCAAAAAGAACCTGCTGTATAAAAAAATAAAATAAAATTCAAATTACAAAAAGTAAAACAGAGAAAATATTCTTCCCTTCACATACATGTATTTATATGAATAAATTATTTCCATGCTTATATCTGTAAATACAAAAAAGAGGAATAAAATCTACCTTGAACCAAAAACGAAAAAAAGAAAAAAAAACAGAACCCACCAGTTACACAGAGGAAAACCATATCAGGGCACTTGCTCCAGTTGTAAGCAATTCTGAAGTTGGTCAGTGGTGGGGAATCATCTCCCATTCAGCCAGCAGGCCCCACGCAACAAGCGTCCTCATTGCAAAGCTGGGGGACCGTGCCGAAGCATCTGTGAGTAAACGTGGGCTGAGCCCCAGGCCAGCTGCTGCTGAAATGTTCCCACCCTTCCCAGGTAAAACACCTGAATATGTACAAGGACTTGAAAGCCTAGAGGAAGGGCCATGGAGCCACATGAGCGACAGCATGCCAGCCGACTTGGTGCCTGCAGGCCAGCCAGGGTGGTCCTGGCCCTGGGTGCTCTTCTGGAAGCTTTCCATTTCCCTGCCTGAGATACCCCTGCTGTCCCGGCCCCCACTGCTTTCTTCCTCACTCACCTCTGCCCAGGGAGAAATTCCAGCGGCAGGTATGGGTGACACATCCTCTTCTTTAGCAGGTGGCATCTTGGCAACTGCTGCAGAAAGTCCAGCAGAGCCCCACTCACACTGGGCCACCCACAAAGCCGTGGCCTCTCACTCCCTCCCACCAGTCCAGCCCCAAGACTGCTGACAGGGCAGAGAAAATGGCGTCAGGCACAGCTGCAGGGGCTCTTGCTGCCTGGAGCGGTGTTTATATTGATCTGAACACAGGCACACCTGGGGAGGGCTGGCCGGCACGGTCAGGCTTCCCAGGCCAGCCAATAATCACCCCTCAGGGGCTCACAGTTGCAGAAACTGGAACTTGCTGAATCGGCCAGGTCCAAGGAACAGGTGTGGGCTCCTGAGAGTCAGGATAGACAAGGGGCTGCAGCTCTGGCTTGTTTTCTAATTATATTATCTGGCCCATGAGTGGGAGACAACTTCAAGAAAACCCTCTCCTAATGAGAGGAACCCAGGAGTCAGGGAGAGGAGGGGTGGCTGGTGGGTGGAGACAGAGGCCTGGTGCCCCGGGTGCAGTGGAAGTCTCTGGAAGACCAGGTGGAGGGAGGCCACACAGAGTGATGCCCAGGGTCACAGACCTGTCGGAGCTGCTGTTTGTTAGTTCAAGTCCTGCTCTGAGGTGCTCTGTGTCAGATCTGAGTGACAGGTGAGCTGGGAGTGCTCTGCAATGAGGGCGATATGCACGGTTCCTGTGTTCCCAGCCCTGCCATGGTACCTGCAAGGGTAGCTCTGTATCCTGGGAGGGGCCTGACCACGAGAGCCCCATGGGCTGCAGGGGGACCTGCCCAGGGAACACCATATCCTGGGAGGGTCCTGAACATGAGAGCCCCGTGGGCTGGGTTGGGGTACCTGCCCAGGTGAGCTCCATATCCTGGGATTGGCCTGACCTCGAGAGCCCCATGGGCTGCTGGAGTCCTGGTAAAGGATGTCAGGACAGTCAGTTAAGCCACTGAGGATATACCTCCAGTAGTTCCTAAACCCTACACCCTGCTGGTCATTCTACCAAACACCAGGACATGGTATTCTGTATTAGTCTTCAATGATGCCTTCTTTTGTATTCTATTAGTCCCAGAGTCACAAGAAATTTTGGCTTGTGAGTGGCAGGACTCAACATACAACTAAAACAATACTTCCGGGCCGTGTTGTCCCAAGGGTTCAAAAATTCCCACACCATCTTTGGGGAAAGCTCAGCTAAAGACCTAAAAGTTCTACCTCTGGAAAAGGAAACACTCCTTCAATATGCAGACGACATTCTGATCGCCAGCCCTACTAAGGAGACCTCTGAACTACGAAGCCAATAAAGGATACAAGTTGTCCAAGAAAAAGCTCAAATATCACAGACTACGGGGACCTGCCTGGGCTTCATTCTCACAGAAGGTCGGAGAAGCCCATCCCAGGAAAGGGAAGAAACAATTTACAGCCTTACCCATTTCTAAAACTAGAAGACAGCTTAGGGGTTCCTGGGGAGGCCAGGGTTTGCTGCTTCTGGATCCCTAACTACAGTCTACTAGCTCGGCCTCTATATGAAACACTGAAAGGAAAAGGTGATGATCCTTTTGAATAGAATGCAGAAGTGGCCTTTCAAGAATGGAAAGAGCAGTCAATTCAGACCCTTGCACAGGAACTCCCTAATTTAGCTAAACCCTTTGACCTTTACATTCCTGGTGAATGGTGAATCGCCATTGGAGTATTAGTGCAAAACCTGGGACCACTTGAAATGGAACAATGCAAGAATGCGATCCAGGTAGGATAAACTACGGTCACCAAGGGGATTGGCCCACCGCCACATCTGGCCAAGATACTGGCAGTATCCGAAAACCTGGAAATCAGCAGCCCAAAAGGCCACCTCCCTCCTAAGGGAAAAGGACCCCACGTGGTGATCCTAACCACCAAACATGCCCTGAAGTTGCAGGGTTGGCTCCATGGGCACACTGACCTTGGGTGAGGAGGCCCTCCAACTCCAACCTCCATAGAGATAACCGGGGCAGAGGGGCACCATGACGACTCGTGTGAAGGTGTCTGCACGGGCAAATTTAACGCTCATTTCCCACCAGGAAGAGGAATTAACCAAAGGCTCAGCATGCCGTGCCGGAACCAGATTAGGGCCTGAAGCATTCCTGCGGGTTTGCGGCCAGCTCACAAGAAAGCGAGTTGAAGAAAGGAGCTCAGGGACACTGTAATTCACAAACCTGCAGAGTTATAAATGACAGCTATGGTCTAAAAATATATTGAAGGAAGGCTGCGAAGAGGACTTGAAAGTGGGGCAGAATTTCAGGAAAACGATTTCAGGGGGTAGACTGGAATTGCATTTAAAGCATAGGAAAAGAGGCAGAACGACGACAATGATGCACTTGGCCAAAAAGTGCGTATGCGTTTTTTCCTGAATATATTCAGGAAAAAACGCATACGCCCTTTTTGGACAACCAAGCAAGCGTGTAAAGGAAATCTGCACTACAATGAAGTCTCACTGGCCCCCGGTCAAAAGGGCCATCTGAAAAAAGTGTAAAATCCAGAAAGGCAGCACAGACCATGGAGAAGAGGGAGCCTTGTCATGCTGATGGGCGGGATGTAAATTGCCAACAACCACTCTGGAGAAGTGTATGGTGTTTCCAGAAACACGTAGGAAACAAAGCAACACAGCCTATGGCACTTCCACTTATGGTCCTATAGCTTAGGGAAATTAAAATCAAAAACACACAGCCACCCCAAAGTTTCGGACGGCTCTGTTTACAAGAACCTCGTCTACGGTACAAGTTAAATATCCAAGAAAGCGAAAAATGGATAAAGAAATTGTGGTACGTACGTACAATGGAATATCACTCACCAATGAAATCTATGTCATCAGGCCCATTGCGGCATAATGAGTGGATTCAGGTACGATGATTCTAAGTGAAATAAGTCACACAGAAAATGAAACATCATAAGATATCACTAATACAAGGAATGTAAACTTGGCTACACATGAACTGAATTACAAAACAGAACAGGGTCTCAAATTTAGAAAACCAACTTATGCTTGCTTAAGGGGAAATGTGAGTTGGGGTGCTGCATAAAACCAGAGATAGAAATTAGCACAAATACCTTTCCATAAGCCAAATATATAATACTCAAGACCTACCCCTTGCTCAACGAAATGGACTAAACACCCCATATTCAAAGCCTAGGAATACACCTGACTGATCAGAATCTTCAAACCCATGGATTTATATGTCTCCATAAGAGAATCAAGCGTGTGTAGAGCTGCAAGAATGCAGCAGAGAAAATCCGATAAATCCCATTATCAAAATGAATTACAGAAACAAAACACAATGACAGTGAAATAGAGAGCAATTTTTAAATAATTCATTCAGGGCTTGTGATGCAACCTGGATTTACCACATCTACACCCAGAGCTGAGTGAGACATAAGGTTGGACACTTCGGGCTGATAGCATTGGTGAGGTTCGATGAGCAAGTGCAGACCCTTTGAAGTCATACTGCATGGTACCCATTCCATGGGTCCCAACTCTCCAGGTTTGAGGGATTCTTCCTTCAGCTAAAACATGCATGGAAAACCCAAGTATGGTGCACCATGTGACCGGGAAACGTTTTCAAATGCATCTCAGTTTTCGTCCCCTTTTACTCGGGTTCACCATTCCAGACCCTTTACTAACACTCTCCCCACTTGGAGACTCAGTGCCTTTAACCTCCTGTTTGGCACAGTTTGCAATATCTGCGCAAGATGAACAGGAATAGGGGGAATCAATGAGAGACTAGCTGGAGGTGTCTGCACAGGCAAATTTAACGCTCATTTCCCACCAGGAAGAGGAATTCACCAAAGGCTCAGCATGCCGTGCCGGAACCAGATTAGGGCCTGAAGCAATCATGTGTGTTTGCGGCCAGCTCACAAGAAAGCGAGTTGAAGAAAGGAGCTCAGGGGCACTGTAATTCACAAACCTGCAGAGTTATAAATGACAGCTATCGTCCAAAAATATATTGAAGGAAGCCTGCGAAGAGGACTTGTAAGTGGGCAGAATTGCAAGAAAACGATTTCGGGGGTAGGCTGGAATTGCATTTAAAGCATAGGAAAAGAGGCAGAACGTCGACAATGATGCACTTGGCCAAAAAGGGCGTATGCGTTTTTTCCTGAATATATTCAGGAAAAAACGCATACGCCCTTTTTGGCCAACCATGCAAGCATGTTAAAGAATTATGCACTACAATGAAGTCTCACAGCCCCCTGGTCAAAAGGGCCATCTAAAAAAAGTGTAAAATCCAGAAAGACAGCACAGGCCATGGAGAACAGGGAGCCTTGTTATGCTGATGGGCGGGATGTAAATTGCCAACAGCCACCCTGGAGAAGTGTATGGTGTTTCCTGAAACACCTAAAAAACAAAGCAACGGAGCCTACGGCACTTCCAGTTATGGTCCTATAGCTTAGGGAAATTAAAATCAAAAACACACAGCCACCCCAAATTTTCGGACGGCTCTGTTTACAAGAACCTCATCTACGGTACAAGTTAAATATCCCAGAATGTGAAAAATGGATAAAGAAGTTGTGGTTCGTACGTACAATGGAATATCACTCAGCAATGAAATCTATGTCATCAGGCCCATCACGGCATAATGAGTGGATTCAGCTACAGTGATTCTAAGTGAAATAAGTCACACAGAAAATGAAACATCATAAGATATCACTAATACACGGAATGTAAACTTGGCTACACATGAACTGAATTACAAAACAGAACAGGGACTCAAATTTAGAAAACCAACTTATGCTTGCTTAAGGGCAAAGGTGAGTTGGGGTGCTGCATAAAACCAGAGATTGAAAATAGCACAGATACCGTTCCATAAGCCAAATATGTAATAGTCAAGACCTACTCCTTGTTCAACGACATGGACTCAACACCACATATTCAACGCCTAGGAATATACCTGACTAGTAAGAATCTTAAAACCCGTGGATTTATATTTCTCTGTAGGAGAATCAAGCGTTTGTACAGCGGCATGAACGCAGCAGTGAAAATCCGATAAATCCCATTATCAAACTAAATTACAAAAACAAAACACAATGACAGTGAAAGAGACAGCAATTCTTAAATAATTGATTCAGGGCTTGTGATGAAACCTGGATTTACCACATCTACACCCAGAGCTGGGTGAGGCATAAGGCTGGACACTTCGAACTGATAGCAATGGTGAGGTTCGGTGAGCAAATTCAGACCCTTTTTAGTCATACTGCATGGTACCCATTCCATGGGTCAATAATCTCCAGGTTTAAGGAATTCTTCCTTCAGCTAAAACATGCATGGGAAACCCAGAGTATTGTCCACTGTGAGACTGGGAAACCATTTTAAATGGCTCTCAGGTTTCGTTCCCTGGTACTCGGGTTCACCATTCCAGATGCTTTACTAACCCTCTACCCACTTGGAGAGTCAGTGCCTTTAACCTCCTGTTTGGCACAGTTTGCAATTTCTGCACAAGATGAACAGGAATAGGGAGAACCAATGAGAGACTAGCTGTAGGTGTCTCCACGGGCAAATTGAATGCTCATTTCTCACCAGAAAGAGGAATTTACCAAAGGCTCAGCGTGCCGTGCCGAAACCAGATTACGGCCTGAAGCAATCCTGCGGTTTTGCGGCCAGCTCACAAGAAAGCATGTTGAAGAAAGGAGCTCAGGGACACTGTATTTAACAAACCTGCAGAGTTATTAATGACAGGTATCATACAAAAATATATTGAAGTAAGGCTGCGAGGAGGACTTGAAAGCGGGGCAGTATTCCTGGAATATGATTTCAGGACGTAGACGGGAAGTGCTCTGAAAGCATAGGAGAAGAGGCAGATCCTGGACAATGATGCACTTGGTCAAAATGTGCATATGCGTTTTTTCCAGGGCCCTCATTAAAGAGGGTAGGAGGCTCCCAGAATGCTTTAGTGGCCAACAGAGGGCCCACATCATCAAGGCGACGTGAGCCAGCCAGGCAGGAGTGACCTCACATCAGAGGGCCCACCTCACAGAAGGGTAAGGAACCCAGCCAGGATCAGACTCTCACCAGAGTGCCCACATCAGCAAGGGGCTGTGAACCAGGCAGGAGTGTCATCACACCCGTGGGGCCATATCATCAAAAGTTGAGGTAACAAGAAAATGTGGCCTCAAACCAGAGGACCCACATCACCATGGGTCTTGGAGCGAGGCAGGCAGGATTAACCTCACAACACATGGCCCATTGTATAAAAAAGGTGAGGAATCCAGCAGTTGGAACATCCCAGCAGGCGGCCCAGAGCACCGAGGCTATGGGATCCAGGCAGTGATGAACTCACAACAGAGGGCCCTCATCATGAAACTGTGAGCAAACCAGCCGTTGTGACCTCAGAGCACAAGGCCCACATCCCCATGGGGAAGGGAACCAAGTAGGAGTGTCATCGCACCAGTGGGCACACATCAGAAAATGTGGGGAGCCCAGCAGTTAGGGCCTGACACCAGAGGGCTCTCATCACCGAGGAGAGGAGGCTCCCAGCAGGCTCCAACTGCTACCAGTGGGCCGCCGTCGCCAATGCGGGGTGTGCCAGCCAGGCAAGAGTGACCTCAGAGCAGAGGGCCCACCTCACAAAAGTGTGAGGAACCCAAGGAGGATCAGACTCTCACCAGAGGGCCCACATCACCAAGAGAATGGGAACCAGGCTGGAGTGTCCTCACACCAGTGGGACCTCATCAACGAAATGTGAGTGACCCAGCACACGTGGCCTCAAACCAGAGGACACACATCACCAAGGGGCTGGGAGTGAGGCAGGCAGGAGGAGTCTCAAAACAGAGGGCCCATAGAAGAAAAAAGGTGAGGAATCCCGCAGTTGGAACCTCCCAGCAGGCGGCCAGGAGCAGCGAGGCTATGGGATCCAGACCTGACTGAACTCAAAACAGAGGGCCCTCATCATGAAACTGTGAGCAACCCAGGCTTTGGGACCTCAGAGCAGAAGGCCCACATTCCTATGTGGTTGGGAACATGGCATAAGTGTACTCGCACCTCAGGGCACACATCAGAGAATTTTGGGAGCCCAGAAGTTAGGGTCTGACGCCAGAGGGCCCTCATTACCAAGGGGAGGAGACTCCAAGCAGGCACCAACTCCCAACTGAGGGCCCATGTCGACAAGGTGACGTGTGACAGCCAGGCAGGAGTGACCTCACAGCAGAGGGCCTACCTCACAGAAGGGTGAGGAACCCAGCCAGGATAAGACTCTCACCAGAGGGCCCACATCACCAAGGGCATCAGAACCAGGCAGGACTGTCTTCACACCAGGGTGACCACATCATAGAAAGGTGAGGAAACCAGCACATGAGGCCTAAACCAGAGGACCCACATCTCCAAGGGGCTCGGATTGAGGCAGGCATGAGTAGCCTCACAACACAGGGCCAATAGAATAAAAAAGGTGAGGAATCCTGCAGTGGGAACCTCCCAGCAGGCGGCCCAGAGCACCGAGTCTATGTGATCCAGGCTGCAGTGAACTCACAGCAGAGGGCCCACATCATGAAACTGTGAGCAACCCAGCCATTGGGACCTCAGAGCAGAAGGCCCACATCCCCATGGGGATGGGAACCTCGCAGGAGTGTCCTCGCACCACTTAGCACGTATCAGAAAATGTGGGTACCCAGCAGTTAGGGCCTGACGCAAGAGGGCCCTCATCACCGAGGGGAGGAGGCTCCCAGCATGCTCCAACTGCCACAAGAGGGCCGATGTTGCCCAGGCGGGGTGTGCCAGCCAGGCAGGAGTGACCTCACAGCAGAGGGTCCACCTCACAGAAGGGTGAGGAACACAGCCAGGATCAGACTCTCACCAGAGAGCCCACATCTTCAAGGGGATAGGAACCAGGCAAGAGTGTCCTCACACCAGTGGGGCCACATCATCGAAAGGTGAGGGACCCAGCACACGTGGCCTCAAACCAGAGGACACACATCACCAAGGGGCTGGGAGTGAGGCAGGCAGGAGGAGTCTCAAAACAGAGGGCCCATAGAAGAAAAAAGGTGAGGAATCCCGCAGTTGTAACCTCCCCGCAGGTGGCCAGGAGCAGCGAGGCTATGGGATCCAGGCCGGAGTGAACTCACACCAGAGGGCCCTCATCATGAAACTGAGCAACCCACCGTTGGGACCTCAGAGCAGAAGGCCCACATTCCCATGGTGTTGGGATCCTGGCAGGAGTGTACTCGCACCACAGGGCACACATCAGAAAATTTTGGGAGGCCAGGAGTTAGGGCCTGACGCCAGAGGGCCCTCATTACCAAGGGGAGGAGACTCGCAGCAGGCACCAACTCCCACGAGAGAGCCGACGTCGTCAAGGCGGGGTGGGCCAGCCAGGCAGGAGTGACCTCAGAGAAGAGGGCCCACCTCTCAGAAGTGTGAGGAACCCAGCCAGGATCAGACTCTCACCGGAGTGTCCACATCACCAAGGGGATGGGAACCAGGCAGGAGTGTCCTCACACCAGTGGGGCCACATCAGCCAAAGGTGAGGAACCCAGCACATGTGGCCTCAAACTACAGGACACACATAACCAAGGGGCTGGGAGTGAGGCAGGTGTCCGGAGGGGCACATTTAACTCTAATTTCCCACCAGGAAGAGGAATTAACCAAAGGCTCAGAGTGCCGTGTCGGACCCTGATTATGGCCTAAAGCAAACCTGCGGCTCTGTGGCCAGCTTTCAAGGAAACGAGTTAAGAAAGGAAATCACGGGCACTGTAGTTCACAAACCTGCAGAGATATAAATGACAGCTATTGGCAAAAATATATTGAAGTAAGTCTGCAAAGAGGACTTGAAAACGAGGCAGAATTGCAGGAATCATATTTCAGGAGGTAGATTGGAATTGCATTTAAAGCATGTGAAAAGCGGCAGATCTTTGACACTGATGCACTTGGACAAAAGTGCGTAAACATTTTTTCCTGAATATATTCAGGAAAAAACGCATATGCCCTTTTTGGCCAACCAAGCACTCCAGCAATGGAAATCCGCACTACAATGAAGTCTCATTTCCCATTCGTCAAAAGGGCCATCTGAAAAAAGTGTGAAAACCAGAAACACAGCACAGGCCATGGAGAACAGGGAGCCTTGTTATGCTGATGGGCGGGATGTAAATTGCCAACAGACACTCTGGAGATGTTTATGGTGTATCCTGAAACATCTGAAAAACAAAGCTACAGAGCCTAGGGTACTTCCACTTTTAGCCCTATAGCTTAGGAAAATTAAAATCAACAAGACACAGCCAGCACAAAATTTAGGGCTGCTGTGTTTACAAGAAACTCGAGTCCAGTACAAATTAAATATCCCAGAAAGAAAAAAATGGATAAAGGAGTTGTGCTACTTACGTACAACGGAATATCACTCAGTAATGAAATCAATGTCATCAGGCCTGTAGCAGCAAATTGAGTGGATTTAAATATGATGATTCTAAGAGAAATACGTCACACAGAGAAAGATAAGTATCATAAGATATCACTAATAGAGGGAGTGTAAACTTGGCTACACATAAACTGAAATACAAAACCGAACAGAGTCTCACATTTAGATAAAAACTTATGCTTGCTTAAGGGGAATGTTGAGTTGGGGTGCTGTATAAAACCAGAGATTGAAATTAGCACACATACCGTTCCATAAGCCAAATATGTACTAGACAAGACCTACTCTTTGCTCAACGAAATAGACTCATCCATGGTGTATCACCTCACACATGTTAGAATGGGCATCATCAGAAAATCTACAAACAACAAATGCTGGAAAGGGTGTGGAGATAAGGAACCCTCTTCCACTATTGTTGGGAATGTAAATTGATACAGTCACTGTGGAGAACATTATGGAGTTTCTTATAAAATTAAGAATAGAATTACCATATGATACAGCAATCCCACTACTGGGCATATACCCAGACAAAACCATAAATCAAAAAGAGACATTCACCGCAATGTTCATTGCATCACTATTTACAATATCCAGGTAATGGAAGCAACCTAAATGCCCACAGACAGACGAATGCATAAAGAAGTGGTACATATATAAAATGGAATATTACTAAGCCATAAAAAGGAATGAAATTGGGTCATTTGTAGAGACGTTGATGGATCTAGAGACTGTCATACAGAGTGAAGTAAGTCAGAAATAGAAAAACAAATCTTGTATATTAATGCCTATATGTGGAACCTAGACAAATTTTACAGATGAACCGTTTTGCAAGGCAGAAATAGAGCAACAGATGTAGACAACAAACGTATGGACACCAAGGGGGGAAAGCTGTTGGGGGGTGGTGGTGGGAGGAGTTGAGAGATTGGGATTGGCATATATACATTTATATGTATAAAAGAGATAACCAAAAAGAACCTGCTGTATAAAAAAATAAAATAAAATTCAAATTACAAAAAGTAAAACAGAGAAAATATTCTTCCCTTCACATACATGTATTTATATGAATAAATTATTTCCATGCTTATATCTGTAAATACAAAAAAGAGGAATAAAATCTACTTTGAACCAAAAACGAAAAAAAGAAAAAAAAACAGAACCCACCAGTTACACAGAGGAAAACCGTATCAGGGCACTTGCTCCAGGTGTAAGAAGTTGGTCAGTGGTGGGGAATCATCTCCCATTCAGCCAGCAGGCCCCACGCAACAAGCGTCCTCATTGCAAAGCTGGGGGACCGTGCCGAGGCATCTGTGAGTAAACGTGGGCTGAGCCCCAGGCCAGCTGCTGCTGAAATGTTCCCACCCTTCCCAGGTAAAACACCTGAATATGTACAAGGACTTGAAAGCCTAGAGGAAGGGCCATGGAGCCACATGAGCGACAGCATGCCAGCCGACTTGGTGCCTGCAGGCCAGCCAGGGTGGTCCTGGCCCTGGGTGCTCTTCTGGAAGCTTTCCATTTCCCTGCCTGAGATACCCCTGCTGTCCCGGCCCCCACTGCTTTCTTCCTCACTCACCTCTGCCCAGGGAGAAATTCCAGCGGCAGGTATGGGTGACACATCCTCTTCTTTAGCAGGTGGCATCTTGGCAACTGCTGCAGAAAGTCCAGCAGAGCCCCACTCACACTGGGCCACCCACAAAGCCGTGGCCTCTCACTCCCTCCCACCAGTCCAGCCCCAAGACTGCTGACAGGGCAGAGAAAATGGCGTCAGGCACAGCTGCAGGGGCTCTTGCTGCCTGGAGCGGTGTTTATATTGATCTGAACCCAGGCACACCTGGGGAGGGCTGGCCGGCACGGTCGGGCTTCCCAGGCCAGCCAATAATCACCCCTCAGGGGCTCACAGTTGCAGAAACTGGAACTTGCTGAATCGGCCAGGTCCAAGGAACAGGTGTGGGCTCCTGAGAGTCAGGATAGACAAGGGGCTGCAGCTCTGGCTTGTTTTCTAATTATATTATCTGGCCCATGAGTGGGAGACAACTTCAAGAAAACCCTCTCCTAATGAGAGGAACCCAGGAGTCAGGGAGAGGAGGGGTGGCTGGTGGGTGGAGACAGAGGCCTGGTGCCCCGGGTGCAGTGGAAGTCTCTGGAAGACCAGGTGGAGGGAGGCCACACAGAGTGATGCCCAGGGTCACAGACCTGTCGGAGCTGCTGTTTGTTAGTTCAAGTCCTGCTCTGAGGTGCTCTGTGTCAGATCTGAGTGACAGGTGAGCTGGGAGTGCTCTGCAATGAGGGCGATATGCACGGTTCCTGTGTTCCCAGCCCTGCCATGGTACCTGCAAGGGTAGCTCTGTATCCTGGGAGGGGCCTGACCACGAGAGCCCCATGGGCTGCAGGGGGACCTGCCCAGGGAACACCATATCCTGGGAGGGTCCTGAACATGAGAGCCCCGTGGGCTGGGTTGGGGTACCTGCCCAGGTGAGCTCCATATCCTGGGATTGGCCTGACCTCGAGAGCCCCATGGGCTGCTGGAGTCCTGGTAAAGGATGTCAGGACAGTCAGTTAAGCCACTGAGGATATACCTCCAGTAGTTCCTAAACCCTACACCCTGCTGGTCATTCTACCAACCACCAGGACATGGTATTCTGTATTAGTCTTCAATGATGCCTTCTTTTGTATTCTATTAGTCCCAGAGTCACAAGAAATTTTGGCTTGTGAGTGGCAGGACTCAACATACAACTAAAACAATACTTCCGGGCCGTGTTGTCCCAAGGGTTCAAAAATTCCCACACCATCTTTGGGGAAAGCTCAGCTAAAGACCTAAAAGTTCTACCTCTGGAAAAGGAAACACTCCTTCAATATGCAGACGACATTCTGATCGCCAGCCCTACTAAGGAGACCTCTGAACTACGAAGCCAATAAAGGATACAAGTTGTCCAAGAAAAAGCTCAAATATCACAGACTACGGGGACCTGCCTGGGCTTCATTCTCACAGAAGGTCGGAGAAGCCCATCCCAGGAAAGGGAAGAAACAATTTACAGCCTTACCCATTTCTAAAACTAGAAGACAGCTTAGGGGTTCCTGGGGAGGCCAGGGTTTGCTGCTTCTGGATCCCTAACTACAGTCTACTAGCTCGGCCTCTATATGAAACACTGAAAGGAAAAGGTGATGATCCTTTTGAATAGAATGCAGAAGTGGCCTTTCAAGAATGGAAAGAGCAGTCAATTCAGACCCTTGCACAGGAACTCCCTAATTTAGCTAAACCCTTTGACCTTTACATTCCTGGTGAACGGTGAATCGCCATTGGAGTATTAGTGCAAAACCTGGGACCACTTGAAATGGAACAATGCAAGAATGCGATCCAGGTAGGATAAACTACGGTCACCAAGGGGATTGGCCCACCGCCACATCTGGCCAAGATACTGGCAGTATCCGAAAACCTGGAAATCAGCAGCCCAAAAGGCCACCTCCCTCCTAAGGTAAAAGGACCCCACGTGGTGATCCTAACCAACAAACATGCCCTGAAGTTGCAGGGTTGGCTCCGTGGGCACACTGACCTTGAGTGAGGAGGCCCTCCAACTCCAACCTCCATAGAGATAACCGGGGCAAAGGGGCACCATGACGACTCGTGTGAAGGTGTCTGCACGGGCAAATTTAACGCTCATTTCCCACCAGGAAGAGGAATTAACCAGAGGCTCAGCATGCTGTGCCGGAACCAGATTAGGGCCTGAAGCATTCCTGCGGGTTTGCGGCCAGCTCACAAGAAAGCGAGTTGAAGAAAGGAGCTCAGGGACACTGTAATTCACAAACCTGCAGAGTTATAAATGACAGCTATGGTCTAAAAATATATTGAAGGAAGGCTGCGAAGAGGACTTGAAAGTGGGGCAGAATTTCAGGAAAACGATTTCAGGGGGTAGACTGGAATTGCATTTAAAGCATAGGAAAAGAGGCAGAACGACGACAATGATGCACTTGGCCAAAAAGGGCGTATGCGTTTTTTCCTGAATATATTCAGGAAAAAACGCATACGCCCTTTTTGGACAACCAAGCAAGCGTGTAAAGGAAATCTGCACTACAATGAAGTCTCACTGCCCCCCGTTCTAAAGGGCCATCTGAAAAAAGTGTAAAATCCAGAAAGGCAGCACAGACCATGGAGAAGAGGGAGCCTTGTCATGCTGATGGGCGGGATGTAAATTGCCAACAACCACTCTGGAGAAGTGTATGGTGTTTCCAGAAACACGTAGGAAACAAAGCAACACAGCCTATGGCACTTCCACTTATGGTCCTATAGCTTAGGGAAATTAAAATCAAAAACACACAGCCACCCCAAAGTTTCGGACGGCTCTGTTTACAAGAACCTCGTCTACGGTACAAGTTAAATATCCAAGAAAGCGAAAAATGGATAAAGAAATTGTGGTACGTACGTACAATGGAATATCACTCACCAATGAAATCTATGTCATCAGGCCCATTGCGGCATAATGAGTGGATTCAGGTACGATGATTCTAAGTGAAATAAGTCACACAGAAAATGAAACATCATAAGATATCACTAATACAAGGAATGTAAACTTGGCTACACATGAACTGAATTACAAAACAGAACAGGGTCTCAAATTTAGAAAACCAACTTATGCTTGCTTAAGGGGAAATGTGAGTTGGGGTGCTGCATAAAACCAGAGATAGAAATTAGCACAGATACCTTTCCATAAGCCAAATATATAATACTCAAGACCTACCCCTTGCTCAACGAAATGGACTAAACACCCCATATTCAAAGCCTAGGAATACACCTGACTGATCAGAATCTTCAAACCCATGGATTTATATGTCTCCATAAGAGAATCAAGCGTGTGTAGAGCTGCAAGAATGCAGCAGAGAAAATCCGATAAATCCCATTATCAAAATGAATTACAGAAACAAAACACAATGACAGTGAAATAGAGAGCAATTTTTAAATAATTCATTCAGGGCTTGTGATGCAACCTGGATTTACCACATCTACACCCAGAGCTGAGTGAGACATAAGGTTGGACACTTCGGGCTGATAGCATTGGTGAGGTTCGATGAGCAAGTGCAGACCCTTTGAAGTCATACTGCATGGTACCCATTCCATGGGTCCCAACTCTCCAGGTTTGAGGGATTCTTCCTTCAGCTAAAACATGCATGGAAAACCCAAGTATGGTGCACCATGTGACCGGGAAACGTTTTCAAATGCATCTCAGTTTTCGTCCCCTTTTACTCGGGTTCACCATTCCAGACCCTTTACTAACACTCTCCCCACTTGGAGACTCAGTGCCTTTAACCTCCTGTTTGGCACAGTTTGCAATATCTGCGCAAGATGAACAGGAATAGGGGGAATCAATGAGAGACTAGCTGGAGGTGTCTGCACAGGCAAATTTAACGCTCATTTCCCACCAGGAAGAGGAATTCACCAAAGGCTCAGCATGCCATGCCGGAACCAGATTAGGGCCTGAAGCAATCATGTGTGTTTGCGGCCAGCTCACAAGAAAGCGAGTTGAAGAAAGGAGCTCAGGGGCACTGTAATTCACAAACCTGCAGAGTTATAAATGACAGCTATCGTCCAAAAATATATTGAAGGAAGCCTGCGAAGAGGACTTGTAAGTGGGCAGAATTGCAAGAAAACGATTTCGGGGGTAGGCTGGAATTGCATTTAAAGCATAGGAAAAGAGGCAGAACGTCGACAATGATGCACTTGGCCAAAAAGGGCGTATGCGTTTTTTCCTGAATATATTCAGGAAAAAACGCATACGCCCTTTTTGGCCAACCATGCAAGCATGTTAAAGAATTATGCACTACAATGAAGTCTCACAGCCCCCTGGTCAAAAGGGCCATCTAAAAAAAGTGTAAAATCCAGAAAGACAGCACAGGCCATGGAGAACAGGGAGCCTTGTTATGCTGATGGGCGGGATGTAAATTGCCAACAGCCACCCTGGAGAAGTGTATGGTGTTTCCTGAAACACCTAAAAAACAGAGCAACGGAGCCTACGGCACTTCCAGTTATGGTCCTATAGCTTAGGGAAATTAAAATCAAAAACACACAACCACCCCAAATTTTCGGACGGCTCTGTTTACAAGAACCTCATCTACGGTACAAGTTAAATATCCCAGAATGTGAAAAATGGATAAAGAAGTTGTGGTTCGTACGTACAATGGAATATCACTCAGCAATGAAATCTATGTCATCAGGCCCATCACAGCATAATGAGTGGATTCAGCTACAGTGATTCTAAGTGAAATAAGTCACACAGAAAATGAAACATCATAAGATATCACTAATACACGGAATGTAAACTTGGCTACACATGAACTGAATTACAAAACAGAATAGGGACTCAAATTTAGAAAACCAACTTATGCTTGCTTAAGGGCAAAGGTGAGTTGGGGTGCTGCATAAAACCAGAGATTGAAAATAGCACAGATACCGTTCCATAAGCCAAATATGTAATAGTCAAGACCTACTCCTTGTTCAACGACATGGACTCAACACCACATATTCAACGCCTAGGAATATACCTGACTAGTAAGAATCTTAAAACCCGTGGATTTATATTTCTCTGTAGGAGAATCAAGCGTTTGTACAGCGGCATGAACGCAGCAGTGAAAATCCGATAAATCCCATTATCAAACTAAATTACAAAAACAAAACACAATGACAGTGAAAGAGACAGCAATTCTTAAATAATTGATTCAGGGCTTGTGATGAAACCTGGATTTACCACATCTACACCCAGAGCTGGGTGAGGCATAAGGCTGGACACTTCGAACTGATAGCATTGGTGAGGTTCGGTGAGCAAATTCAGACCCTTTTTAGTCATACTGCATGGTACCCATTCCATGGGTCAATAATCTCCAGGTTTAAGGAATTCTTCCTTCAGCTAAAACATGCATGGGAAACCCAGAGTATTGTCCACTGTGAGACTGGGAAACCATTTTAAATGGCTCTCAGGTTTCGTTCCCTGGTACTCGGGTTCACCATTCCAGATGCTTTACTAACCCTCTACCCACTTGGAGAGTCAGTGCCTTTAACCTCCTGTTTGGCACAGTTTGCAATTTCTGCACAAGATGAACAGGAATAGGGAGAACCAATGAGAGACTAGCTGTAGGTGTCTCCACGGGCAAATTGAATGCTCATTTCTCACCAGAAAGAGGAATTTACCAAAGGCTCAGCGTGCCGTGCCGAAACCAGATTACGGCCTGAAGCAATCCTGCGGTTTTGCGGCCAGCTCACAAGAAAGCATGTTGAAGAAAGGAGCTCAGGGACACTGTATTTAACAAACCTGCAGAGTTATTAATGACAGGTATCATACAAAAATATATTGAAGTAAGGCTGCGAGGAGGACTTGAAAGCGGGGCAGTATTCCTGGAATATGATTTCAGGACGTAGACGGGAAGTGCTCTGAAAGCATAGGAGAAGAGGCAGATCCTGGACAATGATGCACTTGGTCAAAATGTGCATATGCGTTTTTTCCAGGGCCCTCATTAAAGAGGGTAGGAGGCTCCCAGAATGCTTTAGTGGCCAACAGAGGGCCCACATCATCAAGGCGACGTGAGCCAGCCAGGCAGGAGTGACCTCACATCAGAGGGCCCACCTCACAGAAGGGTAAGGAACCCAGCCAGGATCAGACTCTCACCAGAGTGCCCACATCAGCAAGGGGCTGTGAACCAGGCAGGAGTGTCATCACACCCGTGGGGCCATATCATCAAAAGTTGAGGTAACAAGAAAATGTGGCCTCAAACCAGAGGACCCACATCACCATGGGTCTCGGAGCGAGGCAGGCAGGATTAACCTCACAACACATGGCCCATTGTATAAAAAAGGTGAGGAATCCAGCAGTTGGAACATCCCAGCAGGCGGCCCAGAGCACCGAGGCTATGAGATCCAGGCAGTGATGAACTCACAACAGAGGGCCCTCATCATGAAACTGTGAGCAAACCAGCCGTTGTGACCTCAGAGCACAAGGCCCACATCCCCATGGGGAAGGGAACCAAGTAGGAGTGTCATCGCACCAGTGGGCACACATCAGAAAATGTGGGGAGCCCAGCAGTTAGGGCCTGACACCAGAGGGCTCTCATCACCGAGGAGAGGAGGCTCCCAGCAGGCTCCAACTGCTACCAGTGGGCCGCCGTCGCCAATGCGGGGTGTGCCAGCCAGGCAAGAGTGACCTCAGAGCAGAGGGCCCACCTCACAAAAGTGTGAGGAACCCAAGGAGGATCAGACTCTCACCAGAGGGCCCACATCACCAAGAGAATGGGAACCAGGCTGGAGTGTCCTCACACCAGTGGGACCTCATCAACGAAATGTGAGTGACCCAGCACACGTGGCCTCAAACCAGAGGACACACATCACCAAGGGGCTGGGAGTGAGGCAGGCAGGAGGAGTCTCAAAACAGAGGGCCCATAGAAGAAAAAAGGTGAGGAATCCCGCAGTTGGAACCTCCCAGCAGGCGGCCAGGAGCAGCGAGGCTATGGGATCCAGACCTAACTGAACTCAAAACAGAGGGCCCTCATCATGAAACTGTGAGCAACCCAGGCTTTGGGACCTCAGAGCAGAAGGCCCACATTCCTATGTGGTTGGGAACATGGCATAAGTGTACTCGCACCTCAGGGCACACATCAGAGAATTTTGGGAGCCCAGAAGTTAGGGTCTGACGCCAGAGGGCCCTCATTACCAAGGGGAGGAGACCCCAAGCAGGCACCAACTCCCAACTGAGGGCCCATGTCGACAAGGTGATGTGTGGCAGCCAGGCAGGAGTGACCTCACAGCAGAGGGCCTACCTCACAGAAGGGTGAGGAACCCAGCCAGGATAAGACTCTCACCAGAGGGCCCACATCACCAAGGGGATCAGAACCAGGCAGGACTGTCTTCACACCAGGGTGACCACATCATAGAAAGGTGAGGAAACCAGCACATGAGGCCTAAACCAGAGGACCCACATCTCCAAGGGGCTCGGATTGAGGCAGGCATGAGTAGCCTCACAACGCAGGGCCAATAGAATAAAAAAGGTGAGGAATCCTGCAGTGGGAACCTCCCAGCAGGCGGCCCAGAGCACCGAGTCTATGTGATCCTGGCTGCAGTGAACTCACAGCAGAGGGCCCACATCATGAAACTGTGAGCAACCCAGCCATTGGGACCTCAGAGCAGAAGGCCCACATCCCCATGGGGATGGGACCCTCGCAGGAGTGTCCTCGCACCACTTAGCACGTATCAGAAAATGTGGGTACCCAGCAGTTAGGGCCTGACGCAAGAGGGCCCTCATCACCGAGGGGAGGAGGCTCCCAGCATGCTCCAACTGCCACAAGAGGGCCGATGTTGCCCAGGCGGGGTGTGCCAGCCAGGCAGGAGTGACCTCACAGCAGAGGGCCCACCTCACAGAAGGGTGAGGAACCCAGCCAGGATCAGACTCTCACCAGAGAGCCCACATCTTCAAGGGGATAGGAACCAGGCAAGAGTGTCCTCACACCAGTGGGGCCACATCATCGAAAGGTGAGGGACCCAGCACACGTGGCCTCAAACAAGAGGACACACATCACCAAGGGGCTGGGAGTGAGGCAGGCAGGAGGAGTCTCAAAACAGAGGGCCCATAGAAGAAAAAAGGTGAGGAATCCCGCAGTTGTAACCTCCCCGCAGGTGGCCAGGAGCAGCGAGGCTATGGGATCCAGGCCGGAGTGAACTCACACCAGAGGGCCCTCATCATGAAACTGAGCAACCCATCGTTGGGACCTCAGAGCAGAAGGCCCACATTCCCATGGTGTTGGGAACCTGGCAGGAGTGTACTCGCACCACAGGGCGCACATCAGAAAATTTTGGGAGGCCAGGAGTTAGGGCCTGACGCCAGAGGGCCCTCATTACCAAGGGGAGGAGACTCGCAGCAGGCACCAACTCCCACGAGAGAGCCGACGTCGTCAAGGCGGGGTGGGCCAGCCAGGCAGGAGTGACCTCAGAGAAGAGGGCCCACCTCTCAGAAGTGTGAGGAACCCAGCCAGGATCAGACTCTCACCGGAGGGTCCACATCACAAAGGGGATGGGAACCAGGCAGGAGTGTCCTCACACCAGTGGGGCCACATCAGCCAAAGGTGAGGAACCCAGCACATGTGGCCTCAAACTACAGGACACACATAACCAAGGGGCTGGGAGTGAGGCAGGTGTCTGGAGGGGCACATTTAACTCTAATTTCCCACCAGGAAGAGGAATTAACCAAAGGCTCAGAGTGCCGTGTCGGACCCTGATTATGGCCTAAAGCAAACCTGCGGTTCTGTGGCCAGCTTTCAAGGAAACGAGTTAAGAAAGGAAATCACGGGCACTGTAATTCACAAACCTGCAGAGATATAAATGACAGCTATTGGCAAAAATATATTGAAGTAAGTCTGCAAAGAGGACATGAAAACGAGGCAGAATTGCAGGAATCATATTTCAGGAGGTAGATTGGAATTGCATTTAAAGCATGTGAAAAGCGGCAGATCTTTGACACTGATGCACTTGGACAAAAGTGCGTAAACATTTTTTCCTGAATATATTCAGGAAAAAACGCATACGCCCTTTTTGGCCAACCAAGCACTCCAGCAATGGAAATCCGCACTACAATGAAGTCTCATTTCCCATTCGTCAAAAGGGCCATCTGAAAAAAGTGTAAAAACCAGAAACACAGGACAGGCCATGGAGAACAGGGAGCCTTGTTATGCTGATGGGCGGGATGTAAATTGCCAACAGACACTCTGGAGATGTTTATGGTGTATCCTGAAACATCTGAAAAACAAAGCTACAGAGCCTAGGGTACTTCCACTTTTAGCCCTATAGCTTAGGAAAATTAAAATCAACAAGACACAGCCAGCACAAAATTTAGGGCTGCTGTGTTTACAAGAAACTCGAGTCCAGTACAAATTAAATATCCCAGAAAGAAAAAAATGGATAAAGGAGTTGTGCTACTTACGTACAACGGAATATCACTCAGCAATGAAATCAATGTCATCAGGCCTGTAGCAGCAAATTGAGTGGATTTAAATATGATGATTCTAAGAGAAATACGTCACACAGAGAAAGATAAGTATCATAAGATATCACTAATAGAGGGAGTGTAAACTTGGCTACACATAAACTGAAATACAAAACCGAACAGAGTCTCACATTTAGATAAAAACTTATGCTTGCTTAAGGGGAATGTTGAGTTGGGGTGCTGTATAAAACCAGAGATTGAAATTAGCACACATACCGTTCCATAAGCCAAATATGTACTAGACAAGACCTACTCTTTGCTCAACGAAATAGACTCATCCATGGTGTATCACCTCACACATGTTAGAATGGGCATTATCAGAAAATCTACAAACAACAAATGCTGGAAAGGGTGTGGAGATAAGGAACCCTCTTCCACTATTGTTGGGAATGTAAATTGATACAGTCACTGTGGAGAACATTATGGAGTTTCTTATAAAATTAAGAATAGAATTACCATATGATACAGCAATCCCACTACTGGGCATATACACAGACAAAACCATAAATCAAAAAGAGACATTCACCGCAATGTTCATTGCATCACTATTTACAATATCCAGGTAATGGAAGCAACCTAAATGCCCACAGACAGACGAATGCATAAAGATGTGGTACATATATAAAATGGAATATTACTAAGCCATAAAAAAGAATGAAATTGGGTCATTTGTAGAGACGTTGATGGATCTAGAGACTGTCATACAGAGTGAAGTATGTCAGAAATAGAAAAACAAATCTTGTATATTAATGCCTATATGTGGAACCTAGACAAATTGTACAGATGAACCGTTTTGCAAGGCAGAAATAGAGCAACAGATGTAGACAACAAACGTATGGACACCAAGGGGGGAAAGCTGTTGGGGGGTGGTGGTGGGAGGAGTTGAGAGACTGGGATTGGCATATATACATTTATATGTATAAAAGAGATAACCAAAAAGAACCTGCTGTATAAAAAAATAAAATAAAATTCAAATTACAAAAAGTAAAACAGAGAAAATATTCTTCCCTTCACATACATGTATTTATATGAATAAATTATTTCCATGCTTATATCTGTAAATACAAAAAAGAGGAATAAAATCTACCTTGAACCAAAAACGAAAAAAAGAAAAAAAAACAGAACCCACCAGTTACACAGAGGAAAACCATATCAGGGCACTTGCTCCAGTTGTAAGCAATTCTGAAGTTGGTCAGTGGTGGGGAATCATCTCCCATTCAGCCAGCAGGCCCCACGCAACAAGCGTCCTCATTGCAAAGCTGGGGGACCGTGCCGAGGCATCTGTGAGTAAACGTGGGCTGAGCCCCAGGCCAGCTGCTGCTGAAATGTTCCCACCCTTCCCAGGTAAAACACCTGAATATGTACAAGGACTTGAAAGCCTAGAGGAAGGGCCATGGAGCCACATGAGCGACAGCATGCCAGCCGACTTGGTGCCTGCAGGCCAGCCAGGGTGGTCCTGGCCCTGGGTGCTCTTCTGGAAGCTTTCCATTTCCCTGCCTGAGATACCCCTGCTGTCCCGGCCCCCACTGCTTTCTTCCTCACTCACCTCTGCCCAGGGAGAAATTCCAGCGGCAGGTATGGGTGACACATCCTCTTCTTTAGCAGGTGGCATCTTGGCAACTGCTGCAGAAAGTCCAGCAGAGCCCCACTCACACTGGGCCACCCACAAAGCCGTGGCCTCTCACTCCCTCCCACCAGTCCAGCCCCAAGACTGCTGACAGGGCAGAGAAAATGGCGTCAGGCACAGCTGCAGGGGCTCTTGCTGCCTGGAGCGGTGTTTATATTGATCTGAACCCAGGCACACCTGGGGAGGGCTGGCCGGCACGGTCGGGCTTCCCAGGCCAGCCAATAATCACCCCTCAGGGGCTCACAGTTGCAGAAACTGGAACTTGCTGAATCGGCCAGGTCCAAGGAACAGGTGTGGGCTCCTGAGAGTCAGGATAGACAAGGGGCTGCAGCTCTGGCTTGTTTTCTAATTATATTATCTGGCCCATGAGTGGGAGACAACTTCAAGAAAACCCTCTCCTAATGAGAGGAACCCAGGAGTCAGGGAGAGGAGGGGTGGCTGGTGGGTGGAGACAGAGGCCTGGTGCCCCGGGTGCAGTGGAAGTCTCTGGAAGACCAGGTGGAGGGAGGCCACACAGAGTGATGCCCAGGGTCACAGACCTGTCGGAGCTGCTGTTTGTTAGTTCAAGTCCTGCTCTGAGGTGCTCTGTGTCAGATCTGAGTGACAGGTGAGCTGGGAGTGCTCTGCAATGAGGGCGATATGCACGGTTCCTGTGTTCCCAGCCCTGCCATGGTACCTGCAAGGGTAGCTCTGTATCCTGGGAGGGGCCTGACTACGAGAGCCCCATGGGCTGCAGGGGGACCTGCCCAGGGAACACCATATCCTGGGAGGGTCCTGAACATGAGAGCCCCGTGGGCTGGGTTGGGGTACCTGCCCAGGTGAGCTCCATATCCTGGGATTGGCCTGACCTCGAGAGCCCCATGGGCTGCTGGAGTCCTGGTAAAGGATGTCAGGACAGTCAGTTAAGCCACTGAGGATATACCTCCAGTAGTTCCTAAACCCTACACCCTGCTGGTCATTCTACCAACCACCAGGACATGGTATTCTGTATTAGTCTTCAATGATGCCTTCTTTTGTATTCTATTAGTCCCAGAGTCACAAGAAATTTTGGCTTGTGAGTGGCAGGACTCAACATACAACTAAAACAATACTTCCGGGCCGTGTTGTCCCAAGGGTTCAAAAATTCCCACACCATCTTTGGGGAAAGCTCAGCTAAAGACCTAAAAGTTCTACCTCTGGAAAAGGAAACACTCCTTCAATATGCAGACGACATTCTGATCGCCAGCCCTACTAAGGAGACCTCTGAACTACGAAGCCAATAAAGGATACAAGTTGTCCAAGAAAAAGCTCAAATATCACAGACTACGGGGACCTGCCTGGGCTTCATTCTCACAGAAGGTCGGAGAAGCCCATCCCAGGAAAGGGAAGAAACAATTTACAGCCTTACCCATTTCTAAAACTAGAAGACAGCTTAGGGGTTCCTGGGGAGGCCAGGGTTTGCTGCTTCTGGATCCCTAACTACAGTCTACTAGCTCGGCCTCTATATGAAACACTGAAAGGAAAAGGTGATGATCCTTTTGAATAGAATGCAGAAGTGGCCTTTCAAGAATGGAAAGAGCAGTCAATTCAGACCCTTGCACAGGAACTCCCTAATTTAGCTAAACCCTTTGACCTTTACATTCCTGGTGAATGGTGAATCGCCATTGGAGTATTAGTGCAAAACCTGGGACCACTTGAAATGGAACAATGCAAGAATGCGATCCAGGTAGGATAAACTACGGTCACCAAGGGGATTGGCCCACCACCACATCTGGCCAAGATACTGGCAGTATCCGAAAACCTGGAAATCAGCAGCCCAAAAGGCCACCTCCCTCCTAAGGGAAAAGGACCCCACGTGGTGATCCTAACCACCAAACATGCCCTGAAGTTGCAGGGTTGGCTCCATGGGCACACTGACCTTGGGTGAGGAGGCCCTCCAACTCCAACCTCCATAGAGATAACCGGGGCAGAGGGGCACCATGACGACTCGTGTGAAGGTGTCTGCACGGGCAAATTTAACGCTCATTTCCCACCAGGAAGAGGAATTAACCAAAGGCTCAGCATGCCGTGCCGGAACCAGATTAGGGCCTGAAGCATTCCTGCGGGTTTGCGGCCAGCTCACAAGAAAGCGAGTTGAAGAAAGGAGCTCAGGGACACTGTAATTCACAAACCTGCAGAGTTATAAATGACAGCTATGGTCTAAAAATATATTGAAGGAAGGCTGCGAAGAGGACTTGAAAGTGGGGCAGAATTTCAGGAAAACGATTTCAGGGGGTAGACTGGAATTGCATTTAAAGCATAGGAAAAGAGGCAGAACGACGACAATGATGCACTTGGCCAAAAAGTGCGTATGCGTTTTTTCCTGAATATATTCAGGAAAAAACGCATACGCCCTTTTTGGACAACCAAGCAAGCGTGTAAAGGAAATCTGCACTACAATGAAGTCTCACTGGCCCCCGGTCAAAAGGGCCATCTGAAAAAAGTGTAAAATCCAGAAAGGCAGCACAGACCATGGAGAAGAGGGAGCCTTGTCATGCTGATGGGCGGGATGTAAATTGCCAACAACCACTCTGGAGAAGTGTATGGTGTTTCCAGAAACACGTAGGAAACAAAGCAACACAGCCTATGGCACTTCCACTTATGGTCCTATAGCTTAGGGAAATTAAAATCAAAAACACACAGCCACCCCAAAGTTTCGGACGGCTCTGTTTACAAGAACCTCGTCTACGGTACAAGTTAAATATCCAAGAAAGCGAAAAATGGATAAAGAAATTGTGGTACGTACGTACAATGGAATATCACTCACCAATGAAATCTATGTCATCAGGCCCATTGCGGCATAATGAGTGGATTCAGGTACGATGATTCTAAGTGAAATAAGTCACACAGAAAATGAAACATCATAAGATATCACTAATACAAGGAATGTAAACTTGGCTACACATGAACTGAATTACAAAACAGAACAGGGTCTCAAATTTAGAAAACCAACTTATGCTTGCTTAAGGGGAAATGTGAGTTGGGGTGCTGCATAAAACCAGAGATAGAAATTAGCACAAATACCTTTCCATAAGCCAAATATATAATACTCAAGACCTACCCCTTGCTCAACGAAATGGACTAAACACCCCATATTCAAAGCCTAGGAATACACCTGACTGATCAGAATCTTCAAACCCATGGATTTATATGTCTCCATAAGAGAATCAAGCGTGTGTAGAGCTGCAAGAATGCAGCAGAGAAAATCCGATAAATCCCATTATCAAAATGAATTACAGAAACAAAACACAATGACAGTGAAATAGAGAGCAATTTTTAAATAATTCATTCAGGGCTTGTGATGCAACCTGGATTTACCACATCTACACCCAGAGCTGAGTGAGACATAAGGTTGGACACTTCGGGCTGATAGCATTGGTGAGGTTCGATGAGCAAGTGCAGACCCTTTGAAGTCATACTGCATGGTACCCATTCCATGGGTCCCAACTCTCCAGGTTTGAGGGATTCTTCCTTCAGCTAAAACATGCATGGAAAACCCAAGTATGGTGCACCATGTGACCGGGAAACGTTTTCAAATGCATCTCAGTTTTCGTCCCCTTTTACTCGGGTTCACCATTCCAGACCCTTTACTAACACTCTCCCCACTTGGAGACTCAGTGCCTTTAACCTCCTGTTTGGCACAGTTTGCAATATCTGCGCAAGATGAACAGGAATAGGGGGAATCAATGAGAGACTAGCTGGAGGTGTCTGCACAGGCAAATTTAACGCTCATTTCCCACCAGGAAGAGGAATTCACCAAAGGCTCAGCATGCCGTGCCGGAACCAGATTAGGGCCTGAAGCAATCATGTGTGTTTGCGGCCAGCTCACAAGAAAGCGAGTTGAAGAAAGGAGCTCAGGGGCACTGTAATTCACAAACCTGCAGAGTTATAAATGACAGCTATCGTCCAAAAATATATTGAAGGAAGCCTGCGAAGAGGACTTGTAAGTGGGCAGAATTGCAAGAAAACGATTTCGGGGGTAGGCTGGAATTGCATTTAAAGCATAGGAAAAGAGGCAGAACGTCGACAATGATGCACTTGGCCAAAAAGGGCGTATGCGTTTTTTCCTGAATATATTCAGGAAAAAACGCATACGCCCTTTTTGGCCAACCATGCAAGCATGTTAAAGAATTATGCACTACAATGAAGTCTCACAGCCCCCTGGTCAAAAGGGCCATCTAAAAAAAGTGTAAAATCCAGAAAGACAGCACAGGCCATGGAGAACAGGGAGCCTTGTTATGCTGATGGGCGGGATGTAAATTGCCAACAGCCACCCTGGAGAAGTGTATGGTGTTTCCTGAAACACCTAAAAAACAAAGCAACGGAGCCTACGGCACTTCCAGTTATGGTCCTATAGCTTAGGGAAATTAAAATCAAAAACACACAGCCACCCCAAATTTTCGGACGGCTCTGTTTACAAGAACCTCATCTACGGTACAAGTTAAATATCCCAGAATGTGAAAAATGGATAAAGAAGTTGTGGTTCGTACGTACAATGGAATATCACTCAGCAATGAAATCTATGTCATCAGGCCCATCACGGCATAATGAGTGGATTCAGCTACAGTGATTCTAAGTGAAATAAGTCACACAGAAAATGAAACATCATAAGATATCACTAATACACGGAATGTAAACTTGGCTACACATGAACTGAATTACAAAACAGAACAGGGACTCAAATTTAGAAAACCAACTTATGCTTGCTTAAGGGCAAAGGTGAGTTGGGGTGCTGCATAAAACCAGAGATTGAAAATAGCACAGATACCGTTCCATAAGCCAAATATGTAATAGTCAAGACCTACTCCTTGTTCAACGACATGGACTCAACACCACATATTCAACGCCTAGGAATATACCTGACTAGTAAGAATCTTAAAACCCGTGGATTTATATTTCTCTGTAGGAGAATCAAGCGTTTGTACAGCGGCATGAACGCAGCAGTGAAAATCCGATAAATCCCATTATCAAACTAAATTACAAAAACAAAACACAATGACAGTGAAAGAGACAGCAATTCTTAAATAATTGATTCAGGGCTTGTGATGAAACCTGGATTTACCACATCTACACCCAGAGCTGGGTGAGGCATAAGGCTGGACACTTCGAACTGATAGCATTGGTGAGGTTCGGTGAGCAAATTCAGACCCTTTTTAGTCATACTGCATGGTACCCATTCCATGGGTCAATAATCTCCAGGTTTAAGGAATTCTTCCTTCAGCTAAAACATGCATGGGAAACCCAGAGTATTGTCCACTGTGAGACTGGGAAACCATTTTAAATGGCTCTCAGGTTTCGTTCCCTGGTACTCGGGTTCACCATTCCAGATGCTTTACTAACCCTCTACCCACTTGGAGAGTCAGTGCCTTTAACCTCCTGTTTGGCACAGTTTGCAATTTCTGCACAAGATGAACAGGAATAGGGAGAACCAATGAGAGACTAGCTGTAGGTGTCTCCACGGGCAAATTGAATGCTCATTTCTCACCAGAAAGAGGAATTTACCAAAGGCTCAGCGTGCCGTGCCGAAACCAGATTACGGCCTGAAGCAATCCTGCGGTTTTGCGGCCAGCTCACAAGAAAGCATGTTGAAGAAAGGAGCTCAGGGACACTGTATTTAACAAACCTGCAGAGTTATTAATGACAGGTATCATACAAAAATATATTGAAGTAAGGCTGCGAGGAGGACTTGAAAGCGGGGCAGTATTCCTGGAATATGATTTCAGGACGTAGACGGGAAGTGCTCTGAAAGCATAGGAGAAGAGGCAGATCCTGGACAATGATGCACTTGGTCAAAATGTGCATATGCGTTTTTTCCAGGGCCCTCATTAAAGAGGGTAGGAGGCTCCCAGAATGCTTTAGTGGCCAACAGAGGGCCCACATCATCAAGGCGACGTGAGCCAGCCAGGCAGGAGTGACCTCACATCAGAGGGCCCACCTCACAGAAGGGTAAGGAACCCAGTCAGGATCAGACTCTCACCAGAGTGCCCACATCAGCAAGGGGCTGTGAACCAGGCAGGAGTGTCATCACACCCGTGGGGCCATATCATCAAAAGTTGAGGTAACAAGAAAATGTGGCCTCAAACCAGAGGACCCACATCACCATGGGTCTTGGAGCGAGGCAGGCAGGATTAACCTCACAACACATGGCCCATTGTATAAAAAAGGTGAGGAATCCAGCAGTTGGAACATCCCAGCAGGCGGCCCAGAGCACCGAGGCTATGGGATCCAGGCAGTGATGAACTCACAACAGAGGGCCCTCATCATGAAACTGTGAGCAAACCAGCCGTTGTGACCTCAGAGCACAAGGCCCACATCCCCATGGGGAAGGGAACCAAGTAGGAGTGTCATCGCACCAGTGGGCACACATCAGAAAATGTGGGGAGCCCAGCAGTTAGGGCCTGACACCAGAGGGCTTTCATCACCGAGGAGAGGATGCTCCCAGCAGGCTCCAACTGCTACCAGTGGGCCGCCGTCGCCAATGCGGGGTGTGCCAGCCAGGCAAGAGTGACCTCAGGGCAGAGGGCACACCTCACAAAAGTGTGAGGAACCCAAGGAGGATCAGACTCTCACCAGAGGGCCCACATCACCAAGAGAATGGGAACCAGGCTGGAGTGTCCTCACACCAGTGGGACCTCATCAACGAAATGTGAGTGACCCAGCACACGTGGCCTCAAACCAGAGGACACACATCACCAAGGGGCTGGGAGTGAGGCAGGCAGGAGGAGTCTCAAAACAGAGGGCCCATAGAAGAAAAAAGGTGAGGAATCCCGCAGTTGGAACCTCCCAGCAGGCGGCCAGGAGCAGCGAGGCTATGGGATCCAGACCTGACTGAACTCAAAACAGAGGGCCCTCATCATGAAACTGTGAGCAACCCAGACTTTGGGACCTCAGAGCAGAAGGCCCACATTCCTATGTGGTTGGAAACATGGCATAAGTGTACTCGCACCTCAGGGCACACATCAGAGAATTTTGGGAGCCCAGAAGTTAGGGTCTGACGCCAGAGGGCCCTCATTACCAAGGGGAGGAGACTCCAAGCAGGCACCAACTCCCAACTGAGGGCCCATGTCGACAAGGTGACGTGTGACAGCCAGGCAGGAGTGACCTCACAGCAGAGGGCCTACCTCACAGAAGGGTGAGGAACCCAGCCAGGATAAGACTCTCACCAGGGGGCCCACATCACCAAGGGGAACAGAACCAGGCAGGACTGTCTTCACACCAGGGTGACCACATCATAGAAAGGTGAGGAAACCAGCACATGAGGCCTAAACCAGAGGACCCACATCTCCAAGGGGCTCGGATTGAGGCAGGCATGAGTAGCCTCACAACACAGGGCCAATAGAATAAAAAAGGTGAGGAATCCTGCAGTGGGAACCTCCCAGCAGGCGGCCCAGAGCACCGAGTCTATGTGATCCAGGCTGCAGTGAACTCACAGCAGAGGGCCCACATCATGAAACTGTGAGCAACCCAGCCATTGGGACCTCAGAGCAGAAGGCCCACATCCCCATGGGGATGGGAACCTCGCAGGAGTGTCCTCGCACCACTTAGCACGTATCAGAAAATGTGGGTACCCAGCAGTTAGGGCCTGACGCAAGAGGGCCCTCATCACCGAGGGGAGGAGGCTCCCAGCATGCTCCAACTGCCACAAGAGGGCCGATGTTGCCAAGGCGGGGTGTGCCAGCCAGGCAGGATTGACCTCACAGCAGAGGGCCCACCTCACAGAAGGGTGAGGAACCCAGCCACGATCAGACTCTCACCAGAGAGCCCACATCATCAAGGGGATAGGAACCAGGCAAGAGTGTCCTCACACCAGTGGGGCCACATCGTCGAAAGGTGAGGGACCCAGCACACGTGGCCTCAAACCAGAGGACACACATCACCAAGGGGCTGGGAGTGAGGCAGGCAGGAGGAGTCTCAAAACAGAGGGCCCATAGAAGAAAAAAGGTGAGGAATCCCGCAGTTGTAACCTCCCCGCAGGTGGCCAGGAGCAGCGAGGCTATGGGATCCAGGCCGGAGTGAACTCACACCAGAGGGCCCTCATCATGAAACTGAGCAACCCATCGTTGGGACCTCAGAGCAGAAGGCCCACATTCCCATGGTGTTGGGAACCTGGCAGGAGTGTACTCGCACCACAGGGCGCACATCAGAAAATTTTGGGAGGCCAGGAGTTAGGGCCTGACGCCAGAGGGCCCTCATTACCAAGGGGAGGAGACTCGCAGCAGGCACCAACTCCCACGAGAGAGCCGACGTCGTCAAGGCGGGGTGGGCCAGCCAGGCAGGAGTGACCTCAGAGAAGAGGGCCCACCTCTCAGAAGTGTGAGGAACCCAGCCAGGATCAGACTCTCACCGGAGGGTCCACATCACAAAGGGGATGGGAACCAGGCAGGAGTGTCCTCACACCAGTGGGGCCACATCAGCCAAAGGTGAGGAACCCAGCACATGTGGCCTCAAACTACAGGACACACATAACCAAGGGGCTGGGAGTGAGGCAGGTGTCTGGAGGGGCACATTTAACTCTAATTTCCCACCAGGAAGAGGAATTAACCAAAGGCTCAGAGTGCCGTGTCGGACCCTGATTATGGCCTAAAGCAAACCTGCGGTTCTGTGGCCAGCTTTCAAGGAAACGAGTTAAGAAAGGAAATCACGGGCACTGTAATTCACAAACCTGCAGAGATATAAATGACAGCTATTGGCAAAAATATATTGAAGTAAGTCTGCAAAGAGGACATGAAAACGAGGCAGAATTGCAGGAATCATATTTCAGGAGGTAGATTGGAATTGCATTTAAAGCATGTGAAAAGCGGCAGATCTTTGACACTGATGCACTTGGACAAAAGTGCGTAAACATTTTTTCCTGAATATATTCAGGAAAAAACGCATACGCCCTTTTTGGCCAACCAAGCACTCCAGCAATGGAAATCCGCACTACAATGAAGTCTCATTTCCCATTCGTCAAAAGGGCCATCTGAAAAAAGTGTAAAAACCAGAAACACAGGACAGGCCATGGAGAACAGGGAGCCTTGTTATGCTGATGGGCGGGATGTAAATTGCCAACAGACACTCTGGAGATGTTTATGGTGTATCCTGAAACATCTGAAAAACAAAGCTACAGAGCCTAGGGTACTTCCACTTTTAGCCCTATAGCTTAGGAAAATTAAAATCAACAAGACACAGCCAGCACAAAATTTAGGGCTGCTGTGTTTACAAGAAACTCGAGTCCAGTACAAATTAAATATCCCAGAAAGAAAAAAATGGATAAAGGAGTTGTGCTACTTACGTACAACGGAATATCACTCAGCAATGAAATCAATGTCATCAGGCCTGTAGCAGCAAATTGAGTGGATTTAAATATGATGATTCTAAGAGAAATACGTCACACAGAGAAAGATAAGTATCATAAGATATCACTAATAGAGGGAGTGTAAACTTGGCTACACATAAACTGAAATACAAAACCGAACAGAGTCTCACATTTAGATAAAAACTTATGCTTGCTTAAGGGGAATGTTGAGTTGGGGTGCTGTATAAAACCAGAGATTGAAATTAGCACACATACCGTTCCATAAGCCAAATATGTACTAGACAAGACCTACTCTTTGCTCAACGAAATAGACTCATCCATGGTGTATCACCTCACACATGTTAGAATGGGCATTATCAGAAAATCTACAAACAACAAATGCTGGAAAGGGTGTGGAGATAAGGAACCCTCTTCCACTATTGTTGGGAATGTAAATTGATACAGTCACTGTGGAGAACATTATGGAGTTTCTTATAAAATTAAGAATAGAATTACCATATGATACAGCAATCCCACTACTGGGCATATACACAGACAAAACCATAAATCAAAAAGAGACATTCACCGCAATGTTCATTGCATCACTATTTACAATATCCAGGTAATGGAAGCAACCTAAATGCCCACAGACAGACGAATGCATAAAGATGTGGTACATATATAAAATGGAATATTACTAAGCCATAAAAAAGAATGAAATTGGGTCATTTGTAGAGACGTTGATGGATCTAGAGACTGTCATACAGAGTGAAGTATGTCAGAAATAGAAAAACAAATCTTGTATATTAATGCCTATATGTGGAACCTAGACAAATTGTACAGATGAACCGTTTTGCAAGGCAGAAATAGAGCAACAGATGTAGACAACAAACGTATGGACACCAAGGGGGGAAAGCTGTTGGGGGGTGGTGGTGGGAGGAGTTGAGAGATTGGGATTGGCATATATACATTTATATGTATAAAAGAGATAACCAAAAAGAACCTGCTGTATAAAAAAATAAAATAAAATTCAAATTACAAAAAGTAAAACAGAGAAAATATTCTTCCCTTCACATACATGTATTTATATGAATAAATTATTTCCATGCTTATATCTGTAAATACAAAAAAGAGGAATAAAATCTACCTTGAACCAAAAACGAAAAAAAGAAAAAAAAACAGAACCCACCAGTTACACAGAGGAAAACCATATCAGGGCACTTGCTCCAGTTGTAAGCAATTCTGAAGTTGGTCAGTGGTGGGGAATCATCTCCCATTCAGCCAGCAGGCCCCACGCAACAAGCGTCCTCATTGCAAAGCTGGGGGACCGTGCCGAAGCATCTGTGAGTAAACGTGGGCTGAGCCCCAGGCCAGCTGCTGCTGAAATGTTCCCACCCTTCCCAGGTAAAACACCTGAATATGTACAAGGACTTGAAAGCCTAGAGGAAGGGCCATGGAGCCACATGAGCGACAGCATGCCAGCCGACTTGGTGCCTGCAGGCCAGCCAGGGTGGTCCTGGCCCTGGGTGCTCTTCTGGAAGCTTTCCATTTCCCTGCCTGAGATACCCCTGCTGTCCCGGCCCCCACTGCTTTCTTCCTCACTCACCTCTGCCCAGGGAGAAATTCCAGCGGCAGGTATGGGTGACACATCCTCTTCTTTAGCAGGTGGCATCTTGGCAACTGCTGCAGAAAGTCCAGCAGAGCCCCACTCACACTGGGCCACCCACAAAGCCGTGGCCTCTCACTCCCTCCCACCAGTCCAGCCCCAAGACTGCTGACAGGGCAGAGAAAATGGCGTCAGGCACAGCTGCAGGGGCTCTTGCTGCCTGGAGCGGTGTTTATATTGATCTGAACACAGGCACACCTGGGGAGGGCTGGCCGGCACGGTCAGGCTTCCCAGGCCAGCCAATAATCACCCCTCAGGGGCTCACAGTTGCAGAAACTGGAACTTGCTGAATCGGCCAGGTCCAAGGAACAGGTGTGGGCTCCTGAGAGTCAGGATAGACAAGGGGCTGCAGCTCTGGCTTGTTTTCTAATTATATTATCTGGCCCATGAGTGGGAGACAACTTCAAGAAAACCCTCTCCTAATGAGAGGAACCCAGGAGTCAGGGAGAGGAGGGGTGGCTGGTGGGTGGAGACAGAGGCCTGGTGCCCCGGGTGCAGTGGAAGTCTCTGGAAGACCAGGTGGAGGGAGGCCACACAGAGTGATGCCCAGGGTCACAGACCTGTCGGAGCTGCTGTTTGTTAGTTCAAGTCCTGCTCTGAGGTGCTCTGTGTCAGATCTGAGTGACAGGTGAGCTGGGAGTGCTCTGCAATGAGGGCGATATGCACGGTTCCTGTGTTCCCAGCCCTGCCATGGTACCTGCAAGGGTAGCTCTGTATCCTGGGAGGGGCCTGACCACGAGAGCCCCATGGGCTGCAGGGGGACCTGCCCAGGGAACACCATATCCTGGGAGGGTCCTGAACATGAGAGCCCCGTGGGCTGGGTTGGGGTACCTGCCCAGGTGAGCTCCATATCCTGGGATTGGCCTGACCTCGAGAGCCCCATGGGCTGCTGGAGTCCTGGTAAAGGATGTCAGGACAGTCAGTTAAGCCACTGAGGATATACCTCCAGTAGTTCCTAAACCCTACACCCTGCTGGTCATTCTACCAACCACCAGGACATGGTATTCTGTATTAGTCTTCAATGATGCCTTCTTTTGTATTCTATTAGTCCCAGAGTCACAAGAAATTTTGGCTTGTGAGTGGCAGGACTCAACATACAACTAAAACAATACTTCCGGGCCGTGTTGTCCCAAGGGTTCAAAAATTCCCACACCATCTTTGGGGAAAGCTCAGCTAAAGACCTAAAAGTTCTACCTCTGGAAAAGGAAACACTCCTTCAATATGCAGACGACATTCTGATCGCCAGCCCTACTAAGGAGACCTCTGAACTACGAAGCCAATAAAGGATACAAGTTGTCCAAGAAAAAGCTCAAATATCACAGACTACGGGGACCTGCCTGGGCTTCATTCTCACAGAAGGTCGGAGAAGCCCATCCCAGGAAAGGGAAGAAACAATTTACAGCCTTACCCATTTCTAAAACTAGAAGACAGCTTAGGGGTTCCTGGGGAGGCCAGGGTTTGCTGCTTCTGGATCCCTAACTACAGTCTACTAGCTCGGCCTCTATATGAAACACTGAAAGGAAAAGGTGATGATCCTTTTGAATAGAATGCAGAAGTGGCCTTTCAAGAATGGAAAGAGCAGTCAATTCAGACCCTTGCACAGGAACTCCCTAATTTAGCTAAACCCTTTGACCTTTACATTCCTGGTGAATGGTGAATCGCCATTGGAGTATTAGTGCAAAACCTGGGACCACTTGAAATGGAACAATGCAAGAATGCGATCCAGGTAGGATAAACTACGGTCACCAAGGGGATTGGCCCACCGCCACATCTGGCCAAGATACTGGCAGTATCCGAAAACCTGGAAATCAGCAGCCCAAAAGGCCACCTCCCTCCTAAGGGAAAAGGACCCCACGTGGTGATCCTAACCACCAAACATGCCCTGAAGTTGCAGGGTTGGCTCCATGGGCACACTGACCTTGGGTGAGGAGGCCCTCCAACTCCAACCTCCATAGAGATAACCGGGGCAGAGGGGCACCATGACGACTCGTGTGAAGGTGTCTGCACGGGCAAATTTAACGCTCATTTCCCACCAGGAAGAGGAATTAACCAAAGGCTCAGCATGCCGTGCCGGAACCAGATTAGGGCCTGAAGCATTCCTGCGGGTTTGCGGCCAGCTCACAAGAAAGCGAGTTGAAGAAAGGAGCTCAGGGACACTGTAATTCACAAACCTGCAGAGTTATAAATGACAGCTATGGTCTAAAAATATATTGAAGGAAGGCTGCGAAGAGGACTTGAAAGTGGGGCAGAATTTCAGGAAAACGATTTCAGGGGGTAGACTGGAATTGCATTTAAAGCATAGGAAAAGAGGCAGAACGACGACAATGATGCACTTGGCCAAAAAGTGCGTATGCGTTTTTTCCTGAATATATTCAGGAAAAAACGCATACGCCCTTTTTGGACAACCAAGCAAGCGTGTAAAGGAAATCTGCACTACAATGAAGTCTCACTGGCCCCCGGTCAAAAGGGCCATCTGAAAAAAGTGTAAAATCCAGAAAGGCAGCACAGACCATGGAGAAGAGGGAGCCTTGTCATGCTGATGGGCGGGATGTAAATTGCCAACAACCACTCTGGAGAAGTGTATGGTGTTTCCAGAAACACGTAGGAAACAAAGCAACACAGCCTATGGCACTTCCACTTATGGTCCTATAGCTTAGGGAAATTAAAATCAAAAACACACAGCCACCCCAAAGTTTCGGACGGCTCTGTTTACAAGAACCTCGTCTACGGTACAAGTTAAATATCCAAGAAAGCGAAAAATGGATAAAGAAATTGTGGTACGTACGTACAATGGAATATCACTCACCAATGAAATCTATGTCATCAGGCCCATTGCGGCATAATGAGTGGATTCAGGTACGATGATTCTAAGTGAAATAAGTCACACAGAAAATGAAACATCATAAGATATCACTAATACAAGGAATGTAAACTTGGCTACACATGAACTGAATTACAAAACAGAACAGGGTCTCAAATTTAGAAAACCAACTTATGCTTGCTTAAGGGGAAATGTGAGTTGGGGTGCTGCATAAAACCAGAGATAGAAATTAGCACAAATACCTTTCCATAAGCCAAATATATAATACTCAAGACCTACCCCTTGCTCAACGAAATGGACTAAACACCCCATATTCAAAGCCTAGGAATACACCTGACTGATCAGAATCTTCAAACCCATGGATTTATATGTCTCCATAAGAGAATCAAGCGTGTGTAGAGCTGCAAGAATGCAGCAGAGAAAATCCGATAAATCCCATTATCAAAATGAATTACAGAAACAAAACACAATGACAGTGAAATAGAGAGCAATTTTTAAATAATTCATTCAGGGCTTGTGATGCAACCTGGATTTACCACATCTACACCCAGAGCTGAGTGAGACATAAGGTTGGACACTTCGGGCTGATAGCATTGGTGAGGTTCGATGAGCAAGTGCAGACCCTTTGAAGTCATACTGCATGGTACCCATTCCATGGGTCCCAACTCTCCAGGTTTGAGGGATTCTTCCTTCAGCTAAAACATGCATGGAAAACCCAAGTATGGTGCACCATGTGACCGGGAAACGTTTTCAAATGCATCTCAGTTTTCGTCCCCTTTTACTCGGGTTCACCATTCCAGACCCTTTACTAACACTCTCCCCACTTGGAGACTCAGTGCCTTTAACCTCCTGTTTGGCACAGTTTGCAATATCTGCGCAAGATGAACAGGAATAGGGGGAATCAATGAGAGACTAGCTGGAGGTGTCTGCACAGGCAAATTTAACGCTCATTTCCCACCAGGAAGAGGAATTCACCAAAGGCTCAGCATGCCGTGCCGGAACCAGATTAGGGCCTGAAGCAATCATGTGTGTTTGCGGCCAGCTCACAAGAAAGCGAGTTGAAGAAAGGAGCTCAGGGGCACTGTAATTCACAAACCTGCAGAGTTATAAATGACAGCTATCGTCCAAAAATATATTGAAGGAAGCCTGCGAAGAGGACTTGTAAGTGGGCAGAATTGCAAGAAAACGATTTCGGGGGTAGGCTGGAATTGCATTTAAAGCATAGGAAAAGAGGCAGAACGTCGACAATGATGCACTTGGCCAAAAAGGGCGTATGCGTTTTTTCCTGAATATATTCAGGAAAAAACGCATACGCCCTTTTTGGCCAACCATGCAAGCATGTTAAAGAATTATGCACTACAATGAAGTCTCACAGCCCCCTGGTCAAAAGGGCCATCTAAAAAAAGTGTAAAATCCAGAAAGACAGCACAGGCCATGGAGAACAGGGAGCCTTGTTATGCTGATGGGCGGGATGTAAATTGCCAACAGCCACCCTGGAGAAGTGTATGGTGTTTCCTGAAACACCTAAAAAACAAAGCAACGGAGCCTACGGCACTTCCAGTTATGGTCCTATAGCTTAGGGAAATTAAAATCAAAAACACACAGCCACCCCAAATTTTCGGACGGCTCTGTTTACAAGAACCTCATCTACGGTACAAGTTAAATATCCCAGAATGTGAAAAATGGATAAAGAAGTTGTGGTTCGTACGTACAATGGAATATCACTCAGCAATGAAATCTATGTCATCAGGCCCATCACGGCATAATGAGTGGATTCAGCTACAGTGATTCTAAGTGAAATAAGTCACACAGAAAATGAAACATCATAAGATATCACTAATACACGGAATGTAAACTTGGCTACACATGAACTGAATTACAAAACAGAACAGGGACTCAAATTTAGAAAACCAACTTATGCTTGCTTAAGGGCAAAGGTGAGTTGGGGTGCTGCATAAAACCAGAGATTGAAAATAGCACAGATACCGTTCCATAAGCCAAATATGTAATAGTCAAGACCTACTCCTTGTTCAACGACATGGACTCAACACCACATATTCAACGCCTAGGAATATACCTGACTAGTAAGAATCTTAAAACCCGTGGATTTATATTTCTCTGTAGGAGAATCAAGCGTTTGTACAGCGGCATGAACGCAGCAGTGAAAATCCGATAAATCCCATTATCAAACTAAATTACAAAAACAAAACACAATGACAGTGAAAGAGACAGCAATTCTTAAATAATTGATTCAGGGCTTGTGATGAAACCTGGATTTACCACATCTACACCCAGAGCTGGGTGAGGCATAAGGCTGGACACTTCGAACTGATAGCAATGGTGAGGTTCGGTGAGCAAATTCAGACCCTTTTTAGTCATACTGCATGGTACCCATTCCATGGGTCAATAATCTCCAGGTTTAAGGAATTCTTCCTTCAGCTAAAACATGCATGGGAAACCCAGAGTATTGTCCACTGTGAGACTGGGAAACCATTTTAAATGGCTCTCAGGTTTCGTTCCCTGGTACTCGGGTTCACCATTCCAGATGCTTTACTAACCCTCTACCCACTTGGAGAGTCAGTGCCTTTAACCTCCTGTTTGGCACAGCTTGCAATTTCTGCACAAGATGAACAGGAATAGGGAGAACCAATGAGAGACTAGCTGTAGGTGTCTCCACGGGCAAATTGAATGCTCATTTCTCACCAGAAAGAGGAATTTACCAAAGGCTCAGCGTGCCGTGCCGAAACCAGATTACGGCCTGAAGCAATCCTGCGGTTTTGCGGCCAGCTCACAAGAAAGCATGTTGAAGAAAGGAGCTCAGGGACACTGTATTTAACAAACCTGCAGAGTTATTAATGACAGGTATCATACAAAAATATATTGAAGTAAGGCTGCGAGGAGGACTTGAAAGCGGGGCAGTATTCCTGGAATATGATTTCAGGACGTAGACGGGAAGTGCTCTGAAAGCATAGGAGAAGAGGCAGATCCTGGACAATGATGCACTTGGTCAAAATGTGCATATGCGTTTTTTCCAGGGCCCTCATTAAAGAGGGTAGGAGGCTCCCAGAATGCTTTAGTGGCCAACAGAGGGCCCACATCATCAAGGCGACGTGAGCCAGCCAGGCAGGAGTGACCTCACATCAGAGGGCCCACCTCACAGAAGGGTAAGGAACCCAGCCAGGATCAGACTCTCACCAGAGTGCCCACATCAGCAAGGGGCTGTGAACCAGGCAGGAGTGTCATCACACCCGTGGGGCCATATCATCAAAAGTTGAGGTAACAAGAAAATGTGGCCTCAAACCAGAGGACCCACATCACCATGGGTCTCGGAGCGAGGCAGGCAGGATTAACCTCACAACACATGGCCCATTGTATAAAAAAGGTGAGGAATCCAGCAGTTGGAACATCCCAGCAGGCGGCCCAGAGCACCGAGGCTATGGGATCCAGGCAGTGATGAACTCACAACAGAGGGCCCTCATCATGAAACTGTGAGCAAACCAGCCGTTGTGACCTCAGAGCACAAGGCCCACATCCCCATGGGGAAGGGAACCAAGTAGGAGTGTCATCGCACCAGTGGGCACACATCAGAAAATGTGGGGAGCCCAGCAGTTAGGGCCTGACACCAGAGGGCTCTCATCACCGAGGAGAGGAGGCTCCCAGCAGGCTCCAACTGCTACCAGTGGGCCGCCGTCGCCAATGCGGGGTGTGCCAGCCAGGCAAGAGTGACCTCAGAGCAGAGGGCCCACCTCACAAAAGTGTGAGGAACCCAAGGAGGATCAGACTCTCACCAGAGGGCCCACATCACCAAGAGAATGGGAACCAGGCTGGAGTGTCCTCACACCAGTGGGACCTCATCAACGAAATGTGAGTGACCCAGCACACGTGGCCTCAAACCAGAGGACACACATCACCAAGGCGCTGGGAGTGAGGCAGGCAGGAGGAGTCTCAAAACAGAGGGCCCATAGAAGAAAAAAGGTGAGGAATCCCGCAGTTGGAACCTCCCAGCAGGCGGCCAGGAGCAGCGAGGCTATGGGATCCAGACCTGACTGAACTCAAAACAGAGGGCCCTCATCATGAAACTGTGAGCAACCCAGGCTTTGGGACCTCAGAGCAGAAGGCCCACATTCCTATGTGGTTGGGAACATGGCATAAGTGTACTCACACCTCAGGGCACACATCAGAGAATTTTGGGAGCCCAGAAGTTAGGGTCTGACGCCAGAGGGCCCTCATTACCAAGGGGAGGAGACTCCAAGCAGGCACCAACTCCCAACTGAGGGCCCATGTCGACAAGGTGACGTGTGACAGCCAGGCAGGAGTGACCTCACAGCAGAGGGCCTACCTCACAGAAGGGTGAGGAACCCAGCCAGGATAAGACTCTCACCAGAGGGCCCACATCACCAAGGGCATCAGAACCAGGCAGGACTGTCTTCACACCAGGGTGACCACATCATAGAAAGGTGAGGAAACCAGCACATGAGGCCTAAACCAGAGGACCCACATCTCCAAGGGGCTCGGATTGAGGCAGGCATGAGTAGCCTCACAACACAGGGCCAATAGAATAAAAAAGGTGAGGAATCCTGCAGTGGGAACCTCCCAGCAGGCGGCCCAGAGCACCGAGTCTATGTGATCCAGGCTGCAGTGAACTCACAGCAGAGGGCCCACATCATGAAACTGTGAGCAACCCAGCCATTGGGACCTCAGAGCAGAAGGCCCACATCCCCATGGGGATGGGAACCTCGCAGGAGTGTCCTCGCACCACTTAGCACATATCAGAAAATGTGGGTACCCAGCAGTTAGGGCCTGACGCAAGAGGGCCCTCATCACCGAGGGGAGGAGGCTCCCAGCATGCTCCAACTGCCACAAGAGGGCCGATGTTGCCCAGGCGGGGTGTGCCAGCCAGGCAGGAGTGACCTCACAGCAGAGGGTCCACCTCACAGAAGGGTGAGGAACACAGCCAGGATCAGACTCTCACCAGAGAGCCCACATCTTCAAGGGGATAGGAACCAGGCAAGAGTGTCCTCACACCAGTGGGGCCACATCATCGAAAGGTGAGGGACCCAGCACACGTGGCCTCAAACCAGAGGACACACATCACCAAGGGGCTGGGAGTGAGGCAGGCAGGAGGAGTCTCAAAACAGAGGGCCCATAGAAGAAAAAAGGTGAGGAATCCCGCAGTTGTAACCTCCCCGCAGGTGGCCAGGAGCAGCGAGGCTATGGGATCCAGGCCGGAGTGAACTCACACCAGAGGGCCCTCATCATGAAACTGAGCAACCCACCGTTGGGACCTCAGAGCAGAAGGCCCACATTCCCATGGTGTTGGGATCCTGGCAGGAGTGTACTCGCACCACAGGGCACACATCAGAAAATTTTGGGAGGCCAGGAGTTAGGGCCTGACGCCAGAGGGCCCTCATTACCAAGGGGAGGAGACTCGCAGCAGGCACCAACTCCCACGAGAGAGCCGACGTCGTCAAGGCGGGGTGGGCCAGCCAGGCAGGAGTGACCTCAGAGAAGAGGGCCCACCTCTCAGAAGTGTGAGGAACCCAGCCAGGATCAGACTCTCACCGGAGTGTCCACATCACCAAGGGGATGGGAACCAGGCAGGAGTGTCCTCACACCAGTGGGGCCACATCAGCCAAAGGTGAGGAACCCAGCACATGTGGCCTCAAACTACAGGACACACATAACCAAGGGGCTGGGAGTGAGGCAGGTGTCCGGAGGGGCACATTTAACTCTAATTTCCCACCAGGAAGAGGAATTAACCAAAGGCTCAGAGTGCCGTGTCGGACCCTGATTATGGCCTAAAGCAAACCTGCGGCTCTGTGGCCAGCTTTCAAGGAAACGAGTTAAGAAAGGAAATCACGGGCACTGTAGTTCACAAACCTGCAGAGATATAAATGACAGCTATTGGCAAAAATATATTGAAGTAAGTCTGCAAAGAGGACTTGAAAACGAGGCAGAATTGCAGGAATCATATTTCAGGAGGTAGATTGGAATTGCATTTAAAGCATGTGAAAAGCGGCAGATCTTTGACACTGATGCACTTGGACAAAAGTGCGTAAACATTTTTTCCTGAATATATTCAGGAAAAAACGCATATGCCCTTTTTGGCCAACCAAGCACTCCAGCAATGGAAATCCGCACTACAATGAAGTCTCATTTCCCATTCGTCAAAAGGGCCATCTGAAAAAAGTGTGAAAACCAGAAACACAGCACAGGCCATGGAGAACAGGGAGCCTTGTTATGCTGATGGGCGGGATGTAAATTGCCAACAGACACTCTGGAGATGTTTATGGTGTATCCTGAAACATCTGAAAAACAAAGCTACAGAGCCTAGGGTACTTCCACTTTTAGCCCTATAGCTTAGGAAAATTAAAATCAACAAGACACAGCCAGCACAAAATTTAGGGCTGCTGTGTTTACAAGAAACTCGAGTCCAGTACAAATTAAATATCCCAGAAAGAAAAAAATGGATAAAGGAGTTGTGCTACTTACGTACAACGGAATATCACTCAGTAATGAAATCAATGTCATCAGGCCTGTAGCAGCAAATTGAGTGGATTTAAATATGATGATTCTAAGAGAAATACGTCACACAGAGAAAGATAAGTATCATAAGATATCACTAATAGAGGGAGTGTAAACTTGGCTACACATAAACTGAAATACAAAACCGAACAGAGTCTCACATTTAGATAAAAACTTATGCTTGCTTAAGGGGAATGTTGAGTTGGGGTGCTGTATAAAACCAGAGATTGAAATTAGCACACATACCGTTCCATAAGCCAAATATGTACTAGACAAGACCTACTCTTTGCTCAACGAAATAGACTCATCCATGGTGTATCACCTCACACATGTTAGAATGGGCATCATCAGAAAATCTACAAACAACAAATGCTGGAAAGGGTGTGGAGATAAGGAACCCTCTTCCACTATTGTTGGGAATGTAAATTGATACAGTCACTGTGGAGAACATTATGGAGTTTCTTATAAAATTAAGAATAGAATTACCATATGATACAGCAATCCCACTACTGGGCATATACCCAGACAAAACCATAAATCAAAAAGAGACATTCACCGCAATGTTCATTGCATCACTATTTACAATATCCAGGTAATGGAAGCAACCTAAATGCCCACAGACAGACGAATGCATAAAGAAGTGGTACATATATAAAATGGAATATTACTAAGCCATAAAAAGGAATGAAATTGGGTCATTTGTAGAGACGTTGATGGATCTAGAGACTGTCATACAGAGTGAAGTAAGTCAGAAATAGAAAAACAAATCTTGTATATTAATGCCTATATGTGGAACCTAGACAAATTTTACAGATGAACCGTTTTGCAAGGCAGAAATAGAGCAACAGATGTAGACAACAAACGTATGGACACCAAGGGGGGAAAGCTGTTGGGGGGTGGTGGTGGGAGGAGTTGAGAGATTGGGATTGGCATATATACATTTATATGTATAAAAGAGATAACCAAAAAGAACCTGCTGTATAAAAAAATAAAATAAAATTCAAATTACAAAAAGTAAAACAGAGAAAATATTCTTCCCTTCACATACATGTATTTATATGAATAAATTATTTCCATGCTTATATCTGTAAATACAAAAAAGAGGAATAAAATCTACTTTGAACCAAAAACGAAAAAAAGAAAAAAAAACAGAACCCACCAGTTACACAGAGGAAAACCGTATCAGGGCACTTGCTCCAGGTGTAAGAAGTTGGTCAGTGGTGGGGAATCATCTCCCATTCAGCCAGCAGGCCCCACGCAACAAGCGTCCTCATTGCAAAGCTGGGGGACCGTGCCGAGGCATCTGTGAGTAAACGTGGGCTGAGCCCCAGGCCAGCTGCTGCTGAAATGTTCCCACCCTTCCCAGGTAAAACACCTGAATATGTACAAGGACTTGAAAGCCTAGAGGAAGGGCCATGGAGCCACATGAGTGACAGCATGCCAGCCGACTTGGTGCCTGCAGGCCAGCCAGGGTGGTCCTGGCCCTGGGTGCTCTTCTGGAAGCTTTCCATTTCCCTGCCTGAGATACCCCTGCTGTCCCGGCCCCCACTGCTTTCTTCCTCACTCACCTCTGCCCAGGGAGAAATTCCAGCGGCAGGTATGGGTGACACATCCTCTTCTTTAGCAGGTGGCATCTTGGCAACTGCTGCAGAAAGTCCAGCAGAGCCCCACTCACACTGGGCCACCCACAAAGCCGTGGCCTCTCACTCCCTCCCACCAGTCCAGCCCCAAGACTGCTGACAGGGCAGAGAAAATGGCGTCAGGCACAGCTGCAGGGGCTCTTGCTGCCTGGAGCGGTGTTTATATTGATCTGAACCCAGGCACACCTGGGGAGGGCTGGCCGGCACGGTCGGGCTTCCCAGGCCAGCCAATAATCACCCCTCAGGGGCTCACAGTTGCAGAAACTGGAACTTGCTGAATCGGCCAGGTCCAAGGAACAGGTGTGGGCTCCTGAGAGTCAGGATAGACAAGGGGCTGCAGCTCTGGCTTGTTTTCTAATTATATTATCTGGCCCATGAGTGGGAGACAACTTCAAGAAAACCCTCTCCTAATGAGAGGAACCCAGGAGTCAGGGAGAGGAGGGGTGGCTGGTGGGTGGAGACAGAGGCCTGGTGCCCCGGGTGCAGTGGAAGTCTCTGGAAGACCAGGTGGAGGGAGGCCACACAGAGTGATGCCCAGGGTCACAGACCTGTCGGAGCTGCTGTTTGTTAGTTCAAGTCCTGCTCTGAGGTGCTCTGTGTCAGATCTGAGTGACAGGTGAGCTGGGAGTGCTCTGCAATGAGGGCGATATGCACGGTTCCTGTGTTCCCAGCCCTGCCATGGTACCTGCAAGGGTAGCTCTGTATCCTGGGAGGGGCCTGACCACGAGAGCCCCATGGGCTGCAGGGGGACCTGCCCAGGGAACACCATATCCTGGGAGGGTCCTGAACATGAGAGCCCCGTGGGCTGGGTTGGGGTACCTGCCCAGGTGAGCTCCATATCCTGGGATTGGCCTGACCTCGAGAGCCCCATGGGCTGCTGGAGTCCTGGTAAAGGATGTCAGGACAGTCAGTTAAGCCACTGAGGATATACCTCCAGTAGTTCCTAAACCCTACACCCTGCTGGTCATTCTACCAACCACCAGGACATGGTATTCTGTATTAGTCTTCAATGATGCCTTCTTTTGTATTCTATTAGTCCCAGAGTCACAAGAAATTTTGGCTTGTGAGTGGCAGGACTCAACATACAACTAAAACAATACTTCCGGGCCGTGTTGTCCCAAGGGTTCAAAAATTCCCACACCATCTTTGGGGAAAGCTCAGCTAAAGACCTAAAAGTTCTACCTCTGGAAAAGGAAACACTCCTTCAATATGCAGACGACATTCTGATCGCCAGCCCTACTAAGGAGACCTCTGAACTACGAAGCCAATAAAGGATACAAGTTGTCCAAGAAAAAGCTCAAATATCACAGACTACGGGGACCTGCCTGGGCTTCATTCTCACAGAAGGTCGGAGAAGCCCATCCCAGGAAAGGGAAGAAACAATTTACAGCCTTACCCATTTCTAAAACTAGAAGACAGCTTAGGGGTTCCTGGGGAGGCCAGGGTTTGCTGCTTCTGGATCCCTAACTACAGTCTACTAGCTCGGCCTCTATATGAAACACTGAAAGGAAAAGGTGATGATCCTTTTGAATAGAATGCAGAAGTGGCCTTTCAAGAATGGAAAGAGCAGTCAATTCAGACCCTTGCACAGGAACTCCCTAATTTAGCTAAACCCTTTGACCTTTACATTCCTGGTGAACGGTGAATCGCCATTGGAGTATTAGTGCAAAACCTGGGACCACTTGAAATGGAACAATGCAAGAATGCGATCCAGGTAGGATAAACTACGGTCACCAAGGGGATTGGCCCACCGCCACATCTGGCCAAGATACTGGCAGTATCCGAAAACCTGGAAATCAGCAGCCCAAAAGGCCACCTCCCTCCTAAGGTAAAAGGACCCCACGTGGTGATCCTAACCAACAAACATGCCCTGAAGTTGCAGGGTTGGCTCCGTGGGCACACTGACCTTGAGTGAGGAGGCCCTCCAACTCCAACCTCCATAGAGATAACCGGGGCAAAGGGGCACCATGACGACTCGTGTGAAGGTGTCTGCACGGGCAAATTTAACGCTCATTTCCCACCAGGAAGAGGAATTAACCAGAGGCTCAGCATGCTGTGCCGGAACCAGATTAGGGCCTGAAGCATTCCTGCGGGTTTGCGGCCAGCTCACAAGAAAGCGAGTTGAAGAAAGGAGCTCAGGGACACTGTAATTCACAAACCTGCAGAGTTATAAATGACAGCTATGGTCTAAAAATATATTGAAGGAAGGCTGCGAAGAGGACTTGAAAGTGGGGCAGAATTTCAGGAAAACGATTTCAGGGGGTAGACTGGAATTGCATTTAAAGCATAGGAAAAGAGGCAGAACGACGACAATGATGCACTTGGCCAAAAAGGGCGTATGCGTTTTTTCCTGAATATATTCAGGAAAAAACGCATACGCCCTTTTTGGACAACCAAGCAAGCGTGTAAAGGAAATCTGCACTACAATGAAGTCTCACTGCCCCCCGTTCAAAAGGGCCATCTGAAAAAAGTGTAAAATCCAGAAAGGCAGCACAGACCATGGAGAAGAGGGAGCCTTGTCATGCTGATGGGCGGGATGTAAATTGCCAACAACCACTCTGGAGAAGTGTATGGTGTTTCCAGAAACACGTAGGAAACAAAGCAACACAGCCTATGGCACTTCCACTTATGGTCCTATAGCTTAGGGAAATTAAAATCAAAAACACACAGCCACCCCAAAGTTTCGGACGGCTCTGTTTACAAGAACCTCGTCTACGGTACAAGTTAAATATCCAAGAAAGCGAAAAATGGATAAAGAAATTGTGGTACGTACGTACAATGGAATATCACTCACCAATGAAATCTATGTCATCAGGCCCATTGCGGCATAATGAGTGGATTCAGGTACGATGATTCTAAGTGAAATAAGTCACACAGAAAATGAAACATCATAAGATATCACTAATACAAGGAATGTAAACTTGGCTACACATGAACTGAATTACAAAACAGAACAGGGTCTCAAATTTAGAAAACCAACTTATGCTTGCTTAAGGGGAAATGTGAGTTGGGGTGCTGCATAAAACCAGAGATAGAAATTAGCACAGATACCTTTCCATAAGCCAAATATATAATACTCAAGACCTACCCCTTGCTCAACGAAATGGACTAAACACCCCATATTCAAAGCCTAGGAATACACCTGACTGATCAGAATCTTCAAACCCATGGATTTATATGTCTCCATAAGAGAATCAAGCGTGTGTAGAGCTGCAAGAATGCAGCAGAGAAAATCCGATAAATCCCATTATCAAAATGAATTACAGAAACAAAACACAATGACAGTGAAATAGAGAGCAATTTTTAAATAATTCATTCAGGGCTTGTGATGCAACCTGGATTTACCACATCTACACCCAGAGCTGAGTGAGACATAAGGTTGGACACTTCGGGCTGATAGCATTGGTGAGGTTCGATGAGCAAATGCAGACCCTTTGAAGTCATACTGCATGGTACCCATTCCATGGGTCCCAACTGTCCAGTTTTAAGGGATTCTTCCTTCAGCTAAAACGTGCATGGGAAACCCACAGTATGGCGCACCGTGTGACCAGGAAACGTTTTCAAATGCATCTCAGTTTTCGTCCCCTTTTACTCGGGTTCACCATTCCAGACCTTTACTAACACTCTCCCCACTTGGAGAGTCAGTGCCTTTAACCTCCTGTTTGGCACAGTTTGGAATTTCTGCGCAAGATGAACAGGAATAGGGAGAACCAATGAGAGATTAGCTGTAGGTGTCTGGACGAACAAATTTAACGCTCATTTCCCACCAGGAAGAGGAATTAGCCAAAGGCTCAGCATGCTGTGCCGGAACCAGATTAGGGCATGAAGCAATCCTGCGGGTTTGCGGCCAGCTCACAAGAAAGCGAGTAGAAGAAAGGAGCTCAGGCGCACTGTCATTCACAAACCTGCAGAGTTATAAATGTCAGCTATTGTCCAAAAATGTATTGAAGTAAGGCTGCGTAGAGGACTTGAAAGCGGGGCAGAATTGCAGGAAAACGAGTTCAGGGGCAGACTGGAATTGCATTTAAAGCATAGGGAAAGAGACAGAAAGTCGACAATGATGCACTTGGTCAAAAAGGGCGTATGCGTTTTTTCCTGAATATATTCAAGAAAAAACACATACGCCCTTTTTGGCCAAACAAGCAAGCCTGTAAAGAAATCTGCATTCCAATGAAGTCTCACTGCCCCCCTGTCAAAAGGGACATCTGAAAAATGTGAAAAATCCAGAAAGGCAGGACAGGCCATGGAGAACAGGGAGCCTTGTTATGCTGATGGGCGGGATGTAAATTGCCAACAGCCACTCTGGAGAAGTGTATGGTGTTTCTTCAAACACCTAAAAAACTAAGCAATGGAGCCTACGGCACTTCAACTTATGGCTCTATAGCTTAGGGAAATTAAAATCAAAAAGACACAGCCACCCATAAATTTTGGACGGCTCTGCTTACAAGAACCTCATTTACGGTACAAGTGAAATATCCCAGAAAGCAAAAAATGGATAAAGAAGTTGTTGTACGTACGTACAATGGAATATCACTCAGCAATGAAATCTATGTCATGAGGCCCGTCGCGGCATAATGAGTGGATTCAGGTACGATCATTCTAAGTTAACTAAGTCACACAGAAAAAGAAACACCATAAGATATCTCAAATACACGGAATGCAAACATGGCTGCACATGAACTCAATTACAAAACAGAAAAGGGTCTCAAATTTAGAAAACCAACTTATGCTTGCTTAAGGGGAAAGGTGAGTTGTGGTGCTGCATAAAACCAGAGATTGAAATTAGCACAGATACCTATCCATAAGCAAATATGTAATAGTCAGGACCTACTCCTTGCTCCACGAAATGGACTCAACACCCCATATTCAATGCCTAGGAATATACCTGACTAGTAAGAATCTGAAAACCCATGGATTTATATGTCTCCATAAGAGAATCAAGCATGTGTACAGCGGCATAAACGCAGCAGTGAAAATCCGATAAATCCCATTATCAAAATAAATTACAAAAACAAAACACAATGACAGTGAAATAGAGAGCAATTCTTAAATAATTCATTCAGGGCTTGTGATGCAACGTGGATTTACCACATCTACACCCCGAGCTGAGTGAGACATAAGGCTGGACACTTCAGGCTGATAGCATTGGTGACGTTCGGTGAGCAAAGGCAACCCTTTGAAGTCATACTGCGTGGTACCCATTCCATGGGTTCCAACTCTCCAGGTTGAAGGGATTCTTCCTTCAGGTAAAACATGCATGGGCAACCCAGAATATGGTCCACCGTGTGACCGGGAAAACTTTTTAAATGCGTCTCAGTTTTCGTCCCCTCGTACTCGGTTTTACCATTCCAGACGCTTTACTAACACTCTCCCCACTTGGAGAGTCAGTGCCTTTAACCTCCTGTTTGGCACAGTTTGGAATTTCTGCGCAAGATGAACAGGAATAGGGAGAACCAATGAGAGATTAGCTGTAGGTGTCTGCACGAACAAATTTAACGCTCATTTCCCACCAGGAAGAGGAATTAGCCAAAGGCTCAGCATGCCGTGTCGGAACCAGATTAGGGCCTGAAGCAATCCTGCGGTTTTGCGGCCAGCTCACAAGAAAGCGAGTTGAAGAAAGGAGCTCAGGGGCACTGTAATTCACAAACCTGCAGAGTTATAAATGACAACTATCGTCCAAAAATATATTGAAGTAAGGCTGCAAAGAGGACTTGAACGCGGGGCAGAATTCCAGGAATACGATTTCAGGAGGTAGACGGGAAGTCCTCTGAAAGTATAGGAGAAGAGGCAGAACCTCGACAATGATGCACTTGGTCAAAAAGGGCATATGCGTTTCTTCCAGGGCCCTTATTAAAGAGGGTAGGAGGCTCCCAGCATGCTTCAGTGGCCAACAGAGGGCCTACGTCGCCAAGGCAACATGAGCCATCCAGGCAGGAGTGACCTCACATCAGAGGGCCCACCTCACAGAAGGGTAAGGAACCCAGTCAGGATCAGACTCTCACCAGAGTGCCCACATAAGCAAGGGGCTGGGAACCAGGCAGGAGTGTCCTCACACCCGTGGGGCCACATCATCGAAAGTTGAGGTACCCAGCACATGTGGCCTCAAACCAGAGGACCCACATCACCATGGGTCTTGGATCGAGGCAGGCAGGATTAACCTCAAAACACATGGCCCATTGTATAAAAAAGGTGAGGAATCCAGCAGTTGGAACATCCCAGCAGGCGGCCCAGAGCACCGAGGCTATGGGATCCAGGCAGTGATGAACTCACAGCACAGGGCCCTCATCGTGATACTGTAAGCAACCCAGCCGTTGTAACCTCAGAGCACAATGCCCACATCCCCATGGGGAAGGGAACCAAGCAGGAGTGTCATCGCACCAGTGGGCACACATCAGAAAAGGTGGGGAGCCCAGCAGTTAGGGCCGGACGCCAGAGGGCCCTCATCACTGAGGAGAGGAGGCTCCCAGCAAGCTCCAACTGCTACCAGAAGGCCGACGTCGCCAATGCAGGGTGTGCCAGCCAGGCAGGAGTGACCTCAGAGCAGAGGGCCAACCACACAAAAGTGTGAGGAACCCAAAGAGGATCAGACTCTCACCGGAGGGCCCACATCACCAAGGGAATGGAAACCAGGCAGGAGTGTTCTCACACCAGTGTGGTCACATCACCGAAATGTGACGGACCCAGCACACGTGGCCTCAAACTACAGGACACACATCACCAAGGGGCTGGGAGTGAGGCAGGCAGGAGGAGCCTCCAAACAGAGGGCCCATAGCGTAAAAAAGGTGAGGAATCCCGCAGTTGGAACCTCCCAGCAGGTGGCCAGGAGCAGCGAGGCTATGGGATCCAGGCCTGACTGAACTCAAAACAGAGGGCCCTCATTATGAAACTGTGAGCAACCCAGCCGTTGGGACCTTAGAACAGAAGGCCCACATTCCCATGGGGTTGGGATCCTGGCAGGAGTGTACTCGCACCACAGGGCGCACATCAGAAAATTTTGGGAGCCCAGGAGTTAGGGTCTGACGCCAGAGGGCCCTCATTACCGAGGGGAGGAGACTCCCAGCAGGCGCCAACTCCCAACTGAGGGCCCACGTCGCCACGTTGACGTGTGCCAGCCAGGCAGGAGTGACCTCACAGCAGAGGGCCTACCTCACAGAAGGGTGAGGAACCCAGCCAGGATAAGACTCTCACCAGAGGGCCCACATCACCAAGGGGATCGGAACAAGGCAGGAGTGTCCTCACCCCAGTGTGGCCACATTATAGAAAGGTGAGGAACCCAGCACATGTGGCCTAAACCAGAGGACCCACATTTCCAAGGTGCTCCGAGTGAGGCAGGCAGGAGTAGCCTAACAACACAGGGCCCACAGAATAAAAAATGTGAGGAATCCAGCAGTTTGAACCTCCCAGCAGGTGGCCCAGGGCATGGAATCTATGGGATCCAGGCCACAGTGAACTCACAGCAGAGGGCCCACATGATGAAACTGTGAGCAACCCAGCCAGTGGGACCTCAGAGCAGAAGGCCCACATCCCCATGGGGATGGGAACCTCGCAGGAGTATCCTCGCACAACTTAGCACGTATCAGAAAATGTGGGAACCCAGCAGTTATGGCCTGACGCCAGAGGGCCCTCATCACGGAGGAGAGGAGGCTACCAGCAGGCTCCAAATGCCACCAGAGGGCCGACGTCACCAAGGCAATGGGAGCAAGCCAGGCAGGAGTTACCTCACAGCAGGGGGCCCACCTCCCAGAAGTGTGAGGAATCCAGACAGGATCAGACTCTCACCAGAGGGCCCCCATCACCAAGGGGATGGGAACCAGGCAGGAGTGTCCTCACACCAGTGGGGCCACATCAATAAAGGTGAGGAAACCGGTACATGTGGCCTTAAACCAGAGGACCTACATCACAAATGGGCTGGGAGTGAGTCAGGAAGTAGGAGCATGAAAACACAGGACCCAAAGAATAAAAAAGTTAAGGATTCCAGCAGTAGGAACCTCCCAGCAGGCCGCTCAGAGCACAGAGGCTATGGGATCTAGGCCTGGGTGAACTAACACCAGAGAGCCAACATCATGAAACGGTGAACAACACAGGTGTTGGGACCTTAGAGCAGAAGGCCCACATGCCCATGGGGATGGGAACCTCGCAGGAGTGTCCTCGCACCACTTAGCACGTATCAGAAAATGTGGGTACCCAGCAGTTAGGGCCTGAGGCAAGAGGGCCCCCATCACCGAGGGGAGGTTCCCAGCAGGCTCCAACTGCCACAAGAGGGCCGATGTTGCCCAGGTGGGGTGTGCCAGCCAGGCAGGAGTGACCTCACAGCAGAGGGCCCCCCTCACAGAAGGGTGAGGAACCCAGGCAGGATCAGACTCTCACCAGAGGGCCCACATCATCAAGGGGATAGGAACCAGGCAGGAGTGTCCTCACACCAGTGGGGCCACATCATCGAAAGGCGAGGGACCCAGCATACATAGCCTCAAACCAGAGGACACACATCACCAAGGGGCTGGGAGTGAGGCAGGCAGGAGGAGTCTCAAAACAGAGGGCCTATAGAAGAAAAAAGGTGAGGAATCCCGCAGTTGTAACCTCCCAGCAGGTGGCCAGGAGCAGCGAGGCTATGGGATCCAGGCCGGAGAGAACTCACAGCAGAGGGCCCTCATCATGAAACTGAGCAACCCACGGTTGGGACCTCAGAGCAGAAGGCCCACATTCCCATGGGGTTGGGAACCTGGAAGGAGTGTACTCGAACCACAGGGCGCATATCAGAAAATATTGGGAGCCCAGGAGTTAGGGTCTGACGCCAGAGGGCCCTCATTACCGAGGGGAGGAGACACCCAGCAGGCACCAAATCCCACCAGAGGGCCGACGTCGCCAAGGCGGGGTGTGCCAGCCAGGCAGGAGTGACCTCAGAGAAGAGGACCCACCTCACAGAAGTGTGAGGAACCCAGCCAGGATCAGACTCTCACCGGAGGGCCCACATCACCAAGGGGATGGGAACCAGGCAGGAGTGTCCTCACACCAGTGGGGCCACATCAGCCAAAGGTGAGGAACCCAGCACATGTGGCCTCAAACCACAGGACACACATCACCAAGGGGCTAGGAGTGAGGCAGGTGTCTGGAGGGGCACATTTAACTCTAATTTCCCACCAGGAAGTGGAATGAACCAAAGTCTCAGAGTGCCGTGCCGGACCCTGATTACGGCCTGAAGCAAACCTGCGGTTCTGTGGCCAGTTTTCAAGGAAACGAGTTAAGAAAGGAAATCATGGGCACTGTAATTCACAAACCTGCAGTGTTATAAATGACAGCTATTGGCAAAATTATATGGAAGTAAGTCTGCAAAGAGGACTTGAAAACGAGGCAGAATTGCAGGAATCATATTTCAGGAGGTAGATTGGAATTGCATTTAAAGCATGTGAAAAGCGGCAGATCTTTGACAGTGATGCACTTGGACAAAAGTGCGTAAACATTTTTTCCTGAATATATTCAGGAAAAAACACATATGCCCTTTTTGGCCAACCAAGAACTCGAGAAATGGAAATCCGCACTACAATGAAGTCTCATTTCCCATTCGTCAAAAGGGCCATCTGAAAAAAGTGTAAAAACCAGAAACACAGGACAGGCCATGGAGAACAGGGAGCCTTGTTATGCTGATGGGCGGGATGTAAATTGCCAACAGACACTCTGGAGATGTGTATGGTGTATCCTGAAACATCTGAAAAACAAAGCTACAGACCCTAGGGCACTTCCACTTTTGGCCCTATAGCTTAGGAAAATTAAAATCAACAAGACACAGCCAACACAAAATTTAGGGCTGCTGTGTTTACAAGAGCCTTGAGTCCAGTACAAATTAAATATCCCAGAAAGAAAAAAATGGATAAAGGAGTTGTGCTACTTACGTACAACGGAATATCACTCAGCAATGAAATCAATGTCATCAGGCCTGTAGCAGCAAATTGAGTGGATTTAAGTATGATGATTCTAAGAGAAATAGGTCACACAGAGAAAGATAATTATCATAAAATATCACTAATAGAGAGAGTGTAAACTTGGCTACACATAAACTGAATTCCAAAACCGAACAGAGTCTCACATTTAGATAAAAACTTATGCTTGCTTAAGGGGAAAGTTGAGTTGGAGTGCTGTATAAAACCAGAGATTGAAATTAGCACACATACCGTTCCATAAGCCAAATATGTAATAGACAAGACGTACTCTTTGCTCAACGAAATAGACTCATCCATGGTGTATCACCTCACACCTGTTAGAATGGGCATCATCAGAAAATCTACAAACAACAAATGCTGGAAAGGGTGTGGAGATAAGGAACCCTCTTCCACTATTGTTGGGAATGTAAATTGATACAGTCACTGTGGAGAACATTATGGAGTTTCTTATAAAACTAAGAATAGAATTACCATATGATACAGCAATCCCACTACTGGGCATATACCCAGACAAAACCATAAATCAAAAAGAGACATTCACCGCAATGTTCATTGCATCACTATTTACAATATCCAGGTAATGGAAGCAACCTAAATGCCCACAGACAGACGAATGCATAAAGAAGTGGTACATATATAAAATGGAATATTACTAAGCCATAAAAAGGAATGAAATTGGGTCATTTGTAGAGACGTTGATGGATCTAGAGACTGTCATACAGAGTGAAGTAAGTCAGAAAGAGAAAAACAAATCTTGTCTATTAATGCATATATGTGGAACCTAGAAAAATTGTACAGATGAACCGTTTTGCCAGGCAGAAATAGAGCAACAGATGTAGACAACAAACGCATGGACACCAAGGGGGGAAAGCTGTTGGGGGGTGGTGGTGGGAGGAGTTGAGAGACTGGGATTGGCATGTATACATTTATATGTATAAAATAGATAACCAAAAAGAACCTGCTGTATAAAAAAATAAAATAAAATTCAAATTACAAAAAGTAAAACAGAAAAAATATTCTTCCCTTCACATACATGTATTTATATGAATAAATTATTTCCATGCTTATATCTGTAAATACAAAAAAGAGGAATAAAATCTACCTTGAACCAAAAACGAAAAAAAGAAAAAAAAACAGAACCCACCAGTTACACAGAGGAAAACCATATCAGGGCACTTGCTCCAGTTGTAAACAATTCTGAAGTTGGTCAGTGGTGGGGAATCATCTCCCATTCAGCCAGCAGGCCCCACGCAACAAGCGTCCTCATTGCAAAGCTGGGGGACCGTGCCGAGGCATCTGTGAGTAAACGTGGGCTGAGCCCCAGGCCAGCTGCTGCTGAAATGTTCCCACCCTTCCCAGGTAAAACACCTGAATATGTACAAGGACTTGAAAGCCTAGAGGAAGGGCCATGGAGCCACATGAGTGACAGCATGCCAGCCGACTTGGTGCCTGCAGGCCAGCCAGGATGGTCCTGGCCCTGGGTGCTCTTCTGGAAGCTTTCCATTTCCCTGCCTGAGATACCCCTGCTGTCCCGGCCCCCACTGCTTTCTTCCTCACTCACCTCTGCCCAGGGAGAAATTCCAGCGGCAGGTATGGGTGACACATCCTCTTCTTTAGCAGGTGGCATCTTGGCAACTGCTGCAGAAAGTCCAGCAGAGCCCCACTCACACTGGGCCACCCACAAAGCCGTGGCCTCTCACTCCCTCCCACCAGTCCAGCCCCAAGACTGCTGACAGGGCAGAGAAAATGGCGTCAGGCACAGCTGCAGGGGCTCTTGCTGCCTGGAGCGGTGTTTATATTGATCTGAACCCAGGCACACCTGGGGAGGGCTGGCCGGCACGGTCGGGCTTCCCAGGCCAGCCAATAATCACCCCTCAGGGGCTCACAGTTGCAGAAACTGGAGCTTGCTGAATCGGCCAGGTCCAAGGAACAGGTGTGGGCTCCTGAGAGTCAGGATAGACAAGGGGCTGCAGCTCTGGCTTGTTTTCTAATTATATTATCTGGCCCATGAGTGGGAGACAACTTCAAGAAAACCCTCTCCTAATGAGAGGAACCCAGGAGTCAGGGAGAGGAGGGGTGGCTGGTGGGTGGAGACAGAGGCCTGGTGCCCCGGGTGCAGTGGAAGTCTCTGGAAGACCAGGTGGAGGGAGGCCACACAGAGTGATGCCCAGGGTCACAGACCTGTCGGAGCTGCTGTTTGTTAGTTCAAGTCCTGCTCTGAGGTGCTCTGTGTCAGATCTGAGTGACAGGTGAGCTGGGAGTGCTCTGCAATGAGGGCGATATGCACGGTTCCTGTGTTCCCAGCCCTGCCATGGTACCTGCAAGGGTAGCTCTGTATCCTGGGAGGGGCCTGACCACGAGAGCCCCATGGGCTGCAGGGGAACCTGCCCAGGGAACCCCATATCCTGGGAGGGGCCTGAACACGAGAGCCCCATGGGCTGGGGTGGGGGTGGGGTACCTGCCCAGGTGAGCTCCATATCCTGGGATTGGCCTGACCTCGAGAGCCCCATGGGCTGCTGGAGTCCTGGTAAAGGATGTCAGGACAGTCAGTGAAGCCACCGAGGATATACCTCCAGTAGTTCCTAAATCCTACACCCTGCTGGTCATTCTACCAACCACCAGGACATGGTATTCTGTATTAGTCTTCAATGATGCCTTCTTTTGTATTCTATTAGTCCCAGAGTCACAAGAAATTTTGGCTTGTGAGTGGCAGGACTCAACATACAACTAAAACAATACTTCCGGGCCGTGTTGCCCCAAGGGTTCAAAAATTCCCACACCATCTTTGGGGAAAGCTCAGCTAAAGAACTAAAAGTTCTACCTCTGGAAAAGGAAACACTCCTTCAATATGCAGACGACATTCTGATCGCCAGCCCTACTAAGGAGACCTCTGAACTACCAAGCCAATAAAGGATACAAGTTGTCCAAGAAAAAGCTCAAATATCACAGACTACGGTGACCTGCCTGGGCTTCATTCTCACAGAAGGTCGGAGAAGCCCATCCCAGGAAAGGGAAGAAACAATTTACAGCCTTACCCTTTTCTGAAACTAGAAGACAGCTTAGGGGTTCCTGGGAGGCCAGGGTTTGCTGCTTCTGGATCCCTAACTACAGTCTACTAGCTGGGCCTCTATATGAAACACTGAAAGGAAAAGATGATGATCCTTTTGAATAGAATGCAGAAGTGGCCTTTCAAGAATGGAAAGAGCAGTCAATTCAGACCCTTGCCCTGGAACTCCCTAATTTAGCTAAACCCTTTGACCTTTACATTCCTGGTGAATGGTGAATCGCCATTGGAGTATTAGTGCAAAACCTGGGACCACTTGAAATGGAACAATGCAAGAATGCGATCCAGGTAGGATAAACTACGGTCACCAAGGGGCTTGGCCCACCGCCACATCTGGCCAAGATACTGGCAGTATCTGAAAACCTGGAAATCAGCAGCCCAAAAGGCCACCTCCCTCCTAAGGGAAAAGGACCCCACGTGGTGATCCTAACACCCAACCATGCCCTGAAGTTGCAGGGTTGGCTCCATGGGCACACTGACCTTGAGCGAGGAGGCCCTCCAACTCCAACCTCCATAGAGATAACCGGGGCAAAGTGGCACCATGAAGACTCGTGTGAAGGTGTCTGCACGGGCAAATTTAATGCTCATTTCCCACCAGGAAGAGGAATTAACCAAAGGCTCAGCATGCCGTGCCGGAACCAGATTAGGGCCTGAAGCAATCCTGCGGGTTTGCGGCCAGCTCACAAGAAAGCGAGTTGAAGAAAGGAGCTCAGGGACACTGTAATTCACAAACCTGCAGAGTTATCAATGACAGCTATCACCCAAAAATATATTGAAGGAAGGCTGCGAAGAGGACTTGAAAGCGGGGCAGAATTGCAAGAAAACGATTTCAGGGGGTAGACTGGAATTGCATTTAAAGCATAGGAAAAGAGGCAGAACGTCGACAATGATGCACTTGGCCAAAAAGGGCGTATGCGTTTTTTCCTGAATATATTCAGGAAAAAACGCATACGCCCTTTTTGGCCAACCAAGCAAGCATGTAAAAGAAATCTGCACTACAATGAAGTCTCACTGCCCCCCGTTCAAAAGGGCCATCTGAAAAAAGTGTAAAATCCAGAAAGGCAGCACAGGCCATGGAGAACAGGGAGCCTTGTTATGCTGATGGGCGGGATGTAAATTGCCAACAGCCACTCTGGAGAAGTGTATGGTGTTTCCTGAAACACCTAAGAAACAAAGCAACGGAGACTACGGCACTTCCACTTATGGTCTCATAGATCACGGAAATTAAAATCAAAAACAGACAGCCACCCCAAAGTTTCAGACGGCTCTGTTTACAGGAATCTCGTCTACGGTACAAGTTAAATATCCCAGAATGTGAAAAATGGATAAAGAAGTTGTGGTACACACATTCAATGGAATATCACTCAGCAATGAAATCTATGTCATCAGGCCCATCGTGGCATAATGAGTGGATTCAGGTACGATGATTCTAAGTGAAATAAGTCACACAGAAAATGAAACATCATAAGATATCACTAATACACGGAATGTAAACTTGGCTACACATGAACTGAATTACAAAACAGAACAGGGTCTCAAATTTAGAAAAACACCTTATGCTTGCTTAAGGGGAAAAGTGAGTTGGGGTGCTGCATAAAACCAGAGATAGAAATTAGCACAGATACCTTTCCATAAGACAAATATGTAATAGTCAAGACCTAGCCCTTGCTCAACGAAATGGACTAAACACCCCATATTCAACGCCTAGGAATACACCTGACTAGTAAGTATCTTCAAACCCATGGATTTATATGTCTCCATAAGAGACTCAAGTGTGTGTACAGCGGCATGAATGCAGCAGAGAAAATCCAATAAATCCCATTATCAAAATGAATTACAAAAACAAACACAATGACAGTGAAATAGAGAGCAATTCTTAAATAATTCATTCAGGGCTTGTGATGCAACCTGGATTTACCACATCTACAACCAGAGCTGAGTGAGACATAAGGCTGTACACTTCAGCCTGATAGCATTGGTGAGGTTCGATGAGCAAATGCAGGCCCTTTGAAGTCATACTGCATGGTACCCATTCCATGGGTCCCAACTCTCCAGGTTTAAGGGATTCTTCCTTCAGCTAAAACATGCATGGGAAACCCACAGTATGGTGCACCGTGTGACCAGGAAACCTTTTCAAATGCATCTCAGTTTTCGTCCCCTTTTACTCGGGTTCACGATTGAAGACCCTTTACTAATACTCTCCCCACTTGGAGAGTCAGTGCCTTTAACCTCCTGTTTGGCACAGTTTGCAATTTCTGCGCAAGATGAACAAGAATAGGGAGAACCAATGAGAGACTAGCTCTAGGTGTCTGCACGTTCAAATATAACACTCATTTCCCACCAGGAAGAGGAATTTACCAAAGGATCAGCATGCTGTGCCGGAACCAGATTAGGGCATGAAGCAATCCTGCGGGTTTGCGGCCAGCTCACAAGAAAGCGAGTAGAAGAAAGGAGCTCAGGCGCACTGTCATTCACAAACCTGCAGAGTTATAAATGTCAGCTATTGTCCAAAAATGTATTGAAGTAAGGCTGCGTAGAGGACTTGAAAGCGGGGCAGAATTGCAGGAAAACGAGTTCAGGGGCAGACTGGAATTGCATTTAAAGCATAGGGAAAGAGACAGAAAGTCGACAATGATGCACTTGGTCAAAAAGGGCGTATGCGTTTTTTCCTGAATATATTCAAGAAAAAACACATACGCCCTTTTTGGCCAAACAAGCAAGCCTGTAAAGAAATCTGCATTCCAATGAAGTCTCACTGCCCCCCTGTCAAAAGGGACATCTGAAAAATGTGAAAAATCCAGAAAGGCAGGACAGGCCATGGAGAACAGGGAGCCTTGTTATGCTGATGGGCGGGATGTAAATTGCCAACAGCCACTCTGGAGAAGTGTATGGTGTTTCTTCAAACACCTAAAAAACTAAGCAATGGAGCCTACGGCACTTCAACTTATGGCTCTATAGCTTAGGGAAATTAAAATCAAAAAGACACAGCCACCCATAAATTTTGGACGGCTCTGCTTACAAGAACCTCATTTACGGTACAAGTGAAATATCCCAGAAAGCAAAAAATGGATAAAGAAGTTGTTGTACGTACGTACAATGGAATATCACTCAGCAATGAAATCTATGTCATGAGGCCCGTCGCGGCATAATGAGTGGATTCAGGTACGATCATTCTAAGTTAACTAAGTCACACAGAAAAAGAAACACCATAAGATATCTCAAATACACGGAATGCAAACATGGCTGCACATGAACTCAATTACAAAACAGAAAAGGGTCTCAAATTTAGAAAACCAACTTATGCTTGCTTAAGGGGAAAGGTGAGTTGTGGTGCTGCATAAAACCAGAGATTGAAATTAGCACAGATACCTATCCATAAGCAAATATGTAATAGTCAGGACCTACTCCTTGCTCCACGAAATGGACTCAACACCCCATATTCAATGCCTAGGAATATACCTGACTAGTAAGAATCTGAAAACCCATGGATTTATATGTCTCCATAAGAGAATCAAGCATGTGTACAGCGGCATAAACGCAGCAGTGAAAATCCGATAAATCCCATTATCAAAATAAATTACAAAAACAAAACACAATGACAGTGAAATAGAGAGCAATTCTTAAATAATTCATTCAGGGCTTGTGATGCAACGTGGATTTACCACATCTACACCCCGAGCTGAGTGAGACATAAGGCTGGACACTTCAGGCTGATAGCATTGGTGACGTTCGGTGAGCAAAGGCAACCCTTTGAAGTCATACTGCGTGGTACCCATTCCATGGGTTCCAACTCTCCAGGTTGAAGGGATTCTTCCTTCAGGTAAAACATGCATGGGCAACCCAGAATATGGTCCACCGTGTGACCGGGAAAACTTTTTAAATGCGTCTCAGTTTTCGTCCCCTCGTACTCGGTTTTACCATTCCAGACGCTTTACTAACACTCTCCCCACTTGGAGAGTCAGTGCCTTTAACCTCCTGTTTGGCACAGTTTGGAATTTCTGCGCAAGATGAACAGGAATAGGGAGAACCAATGAGAGATTAGCTGTAGGTGTCTGCACGAACAAATTTAACGCTCATTTCCCACCAGGAAGAGGAATTAGCCAAAGGCTCAGCATGCCGTGTCGGAACCAGATTAGGGCCTGAAGCAATCCTGCGGTTTTGCGGCCAGCTCACAAGAAAGCGAGTTGAAGAAAGGAGCTCAGGGGCACTGTAATTCACAAACCTGCAGAGTTATAAATGACAACTATCGTCCAAAAATATATTGAAGTAAGGCTGCAAAGAGGACTTGAACGCGGGGCAGAATTCCAGGAATACGATTTCAGGAGGTAGACGGGAAGTCCTCTGAAAGTATAGGAGAAGAGGCAGAACCTCGACAATGATGCACTTGGTCAAAAAGGGCATATGCGTTTCTTCCAGGGCCCTTATTAAAGAGGGTAGGAGGCTCCCAGCATGCTTCAGTGGCCAACAGAGGGCCTACGTCGCCAAGGCAACATGAGCCATCCAGGCAGGAGTGACCTCACATCAGAGGGCCCACCTCACAGAAGGGTAAGGAACCCAGTCAAGATCAGACTCTCACCAGAGTGCCCACATAAGCAAGGGGCTGGGAACCAGGCAGGAGTGTCCTCACACCCGTGGGGCCACATCATCGAAAGTTGAGGTACCCAGCACATGTGGCCTCAAACCAGAGGACCCACATCACCATGGGTCTTGGATCGAGGCAGGCAGGATTAACCTCAAAACACATGGCCCATTGTATAAAAAAGGTGAGGAATCCAGCAGTTGGAACATCCCAGCAGGCGGCCCAGAGCACCGAGGCTATGGGATCCAGGCAGTGATGAACTCACAGCACAGGGCCCTCATCGTGATACTGTAAGCAACCCAGCCGTTGTAACCTCAGAGCACAATGCCCACATCCCCATGGGGAAGGGAACCAAGCAGGAGTGTCATCGCACCAGTGGGCACACATCAGAAAAGGTGGGGAGCCCAGCAGTTAGGGCCGGACGCCAGAGGGCCCTCATCACTGAGGAGAGGAGGCTCCCAGCAAGCTCCAACTGCTACCAGAAGGCCGACGTCGCCAATGCAGGGTGTGCCAGCCAGGCAGGAGTGACCTCAGAGCAGAGGGCCAACCACACAAAAGTGTGAGGAACCCAAAGAGGATCAGACTCTCACCGGAGGGCCCACATCACCAAGGGAATGGAAACCAGGCAGGAGTGTTCTCACACCAGTGTGGTCACATCACCGAAATGTGACGGACCCAGCACACGTGGCCTCAAACTACAGGACACACATCACCAAGGGGCTGGGAGTGAGGCAGGCAGGAGGAGCCTCCAAACAGAGGGCCCATAGCGTAAAAAAGGTGAGGAATCCCGCAGTTGGAACCTCCCAGCAGGTGGCCAGGAGCAGCGAGGCTATGGGATCCAGGCCTGACTGAACTCAAAACAGAGGGCCCTCATTATGAAACTGTGAGCAACCCAGCCGTTGGGACCTTAGAACAGAAGGCCCACATTCCCATGGGGTTGGGATCCTGGCAGGAGTGTACTCGCACCACAGGGCGCACATCAGAAAATTTTGGGAGCCCAGGAGTTAGGGTCTGACGCCAGAGGGCCCTCATTACCGAGGGGAGGAGACTCCCAGCAGGCGCCAACTCCCAACTGAGGGCCCACGTCGCCACGTTGACGTGTGCCAGCCAGGCAGGAGTGACCTCACAGCAGAGGGCCTACTTCACAGAAGGGTGAGGAACCCAGCCAGGATAAGACTCTCACCAGAGGGCCCACATCACCAAGGGGATCGGAACAAGGCAGGAGTGTCCTCACCCCAGTGTGGCCACATTATAGAAAGGTGAGGAACCCAGCACATGTGGCCTAAACCAGAGGACCCACATTTCCAAGGTGCTCCGAGTGAGGCAGGCAGGAGTAGCCTAACAACACAGGGCCCACAGAATAAAAAATGTGAGGAATCCAGCAGTTTGAACCTCCCAGCAGGTGGCCCAGGGCATGGAATCTATGGGATCCAGGCCACAGTGAACTCACAGCAGAGGGCCCACATGATGAAACTGTGAGCAACCCAGCCAGTGGGACCTCAGAGCAGAAGGCCCACATCCCCATGGGGATGGGAACCTCGCAGGAGTATCCTCGCACAACTTAGCACGTATCAGAAAATGTGGGAACCCAGCAGTTATGGCCTGACGCCAGAGGGCCCTCATCACGGAGGAGAGGAGGCTACCAGCAGGCTCCAAATGCCACCAGAGGGCCGACGTCACCAAGGCAATGGGAGCAAGCCAGGCAGGAGTTACCTCACAGCAGGGGGCCCACCTCCCAGAAGTGTGAGGAATCCAGACAGGATCAGACTCTCACCAGAGGGCCCCCATCACCAAGGGGATGGGAACCAGGCAGGAGTGTCCTCACACCAGTGGGGCCACATCAATAAAGGTGAGGAAACCGGTACATGTGGCCTTAAACCAGAGGACCTACATCACAAATGGGCTGGGAGTGAGTCAGGAAGTAGGAGCATGAAAACACAGGACCCAAAGAATAAAAAAGTTAAGGATTCCAGCAGTAGGAACCTCCCAGCAGGCCGCTCAGAGCACAGAGGCTATGGGATCTAGGCCTGGGTGAACTAACACCAGAGAGCCAACATCATGAAACGGTGAACAACACAGGTGTTGGGACCTTAGAGCAGAAGGCCCACATGCCCATGGGGATGGGAACCTCGCAGGAGTGTCCTCGCACCACTTAGCACGTATCAGAAAATGTGGGTACCCAGCAGTTAGGGCCTGAGGCAAGAGGGCCCCCATCACCGAGGGGAGGTTCCCAGCAGGCTCCAACTGCCACAAGAGGGCCGATGTTGCCCAGGTGGGGTGTGCCAGCCAGGCAGGAGTGACCTCACAGCAGAGGGCCCCCCTCACAGAAGGGTGAGGAACCCAGGCAGGATCAGACTCTCACCAGAGGGCCCACATCATCAAGGGGATAGGAACCAGGCAGGAGTGTCCTCACACCAGTGGGGCCACATCATCGAAAGGCGAGGGACCCAGCATACATAGCCTCAAACCAGAGGACACACATCACCAAGGGGCTGGGAGTGAGGCAGGCAGGAGGAGTCTCAAAACAGAGGGCCTATAGAAGAAAAAAGGTGAGGAATCCCGCAGTTGTAACCTCCCAGCAGGTGGCCAGGAGCAGCGAGGCTATGGGATCCAGGCCGGAGAGAACTCACAGCAGAGGGCCCTCATCATGAAACTGAGCAACCCACGGTTGGGACCTCAGAGCAGAAGGCCCACATTCCCATGGGGTTGGGAACCTGGAAGGAGTGTACTCGAACCACAGGGCGCATATCAGAAAATATTGGGAGCCCAGGAGTTAGGGTCTGACGCCAGAGGGCCCTCATTACCGAGGGGAGGAGACACCCAGCAGGCACCAAATCCCACCAGAGGGCCGACGTCGCCAAGGCGGGGTGTGCCAGCCAGGCAGGAGTGACCTCAGAGAAGAGGACCCACCTCACAGAAGTGTGAGGAACCCAGCCAGGATCAGACTCTCACCGGAGGGCCCACATCACCAAGGGGATGGGAACCAGGCAGGAGTGTCCTCACACCAGTGGGGCCACATCAGCCAAAGGTGAGGAACCCAGCACATGTGGCCTCAAACCACAGGACACACATCACCAAGGGGCTAGGAGTGAGGCAGGTGTCTGGAGGGGCACATTTAACTCTAATTTCCCACCAGGAAGTGGAATGAACCAAAGTCTCAGAGTGCCGTGCCGGACCCTGATTACGGCCTGAAGCAAACCTGCGGTTCTGTGGCCAGTTTTCAAGGAAACGAGTTAAGAAAGGAAATCATGGGCACTGTAATTCACAAACCTGCAGTGTTATAAATGACAGCTATTGGCAAAATTATATGGAAGTAAGTCTGCAAAGAGGACTTGAAAACGAGGCAGAATTGCAGGAATCATATTTCAGGAGGTAGATTGGAATTGCATTTAAAGCATGTGAAAAGCGGCAGATCTTTGACAGTGATGCACTTGGACAAAAGTGCGTAAACATTTTTTCCTGAATATATTCAGGAAAAAACACATATGCCCTTTTTGGCCAACCAAGAACTCGAGAAATGGAAATCCGCACTACAATGAAGTCTCATTTCCCATTCGTCAAAAGGGCCATCTGAAAAAAGTGTAAAAACCAGAAACACAGGACAGGCCATGGAGAACAGGGAGCCTTGTTATGCTGATGGGCGGGATGTAAATTGCCAACAGACACTCTGGAGATGTGTATGGTGTATCCTGAAACATCTGAAAAACAAAGCTACAGACCCTAGGGCACTTCCACTTTTGGCCCTATAGCTTAGGAAAATTAAAATCAACAAGACACAGCCAACACAAAATTTAGGGCTGCTGTGTTTACAAGAGCCTTGAGTCCAGTACAAATTAAATATCCCAGAAAGAAAAAAATGGATAAAGGAGTTGTGCTACTTACGTACACCGGAATATCACTCAGCAATGAAATCAATGTCATCAGGCCTGTAGCAGCAAATTGAGTGGATTTAAGTATGATGATTCTAAGAGAAATAGGTCACACAGAGAAAGATAATTATCATAAAATATCACTAATAGAGAGAGTGTAAACTTGGCTACACATAAACTGAATTCCAAAACCGAACAGAGTCTCACATTTAGATAAAAACTTATGCTTGCTTAAGGGGAAAGTTGAGTTGGAGTGCTGTATAAAACCAGAGATTGAAATTAGCACACATACCGTTCCATAAGCCAAATATGTAATAGACAAGACGTACTCTTTGCTCAACGAAATAGACTCATCCATGGTGTATCACCTCACACCTGTTAGAATGGGCATCATCAGAAAATCTACAAACAACAAATGCTGGAAAGGGTGTGGAGATAAGGAACCCTCTTCCACTATTGTTGGGAATGTAAATTGATACAGTCACTGTGGAGAACATTATGGAGTTTCTTATAAAACTAAGAATAGAATTACCATATGATACAGCAATCCCACTACTGGGCATATACCCAGACAAAACCATAAATCAAAAAGAGACATTCACCGCAATGTTCATTGCATCACTATTTACAATATCCAGGTAATGGAAGCAACCTAAATGCCCACAGACAGACGAATGCATAAAGAAGTGGTACATATATAAAATGGAATATTACTAAGCCATAAAAAGGAATGAAATTGGGTCATTTGTAGAGACGTTGATGGATCTAGAGACTGTCATACAGAGTGAAGTAAGTCAGAAAGAGAAAAACAAATCTTGTCTATTAATGCATATATGTGGAACCTAGAAAAATTGTACAGATGAACCGTTTTGCCAGGCAGAAATAGAGCAACAGATGTAGACAACAAACGCATGGACACCAAGGGGGGAAAGCTGTTGGGGGGTGGTGGTGGGAGGAGTTGAGAGACTGGGATTGGCATGTATACATTTATATGTATAAAATAGATAACCAAAAAGAACCTGCTGTATAAAAAAATAAAATAAAATTCAAATTACAAAAAGTAAAACAGAAAAAATATTCTTCCCTTCACATACATGTATTTATATGAATAAATTATTTCCATGCTTATATCTGTAAATACAAAAAAGAGGAATAAAATCTACCTTGAACCAAAAACGAAAAAAAGAAAAAAAAACAGAACCCACCAGTTACACAGAGGAAAACCATATCAGGGCACTTGCTCCAGTTGTAAACAATTCTGAAGTTGGTCAGTGGTGGGGAATCATCTCCCATTCAGCCAGCAGGCCCCACGCAACAAGCGTCCTCATTGCAAAGCTGGGGGACCGTGCCGAGGCATCTGTGAGTAAACGTGGGCTGAGCCCCAGGCCAGCTGCTGCTGAAATGTTCCCACCCTTCCCAGGTAAAACACCTGAATATGTACAAGGACTTGAAAGCCTAGAGGAAGGGCCATGGAGCCACATGAGTGACAGCATGCCAGCCGACTTGGTGCCTGCAGGCCAGCCAGGATGGTCCTGGCCCTGGGTGCTCTTCTGGAAGCTTTCCATTTCCCTGCCTGAGATACCCCTGCTGTCCCGGCCCCCACTGCTTTCTTCCTCACTCACCTCTGCCCAGGGAGAAATTCCAGCGGCAGGTATGGGTGACACATCCTCTTCTTTAGCAGGTGGCATCTTGGCAACTGCTGCAGAAAGTCCAGCAGAGCCCCACTCACACTGGGCCACCCACAAAGCCGTGGCCTCTCACTCCCTCCCACCAGTCCAGCCCCAAGACTGCTGACAGGGCAGAGAAAATGGCGTCAGGCACAGCTGCAGGGGCTCTTGCTGCCTGGAGCGGTGTTTATATTGATCTGAACCCAGGCACACCTGGGGAGGGCTGGCCGGCACGGTCGGGCTTCCCAGGCCAGCCAATAATCACCCCTCAGGGGCTCACAGTTGCAGAAACTGGAGCTTGCTGAATCGGCCAGGTCCAAGGAACAGGTGTGGGCTCCTGAGAGTCAGGATAGACAAGGGGCTGCAGCTCTGGCTTGTTTTCTAATTATATTATCTGGCCCATGAGTGGGAGACAACTTCAAGAAAACCCTCTCCTAATGAGAGGAACCCAGGAGTCAGGGAGAGGAGGGGTGGCTGGTGGGTGGAGACAGAGGCCTGGTGCCCCGGGTGCAGTGGATGTCTCTGGAAGACCAGGTGGAGGGAGGCCACACAGAGTGATGCCCAGGGTCACAGACCTGTCGGAGCTGCTGTTTGTTAGTTCAAGTCCTGCTCTGAGGTGCTCTGTGTCAGATCTGAGTGACAGGTGAGCTGGGAGTGCTCTGCAATGAGGGCGATATGCACGGTTCCTGTGTTCCCAGCCCTGCCATGGTACCTGCAAGGGTAGCTCTGTATCCTGGGAGGGGCCTGACCACGAGAGCCCCATGGGCTGCAGGGGAACCTGCCCAGGGAACCCCATATCCTGGGAGGGGCCTGAACACGAGAGCCCCATGGGCTGGGGTGGGGGTGGGGTACCTGCCCAGGTGAGCTCCATATCCTGGGATTGGCCTGACCTCGAGAGCCCCATGGGCTGCTGGAGTCCTGGTAAAGGATGTCAGGACAGTCAGTGAAGCCACCGAGGATATACCTCCAGTAGTTCCTAAATCCTACACCCTGCTGGTCATTCTACCAACCACCAGGACATGGTATTCTGTATTAGTCTTCAATGATGCCTTCTTTTGTATTCTATTAGTCCCAGAGTCACAAGAAATTTTGGCTTGTGAGTGGCAGGACTCAACATACAACTAAAACAATACTTCCGGGCCGTGTTGCCCCAAGGGTTCAAAAATTCCCACACCATCTTTGGGGAAAGCTCAGCTAAAGAACTAAAAGTTCTACCTCTGGAAAAGGAAACACTCCTTCAATATGCAGACGACATTCTGATCGCCAGCCCTACTAAGGAGACCTCTGAACTACCAAGCCAATAAAGGATACAAGTTGTCCAAGAAAAAGCTCAAATATCACAGACTACGGTGACCTGCCTGGGCTTCATTCTCACAGAAGGTCGGAGAAGCCCATCCCAGGAAAGGGAAGAAACAATTTACAGCCTTACCCTTTTCTGAAACTAGAAGACAGCTTAGGGGTTCCTGGGAGGCCAGGGTTTGCTGCTTCTGGATCCCTAACTACAGTCTACTAGCTGGGCCTCTATATGAAACACTGAAAGGAAAAGATGATGATCCTTTTGAATAGAATGCAGAAGTGGCCTTTCAAGAATGGAAAGAGCAGTCAATTCAGACCCTTGCCCTGGAACTCCCTAATTTAGCTAAACCCTTTGACCTTTACATTCCTGGTGAATGGTGAATCGCCATTGGAGTATTAGTGCAAAACCTGGGACCACTTGAAATGGAACAATGCAAGAATGCGATCCAGGTAGGATAAACTACAGTCACCAAGGGGCTTGGCCCACCGCCACATCTGGCCAAGATACTGGCAGTATCTGAAAACCTGGAAATCAGCAGCCCAAAAGGCCACCTCCCTCCTAAGGGAAAAGGACCCCACGTGGTGATCCTAACACCCAACCATGCCCTGAAGTTGCAGGGTTGGCTCCATGGGCACACTGACCTTGAGCGAGGAGGCCCTCCAACTCCAACCTCCATAGAGATAACCGGGGCAAAGTGGCACCATGAAGACTCGTGTGAAGGTGTCTGCACGGGCAAATTTAATGCTCATTTCCCACCAGGAAGAGGAATTAACCAAAGGCTCAGCATGCCGTGCCGGAACCAGATTAGGGCCTGAAGCAATCCTGCGGGTTTGCGGCCAGCTCACAAGAAAGCGAGTTGAAGAAAGGAGCTCAGGGACACTGTAATTCACAAACCTGCAGAGTTATCAATGACAGCTATCACCCAAAAATATATTGAAGGAAGGCTGCGAAGAGGACTTGAAAGCGGGGCAGAATTGCAAGAAAACGATTTCAGGGGGTAGACTGGAATTGCATTTAAAGCATAGGAAAAGAGGCAGAACGTCGACAATGATGCACTTGGCCAAAAAGGGCGTATGCGTTTTTTCCTGAATATATTCAGGAAAAAACGCATACGCCCTTTTTGGCCAACCAAGCAAGCATGTAAAAGAAATCTGCACTACAATGAAGTCTCACTGCCCCCCGTTCAAAAGGGCCATCTGAAAAAAGTGTAAAATCCAGAAAGGCAGCACAGGCCATGGAGAACAGGGAGCCTTGTTATGCTGATGGGCGGGATGTAAATTGCCAACAGCCACTCTGGAGAAGTGTATGGTGTTTCCTGAAACACCTAAGAAACAAAGCAACGGAGACTACGGCACTTCCACTTATGGTCTCATAGATCACGGAAATTAAAATCAAAAACAGACAGCCACCCCAAAGTTTCAGACGGCTCTGTTTACAGGAATCTCGTCTACGGTACAAGTTAAATATCCCAGAATGTGAAAAATGGATAAAGAAGTTGTGGTACACACATTCAATGGAATATCACTCAGCAATGAAATCTATGTCATCAGGCCCATCGTGGCATAATGAGTGGATTCAGGTACGATGATTCTAAGTGAAATAAGTCACACAGAAAATGAAACATCATAAGATATCACTAATACACGGAATGTAAACTTGGCTACACATGAACTGAATTACAAAACAGAACAGGGTCTCAAATTTAGAAAAACACCTTATGCTTGCTTAAGGGGAAAAGTGAGTTGGGGTGCTGCATAAAACCAGAGATAGAAATTAGCACAGATACCTTTCCATAAGACAAATATGTAATAGTCAAGACCTAGCCCTTGCTCAACGAAATGGACTAAACACCCCATATTCAACGCCTAGGAATACACCTGACTAGTAAGTATCTTCAAACCCATGGATTTATATGTCTCCATAAGAGACTCAAGTGTGTGTACAGCGGCATGAATGCAGCAGAGAAAATCCAATAAATCCCATTATCAAAATGAATTACAAAAACAAACACAATGACAGTGAAATAGAGAGCAATTCTTAAATAATTCATTCAGGGCTTGTGATGCAACCTGGATTTACCACATCTACAACCAGAGCTGAGTGAGACATAAGGCTGTACACTTCAGCCTGATAGCATTGGTGAGGTTCGATGAGCAAATGCAGGCCCTTTGAAGTCATACTGCATGGTACCCATTCCATGGGTCCCAACTCTCCAGGTTTAAGGGATTCTTCCTTCAGCTAAAACATGCATGGGAAACCCACAGTATGGTGCACCGTGTGACCGGGAAACCTTTTCAAATGCATCTCAGTTTTCGTCCCCTTTTACTCGGGTTCACGATTGAAGACCCTTTACTAATACTCTCCCCACTTAGAGAGTCAGTGCCTTTAACCTCCTGTTTGGCACAGTTTGCAATTTCTGCGCAAGATGAACAAGAATAGGGAGAACCAATGAGAGACTAGCTCTAGGTGTCTGCACGTTCAAATATAACACTCATTTCCCACCAGGAAGAGGAATTTACCAAAGGATCAGCATGCTGTGCCGGAACCAGATTAGGGCATGAAGCAATCCTGCGGGTTTGCGGCCAGCTCACAAGAAAGCGAGTAGAAGAAAGGAGCTCAGGCGCACTGTCATTCACAAACCTGCAGAGTTATAAATGTCAGCTATTGTCCAAAAATGTATTGAAGTAAGGCTGCGTAGAGGACTTGAAAGCGGGGCAGAATTGCAGGAAAACGAGTTCAGGGGCAGACTGGAATTGCATTTAAAGCATAGGGAAAGAGACAGAAAGTCGACAATGATGCACTTGGTCAAAAAGGGCGTATGCGTTTTTTCCTGAATATATTCAAGAAAAAACACATACGCCCTTTTTGGCCAAACAAGCAAGCCTGTAAAGAAATCTGCATTCCAATGAAGTCTCACTGCCCCCCTGTCAAAAGGGACATCTGAAAAATGTGAAAAATCCAGAAAGGCAGGACAGGCCATGGAGAACAGGGAGCCTTGTTATGCTGATGGGCGGGATGTAAATTGCCAACAGCCACTCTGGAGAAGTGTATGGTGTTTCTTCAAACACCTAAAAAACTAAGCAATGGAGCCTACGGCACTTCAACTTATGGCTCTATAGCTTAGGGAAATTAAAATCAAAAAGACACAGCCACCCATAAATTTTGGACGGCTCTGCTTACAAGAACCTCATTTACGGTACAAGTGAAATATCCCAGAAAGCAAAAAATGGATAAAGAAGTTGTTGTACGTACGTACAATGGAATATCACTCAGCAATGAAATCTATGTCATGAGGCCCGTCGCGGCATAATGAGTGGATTCAGGTACGATCATTCTAAGTTAACTAAGTCACACAGAAAAAGAAACACCATAAGATATCTCAAATACACGGAATGCAAACATGGCTGCACATGAACTCAATTACAAAACAGAAAAGGGTCTCAAATTTAGAAAACCAACTTATGCTTGCTTAAGGGGAAAGGTGAGTTGTGGTGCTGCATAAAACCAGAGATTGAAATTAGCACAGATACCTATCCATAAGCAAATATGTAATAGTCAGGACCTACTCCTTGCTCCACGAAATGGACTCAACACCCCATATTCAATGCCTAGGAATATACCTGACTAGTAAGAATCTGAAAACCCATGGATTTATATGTCTCCATAAGAGAATCAAGCATGTGTACAGCGGCATAAACGCAGCAGTGAAAATCCGATAAATCCCATTATCAAAATAAATTACAAAAACAAAACACAATGACAGTGAAATAGAGAGCAATTCTTAAATAATTCATTCAGGGCTTGTGATGCAACGTGGATTTACCACATCTACACCCCGAGCTGAGTGAGACATAAGGCTGGACACTTCAGGCTGATAGCATTGGTGACGTTCGGTGAGCAAAGGCAACCCTTTGAAGTCATACTGCGTGGTACCCATTCCATGGGTTCCAACTCTCCAGGTTGAAGGGATTCTTCCTTCAGGTAAAACATGCATGGGCAACCCAGAATATGGTCCACCGTGTGACCGGGAAAACTTTTTAAATGCGTCTCAGTTTTCGTCCCCTCGTACTCGGTTTTACCATTCCAGACGCTTTACTAACACTCTCCCCACTTGGAGAGTCAGTGCCTTTAACCTCCTGTTTGGCACAGTTTGGAATTTCTGCGCAAGATGAACAGGAATAGGGAGAACCAATGAGAGATTAGCTGTAGGTGTCTGCACGAACAAATTTAACGCTCATTTCCCACCAGGAAGAGGAATTAGCCAAAGGCTCAGCATGCCGTGTCGGAACCAGATTAGGGCCTGAAGCAATCCTGCGGTTTTGCGGCCAGCTCACAAGAAAGCGAGTTGAAGAAAGGAGCTCAGGGGCACTGTAATTCACAAACCTGCAGAGTTATAAATGACAACTATCGTCCAAAAATATATTGAAGTAAGGCTGCAAAGAGGACTTGAACGCGGGGCAGAATTCCAGGAATACGATTTCAGGAGGTAGACGGGAAGTCCTCTGAAAGTATAGGAGAAGAGGCAGAACCTCGACAATGATGCACTTGGTCAAAAAGGGCATATGCGTTTCTTCCAGGGCCCTTATTAAAGAGGGTAGGAGGCTCCCAGCATGCTTCAGTGGCCAACAGAGGGCCTACGTCGCCAAGGCAACATGAGCCATCCAGGCAGGAGTGACCTCACATCAGAGGGCCCACCTCACAGAAGGGTAAGGAACCCAGTCAAGATCAGACTCTCACCAGAGTGCCCACATAAGCAAGGGGCTGGGAACCAGGCAGGAGTGTCCTCACACCCGTGGGGCCACATCATCGAAAGTTGAGGTACCCAGCACATGTGGCCTCAAACCAGAGGACCCACATCACCATGGGTCTTGGATCGAGGCAGGCAGGATTAACCTCAAAACACATGGCCCATTGTATAAAAAAGGTGAGGAATCCAGCAGTTGGAACATCCCAGCAGGCGGCCCAGAGCACCGAGGCTATGGGATCCAGGCAGTGATGAACTCACAGCACAGGGCCCTCATCGTGATACTGTAAGCAACCCAGCCGTTGTAACCTCAGAGCACAATGCCCACATCCCCATGGGGAAGGGAACCAAGCAGGAGTGTCATCGCACCAGTGGGCACACATCAGAAAAGGTGGGGAGCCCAGCAGTTAGGGCCGGACGCCAGAGGGCCCTCATCACTGAGGAGAGGAGGCTCCCAGCAAGCTCCAACTGCTACCAGAAGGCCGACGTCGCCAATGCAGGGTGTGCCAGCCAGGCAGGAGTGACCTCAGAGCAGAGGGCCAACCACACAAAAGTGTGAGGAACCCAAAGAGGATCAGACTCTCACCGGAGGGCCCACATCACCAAGGGAATGGAAACCAGGCAGGAGTGTTCTCACACCAGTGTGGTCACATCACCGAAATGTGACGGACCCAGCACACGTGGCCTCAAACTACAGGACACACATCACCAAGGGGCTGGGAGTGAGGCAGGCAGGAGGAGCCTCCAAACAGAGGGCCCATAGCGTAAAAAAGGTGAGGAATCCCGCAGTTGGAACCTCCCAGCAGGTGGCCAGGAGCAGCGAGGCTATGGGATCCAGGCCTGACTGAACTCAAAACAGAGGGCCCTCATTATGAAACTGTGAGCAACCCAGCCGTTGGGACCTTAGAACAGAAGGCCCACATTCCCATGGGGTTGGGATCCTGGCAGGAGTGTACTCGCACCACAGGGCGCACATCAGAAAATTTTGGGAGCCCAGGAGTTAGGGTCTGACGCCAGAGGGCCCTCATTACCGAGGGGAGGAGACTCCCAGCAGGCACCAACTCCCAACTGAGGGCCCACGTCGCCACGTTGACGTGTGCCAGCCAGGCAGGAGTGACCTCACAGCAGAGGGCCTACCTCACAGAAGGGTGAGGAACCCAGCCAGGATAAGACTCTCACCAGAGGGCCCACATCACCAAGGGGATCGGAACAAGGCAGGAGTGTCCTCACACCAGTGTGGCCACATTATAGAAAGGTGAGGAACCCAGCACATGTGGCCTAAACCAGAGGACCCACATTTCCAAGGTGCTCCGAGTGAGGCAGGCAGGAGTAGCCTAACAACACAGGGCCCACAGAATAAAAAATGTGAGGAATCCAGCAGTTTGAACCTCCCAGCAGGTGGCCCAGGGCATGGAGTCTATGGGATCCAGGCCACAGTGAACTCACAGCAGAGGGCCCACATGATGAAACTGTGAGCAACCCAGCCAGTGGGACCTCAGAGCAGAAGGCCCACATCCCCATGGGGATGGGAACCTCGCAGGAGTATCCTCGCACAACTTAGCACGTATCAGAAAATGTGGGAACCCAGCAGTTATGGCCTGACGCCAGAGGGCCCTCATCACGGAGGAGAGGAGGCTACCAGCAGGCTCCAAATGCCACCAGAGGGCCGACGTCACCAAGGCAATGGGAGCAAGCCAGGCAGGAGTTACCTCACAGCAGAGGGCCCACCTCCCAGAAGTGTGAGGAATCCAGACAGGATCAGACTCTCACCAGAGGGCCCCCATCACCAAGGGGATGGGAACCAGGCAGGAGTGTCCTCACACCAGTGGGGCCACATCAATAAAGGTGAGGAAACCGGTACATGTGGCCTTAAACCAGAGGACCTACATCACAAATGGGCTGGGAGTGAGTCAGGAAGTAGGAGCATGAAAACACAGGACCCAAAGAATAAAAAAGTTAAGGATTCCAGCAGTAGGAACCTCCCAGCAGGCCGCTCAGAGCACAGAGGCTATGGGATCTAGGCCTGGGTGAACTAACACCAGAGAGCCAACATCATGAAACGGTGAACAACACAGGTGTTGGGACCTTAGAGCAGAAGGCCCACATGCCCATGGGGATGGGAACCTCGCAGGAGTGTCCTCGCACCACTTAGCACGTATCAGAAAATGTGGGTACCCAGCAGTTAGGGCCTGAGGCAAGAGGGCCCCCATCACCGAGGGGAGGTTCCCAGCAGGCTCCAACTGCCACAAGAGGGCCGATGTTGCCCAGGTGGGGTGTGCCAGCCAGGCAGGAGTGACCTCACAGCAGAGGGCCCCCCTCACAGAAGGGTGAGTAACCCAGGCAGGATCAGACTCTCACCAGAGGGCCCACATCATCAAGGGGATAGGAACCAGGCAGGAGTGTCCTCACACCAGTGGGGCCACATCATCGAAAGGCGAGGGACCCAGCATACATAGCCTCAAACCAGAGGACACACATCACCAAGGGGCTGGGAGTGAGGCAGGCAGGAGGAGTCTCAAAACAGAGGGCCTATAGAAGAAAAAAGGTGAGGAATCCCGCAGTTGTAACCTCCCAGCAGGTGGCCAGGAGCAGCGAGGCTATGGGATCCAGGCCGGAGAGAACTCACAGCAGAGGGCCCTCATCATGAAACTGAGCAACCCACGGTTGGGACCTCAGAGCAGAAGGCCCACATTCCCATGGGGTTGGGAACCTGGAAGGAGTGTACTCGAACCACAGGGCGCATATCAGAAAATATTGGGAGCCCAGGAGTTAGGGTCTGACGCCAGAGGGCCCTCATTACCGAGGGGAGGAGACACCCAGCAGGCACCAAATCCCACCAGAGGGCCGACGTCGCCAAGGCGGGGTGTGCCAGCCAGGCAGGAGTGACCTCAGAGAAGAGGACCCACCTCACAGAAGTGTGAGGAACCCAGCCAGGATCAGACTCTCACCGGAGGGCCCACATCACCAAGGGGATGGGAACCAGGCAGGAGTGTCCTCACACCAGTGGGGCCACATCAGCCAAAGGTGAGGAACCCAGCACATGTGGCCTCAAACCACAGGACACACATCACCAAGGGGCTAGGAGTGAGGCAGGTGTCTGGAGGGGCACATTTAACTCTAATTTCCCACCAGGAAGTGGAATGAACCAAAGTCTCAGAGTGCCGTGCCGGACCCTGATTACGGCCTGAAGCAAACCTGCGGTTCTGTGGCCAGTTTTCAAGGAAACGAGTTAAGAAAGGAAATCACGGGCACTGTAATTCACAAACCTGCAGTGTTATAAATGACAGCTATTGGCAAAATTATATGGAAGTAAGTCTGCAAAGAGGACTTGAAAACGAGGCAGAATTGCAGGAATCATATTTCAGGAGGTAGATTGGAATTGCATTTAAAGCATGTGAAAAGCGGCAGATCTTTGACAGTGATGCACTTGGACAAAAGTGCGTAAACATTTTTTCCTGAATATATTCAGGAAAAAACACATATGCCCTTTTTGGCCAACCAAGAACTCGAGAAATGGAAATCCGCACTACAATGAAGTCTCATTTCCCATTCGTCAAAAGGGCCATCTGAAAAAAGTGTAAAAACCAGAAACACAGGACAGGCCATGGAGAACAGGGAGCCTTGTTATGCTGATGGGCGGGATGTAAATTGCCAACAGACACTCTGGAGATGTGTATGGTGTATCCTGAAACATCTGAAAAACAAAGCTACAGACCCTAGGGCACTTCCACTTTTGGCCCTATAGCTTAGGAAAATTAAAATCAACAAGACACAGCCAACACAAAATTTAGGGCTGCTGTGTTTACAAGAGCCTTGAGTCCAGTACAAATTAAATATCCCAGAAAGAAAAAAATGGATAAAGGAGTTGTGCTACTTACGTACAACGGAATATCACTCAGCAATGAAATCAATGTCATCAGGCCTGTAGCAGCAAATTGAGTGGATTTAAGTATGATGATTCTAAGAGAAATAGGTCACACAGAGAAAGATAATTATCATAAAATATCACTAATAGAGAGAGTGTAAACTTGGCTACACATAAACTGAATTCCAAAACCGAACAGAGTCTCACATTTAGATAAAAACTTATGCTTGCTTAAGGGGAAAGTTGAGTTGGGGTGCTGTATAAAACCAGAGATTGAAATTAGCACACATACCGTTCCATAAGCCAAATATGTAATAGACAAGACGTACTCTTTGCTCAACGAAATAGACTCATCCATGGTGTATCACCTCACACCTGTTAGAATGGGCATCATCAGAAAATCTACAAACAACAAATGCTGGAAAGGGTGTGGAGATAAGGAACCCTCTTCCACTATTGTTGGGAATGTAAATTGATACAGTCACTGTGGAGAACATTATGGAGTTTCTTATAAAACTAAGAATAGAATTACCATATGATACAGCAATCCCACTACTGGGCATATACCCAGACAAAACCATAAATCAAAAAGAGACATTCACCGCAATGTTCATTGCATCACTATTTACAATATCCAGGTAATGGAAGCAACCTAAATGCCCACAGACAGACGAATGCATAAAGAAGTGGTACATATATAAAATGGAATATTACTAAGCCATAAAAAGGAATGAAATTGGGTCATTTGTAGAGACGTTGATGGATCTAGAGACTGTCATACAGAGTGAAGTAAGTCAGAAAGAGAAAAACAAATCTTGTCTATTAATGCATATATGTGGAACCTAGAAAAATTGTACAGATGAACCGTTTTGCCAGGCAGAAATAGAGCAACAGATGTAGACAACAAACGCATGGACACCAAGGGGGGAAAGCTGTTGGGGGGTGGTGGTGGGAGGAGTTGAGAGACTGGGATTGGCATGTATACATTTATATGTATAAAATAGATAACCAAAAAGAACCTGCTGTATAAAAAAATAAAATAAAATTCAAATTACAAAAAGTAAAACAGAAAAAATATTCTTCCCTTCACATACATGTATTTATATGAATAAATTATTTCCATGCTTATATCTGTAAATACAAAAAAGAGGAATAAAATCTACCTTGAACCAAAAACGAAAAAAAGAAAAAAAAACAGAACCCACCAGTTACACAGAGGAAAACCGTATCAGGGCACTTGCTCCAGTTGTAAACAATTCTGAAGTTGGTCAGTGGTGGGGAATCATCTCCCATTCAGCCAGCAGGCCCCACGCAACAAGCGTCCTCATTGCAAAGCTGGGGGACCTTGCCGAGGCATCTGTGAGTAAACGTGGGCTGAGCCCCAGGCCAGCTGCTGCTGAAATGTTCCCACCCTTCCCAGGTAAAACACCTGAATATGTACAAGGACTTGAAAGCCTAGAGGAAGGGCCATGGAGCCACATGAGTGACAGCATGCCAGCCGACTTGGTGCCTGCAGGCCAGCCAGGATGGTCCTGGCCCTGGGTGCTCTTCTGGAAGCTTTCCATTTCCCTGCCTGAGATACCCCTGCTGTCCCGGCCCCCACTGCTTTCTTCCTCACTCACCTCTGCCCAGGGAGAAATTCCAGCGGCAGGTATGGGTGACACATCCTCTTCTTTAGCAGGTGGCATCTTGGCAACTGCTGCAGAAAGTCCAGCAGAGCCCCACTCACACTGGGCCACCCACAAAGCCGTGGCCTCTCACTCCCTCCCACCAGTCCAGCCCCAAGACTGCTGACAGGGCAGAGAAAATGGCGTCAGGCACAGCTGCAGGGGCTCTTGCTGCCTGGAGCGGTGTTTATATTGATCTGAACCCAGGCACACCTGGGGAGGGCTGGCCGGCACGGTCGGGCTTCCCAGGCCAGCCAATAATCACCCCTCAGGGGCTCACAGTTGCAGAAACTGGAACTTGCTGAATCGGCCAGGTCCAAGGAACAGGTGTGGGCTCCTGAGAGTCAGGATAGACAAGGGGCTGCAGCTCTGGCTTGTTTTCTAATTATATTATCTGGCCCATGAGTGGGAGACAACTTCAAGAAAACCCTCTCCTAATGAGAGGAACCCAGGAGTCAGGGAGAGGAGGGGTGGCTGGTGGGTGGAGACAGAGGCCTGGTGCCCCGGGTGCAGTGGAAGTCTCTGGAAGACCAGGTGGAGGGAGGCCACACAGAGTGATGCCCAGGGTCACAGACCTGTCGGAGCTGCTGTTTGTTAGTTCAAGTCCTGCTCTGAGGTGCTCTGTGTCAGATCTGAGTGACAGGTGAGCTGGGAGTGCTCTGCAATGAGGGCGATATGCACGGTTCCTGTGTTCCCAGCCCTGCCATGGTACCTGCAAGGGTAGCTCTGTATCCTGGGAGGGGCCTGACCACGAGAGCCCCATGGGCTGCAGGGGAACCTGCCCAGGGAACCCCATATCCTGGGAGGGGCCTGAACACGAGAGCCCCGTGGGCTGGGGTGCGGTACCTGCCCAGGTGAGCTCCATATCCTGGGATTGGCCTGACCTCGAGAGCCCCATGGGCTGCTGGAGTCCTGGTAAAGGATGTCAGGACAGTCAGTGAAGCCACCGAGGATATACCTCCAGTAGTTCCTAAATCCTACACCCTGCTGGTCATTCTACCAACCACCAGGACATGGTATTCTGTATTAGTCTTCAATGATGCCTTCTTTTGTATTCTATTAGTCCCAGAGTCACAAGAAATTTTGGCTTGTGAGTGGCAGGACTCAACATACAACTAAAACAATACTTCCGGGCCGTGTTGCCCCAAGGGTTCAAAAATTCCCACACCATCTTTGGGGAAAGCTCAGCTAAAGACCTAAAAGTTCTACCTCTGGAAAAGGAAACACTCCTTCAATATGCAGACGACATTCTGATCGCCAGCCCTACTAAGGAGACCTCTGAACTACCAAGCCAATAAAGGATACAAGTTGTCCAAGAAAAAGCTCAAATATCACAGACTACGGTGACCTGCCTGGGCTTCATTCTCACAGAAGGTCGGAGAAGTCCATCCCAGGAAAGGGAAGAAACAATTTACAGCCTTACCCATTTCTAAAACTAGAAGACAGCTTAGGGGTTCCTGGGGAGGCCAGGGTTTGCTGCTTCTGGATCCCTAACTACAGTCTACTAGCTTGGCCTCTATATGAAACACTGAAAGGAAAAGGTGATGATCCTTTTGAATAGAATGCAGAAGTGGCCTTTCAAGAATGGAAAGAGCAGTCAATTCAGACCCTTGCCCTGGAACTCCCTAATTTAGCTAAACCCTTTGACCTTTACATTCCTGGTGAATGGTGAATCGCCATTGGAGTATTAGTGCAAAACCTGGGACCACTTGAAATGGAACAATGCAAGAATGCGATCCAGGTAGGATAAACTACTGTCACCAAGGGGCTTGGCCCACCGCCACATCTGGCCAAGATACTGGCAGTATCTGATAACCTGGAAATCAGCAGCCCAAAAGGCCACCTCCCTCCTAAGGGAAAAGGAACCCTCGTGGTGATCCTAACCCCCAACAATGCCCTGAAGTTGCAGGGTTGGCTCCGTGGGCACACTGATCTTGAGTGAGGAGGCCCTCCAACTCCAACCTCCATAGATATAACCGGGGCAAAGGGGCACCATGACGACACATGTGAAGGTGTCTGCACATGCAAATTTAACGCTCATTTCCCACCAGGAAGAGGAATTAACCAAAGGCTCAGCATGCCATGCCGGAACCATATTAGGGCCTGAAGCAATCCTGCGGGTTTGCGGCCAGCTCACAAGAAAGCGAGTTGAAGAAAGGAGCTCAGGGGCACTGTAATTCACAAACCTGCAGAGTAATGAATGACAGCTATCGTCCAAAAATGTATTGAAATAAGTCTTCGAAGAGGACTTGAAATCGGGGCAGAATTTCAGGAAAACGATTTCAGGGGGTAGACTGGAATTGCACTTAAAGTATAGGATTAGAGGCAGAATGTCGAAAATGATGCCCTTGGCCAAAAAGGGCGTATGCGTTTTTTCCTGAATATATTCAGGAAAAAACGCATACGCCCTTTTTGGACAACCAAGCAACCGTGTAAAGGAAATGTGCACTACAATGAAGTCTCACTGCCCCCCGGTCAAAAGGGCCATCTGAAAAAAGTGTAAATTCCAGAAAGGCACGACAGGTCATGGAGAACAGGGACCCTTGTTCTGCTGATGGGCGGGATGTAAATTGCCAACAGCCACTCTGGAGAAGTGTATGGTGTTTCCTGAAACACGTAGGAAACAAAGCATCACAGCCTATGGCACTTCCACTTATCGTCCTATAGCATAGAGAAATTAAAATCCAAAACACACAGCCATCCCAAAGTTTGGACGGCTCTGTTTACAAGAACCTCGTCTACGGTACAAGTTAAATATCTGAGAAAGCAAAGGATGGATAAAGAAGTTATGGTATGCACGTACAATGGAATATCACTCAGCAATGAAATCTACGTCATCAGGCCCGTAGCGGCATAATGAGTGGATTCAGGTACGATTATTCTACGAGAAATATGTCACACAGAATAAGAAACATCATAAGATATCACTAATACACGGAATGTAAACTTGACTACACATGAAGTGATTTACAAAACAGAACAGGGTCTCAAATTTAGAAAACCAAATTATGCTTGCTTATGGGGAAAGGTGAGTTGGGGTGCTGCATAAAACCAGAGATTGAAATTAGCACAGATACCATTCCATAAGCCAAATATATAATAGACATGACCTACTCCTTGCTCAACGAAATGGACTCAACACCCCATATTCAACGCCTGGGAATATACCTGACAAGTAAGAATCTTAAAACCCATGGATTTATATGTCTCCATAAGGAAATCAAGCATGTGTACAGCGGCCTAAACGCAGCAGTGAAAATCCGATAAATCCCATTATCAAAATAAATTTCAAAAACAAAACACAATGACAGTGAAATAGAGAGCAATTCTTAAATAATTGATTCAGGGCTTGTGATGCAACCTGCATTTACCACATCTAAACCCAGAACTGGGTGAGACATAAGCCTGGGCACTTCGGGCTGATAGCATTGGTGAGGTTCGGTGAACAAACACAGACCCTTTGAAGTCATACTGCATGGTACCCATTCCATGGGTCCCAACTCTACAGGTTTAAAGGATTCTTCCTTCAGCTAAAACATGCATGGGAAACCCAGAGTATGGTCCACCGTGTGATTGGGAAACGTTTCCAAATGCATCTCAGTTTTCGTCCCCTGGTACTCGGGTTCACCATTCCAGACACTTTACTAACACTCTCCCCACGTTGAGAGTCAGTGCCTTTAACCTCCTCTTTGGTACAGTTTGCAATTTCTGCGCAAGTTGAACAGGAATAGGGAGGACCAATGAGAGACTAGCTGTAGGTGTCTGCACGGGCAAATGGAACGCTCATTTCCCACCAGGAAGAGGAATTAACCAAATGGTCAGCGTGCCCTGCCGGAAACAGATTAGGGCCTGAAGCAATTCTGCGGTTTTGCGGCCAGCTCACAAGAAAGCGAGTTGAGGAAAGGAGCTCAGGGGCACTGTAATTCACAAACCTGCAGAGTTATGAATGACAGTTATCGTCCAAAAATGTATTGAAGTAAGTCTTCGAAGAGGACTTGAAAGTGGGGCAGAATTTCAGGAAAACGATTTCAGGGGGTAGACTGGAATTGCACTTAAAGCATAGGAAAAGAGGCAGAATGTCAACAATGATGCACTTGGCCAAAAAGGGCGTATGCGTTTTTTCCTGAATATATTCAGGAAAAAACGCATACGCCCTTTTTGGACAACCAAGCCGGCATGTAAAGGAAATCTGCACTACAATGAAGTCTCACTGCCCCCCGGTCAAAAGGGCCATCTGAAAAAAGTGTAAAATCCAGAAAGGCAGGACAGGTCATGGAGAACAGGGAGCCTTGTTATGCTGATGGACGGGATGTAAATTGCCAACAGCCACTCTGGAGAAGTGTATGGTGTTTCCTGAAACACATAGGAAACAAAGCAACACAGCCTATGGCACTTCCACTTATGGTCCTATAGCTTAGGGAAATTAAAATCAAAAACACAGAGCCACCCCAAAATTTGGGACGGCTCTGTTTACAAGAACCTTGTCTACGGTATAAGTTAACTATCCGAAAAAGCAAAAAATGGATAAAGAAGTTGTGCTACTCACGTACAATGGAATATCACTAAGCAATGAAATCTACGTCATCAGGTCCGTAGCGGCATAATGAGTGGATTCAGGTACGATGAGTCTACGAGAAATAAGTCACACAGAAAAAGAAACATCATAAGATATCACTAATACACGGAATGTAAACTTGGCTACACATGAACTGAATTACAAAACAGAAAAGGGTCTCAAATTGAGACAACCAACTTATGCTTGCTTATGGGGAAAGGTGAGTTGGGGTGCTGCATAAAAACAGAGATTGAAATTAGCACAGATACCGTTCCATAAGCCAAATATATAATAGACAAGACCTACTCCTTGCTCAGCGAAATAGACTCAACACCCCATATTCAACGCCTGGGAATATACCTGACAAGTAAGAATCTTAAAACCCATGGCTTTATATGTCTCCATAAAGAAATCAAATGTCTGTACATCGGCCAAAACGCAGCAGTGAAAATCCGATAAATCCCATTATCAAAATATATTTCAAAAACAAAACACAATGACAGTGAAATAGAGAGCAATTCTTAAATAATTCATTCAGGGCTTGTGATGCAACCTGGATTTACCACATCTACACCCAGAGCTGGGTGAGACATAAGGCTGGACACTTCGGGCTGATAGCATTGGTGAGGTTCGGTGAGCAAACGCAGACCCTTTGAACTCATACTGCATGGTACCCATTCCATGGGTCCCAACTCTCCAGGTTTAAGGGAGTCTTCCTTCAGCTAAAACATGCATGGGAAACCCAGAGTATGGTCCACTGTGTGATTGGGAAACGTTTCCAAATGCATCTCAGTTTTTGAACCCTGGTACTCGGGTTCACCATTCCAGACGCTTTATTAAAACTCTCCCCACCTGGAGAGTCAGTGCCTTTAACCTCCTGTTTGGCACAGTTTGCAATTTCTGCGCAAGATGAACAGGAATAGGGAAAACCAATGAGAGACTACCTGTAGGTTTCTGCACGGGCAAATGGAATGCCCATTTCCCACCAGGAAGAGGAATTAACCAAAGGCTCAGCGTGCCATGCAGGAAACAGATTAGGGCCTGAAACAATCCTGCAGTTTTGCGGCCAGTTCACATGAAATCGAGTTGAGGAACGGAGATCTGGGGCACTGTAATTCACAAACCTGCAGAGTTATGAATGACAGCTATCGTCCAAAAATGTATTGAAGTAAGTCTTCGAAGAGGACTTGAAAGCGGGGCAGAATTTCAGGAAAACGATTTCAGGGGGTAGACTGGAATTGCACTTAAAGCATAGGAAAAGAGGCAGAATGTCGACAATCATACACTTGGCCAAAAAGGGCGTATGCGTTTTTTCCTGAATATATTCAGGAAAAAACGCATACGCCCTTTTTGGCCAACCAAGCATGCGAGTAAAGGAAATCTGCACTACAATGTAGTCTCACGGCCCCCCGGTCAAAAGGGCCATCTGAAAAATGTGTAAAACCCAGAAAGGCAGACAGGTCATGGAGAACAGGGAGCCTTGTTATGCTGCTGGGCCGGATGTCAATTGCCAACAGCCACTCTGGAGAAGTGTATGGTGTTTCTTGAAACACGTAGGAAACAAAGCAACACAGCCTATTGCACTTCCACTTATGGTCCTATAGCTAAGGGAAATTAAAATCAAAAACACACAGCCACCCCAAAGTTTGGGACGGCTCTGTTTACAAGAACCTCATCTATGGTACAAGTTAAATATCCGAGAAAGCAAAAAATGGATAAAGAAGTTTTGGTACGCACGTACAATGGAATATCACTCAGCAATGAAATCTCCGTCATCAGGCCCGTAGCGGCATAATGAGTGGATCCAAGTACGATGATTCTACGGGAAATAAGTCACAAAGAATAAGAAACATCATACGATATCACTAATACACGGAATGTAAACTTGACTACACATGAACTGAATTACAAAACAGAACAGGGTCTCAAATTTAGAAAACCAACTTATGCTTGCTTATGGGGAAAGGTGAATTTGGGTGCTGTATAAAACCAGAGATTGAAATTAGCACAGATACCATTCCATAAGCCAAATATATAATAGACAAGACCTACTACTTGCTCAGCGAAATGGACTCAACAGCCCATATTCAACGCCTGGGAACATACCTGACAAGTAAGAATCTTAAAACCCATGGATTTATATGTCTCCATAAGGAAATCAAGCATGTGTACAGCGGCCTAAACGCAGCAGTGAAAATCAGATAAATCCCAATATCAAGATAAATTTCGAAAACAAAACACAATGAGAGTGAAATAGAGAGCAATTCTTAAATAATTCATTCAGGGCTTGTGATGCAACCTGGATTTACCACATCTACACGCAGAGTTGTGTGAGACATAAGGCTGGACACTTCAGGCTGATAGCATTGGTGAGGTTCGGTGAGCAAACGCAGAACCTTTGAAGTCATACTGCCTGGTACCCATTCCATGGGTCCCAACTTTCCAGGTTTAAGGGATTCTTCCTTCAGCTAAAACATGCATGGGAAACCCAGAGTATGGTCCACCGTGTGATTGGGAAACGTTTTCAAATGCATCTCAGTTTTCGAACCCTGGTACTCGGGTTCACCATTCCAGACACTTTACTAACATTCTCCCCACTTGGTGAGTCAGTGCCTTTAACCTCCTGTTTGGCACAGTTTGCAATTTCTGCGCAAGATGAACAGGAATAGGGAGAACCAATCAGAGACTACCTGTAGGTGTCTGCACGGGCAAATGGAAAGCTCATTTCCCACCAGGAAGAGGAATTAACCAAATGATCAGCGAGCCCTGCCGGAAACAGATTAGGGCCTGAAGCATTCCTGTGGTTTTGCGGACAGCTCACAAGAAAGCGAGTTGAGGAAAGGAGATCAGGGGCACTGTAATTCACAAACATGCAGAGTTATGAATGACAGTTATCGTCCAAAAATGTATTAAAGTAAGTCTTCGAAGAGGACTTGAAAGCGGGGCAGAATTTCAGGAAAACGATTTCAGGGGGTAGACTGGAATTGCACTTAAAGCATAGGAAAAGAGGCAGAATGTCGACAATGATGCACTTGGCCAAAAAGGGCGTATGCGTTTTTTCCTGAATATATTCAGGAAAAAACGCATACGCCCTTTTTGGCCAACCAAGCCGGCATGTAAAGGAAATCTGCACTACAGTGAAGTCTCACTGCCCCACGGTCAAAAGGGCCATCTGTAAAAAGTGTAAAATCCAGAAAGGCAGGAGAGGTCATGGAGAACAGGGAGCCTTGTTATGCTGATGGGTGGGATGTAAATTGCCAACAGCCACTCTGGAGAAGTGTATGGTGTTTCCTGAAACACGTAGGAAACAAAGCAACACAGCCTATGGCACTTCCAATTATGGTCCTATAGCTTAGGAAAATTAAAATCAAAAACAGACAGCCACCTCAAAGTTTGGGACGGCTCTGTTTACAAGAACCTCGTCTACTGTACAACTTAAATATCCGAGAAAGCAAAAAATTCATAAAGAAGTTGTGGTACGCAAGTACAATGGAATATCACTCAGCAATGAAATCTACGTCATCAGGCCCGTAGCGGCATAATGAGTGGATTCAGGTATGATGATTCTACGAGAAATAAGTCACACAGAAAAAGAAACCTCTTAAGATATCACTAATACACGGAATGTAAACTTGGCTACACATGAACTGAATACCAACAGAACAGGGTCTCAAATTTAGAAAACCAACTTATGCTTGCTTATGGGGAAAGGTGAGTTGGGGTGCTGCATAAAACCAGAGATTGAAATTAGCACAGATACCGTTCCATAAGCCAATATATAATAGACAAGACCTACACCTTGCTCAACGAAACGGACTCAACGCCTGGGAATATACCTGACAAGTAAGAATCTTAAAACCCATGGATTTATATGTCTCCACAAGGAAATCAAGAGTGTGAAAAGCGGCCTAAACGCAACAGTGAAAATCCGATAAATCCCATTACCAAAATAAATTTCAAAACCAAAACACATTGACAGTGAAATAGAGAGCAATTCTTAAATAATTCATTCAGGGCTTGTGATGCAACCTGGATTTACCACATCTACACCCAGAGCTGGGTGAGACATAAGGCTGGACACTTCGGGCTGATAGCATTTGTGAGGTTCGGTGAGCAAACGCAGACCCTTTGAACTCATACTGCATGGTACCCATTCCATGGTTCCCAGCTCTCCAGGTTTAAGGGATTCTTCCTTCAGCTAAAACATGCATGGGAAACGCAGAGTATTGTCCACCGTGTGATTGGGAAACGTTTTCAAATATATCTCAGTTTTCGAACCCTGGGACTCGGGTTCACCATTCCAGACACTTTACTAACATTCTCCCCACTTGGAGAGTCAGTGCCTTTAACCTCCTGTTTGGCACAGTTTGCAATTTCTACGCAAGATTAACAGGAATAGGGAGAACCAATGAGAGACTAGCTGTAGGTGTCTGCACGGGCAAATGGAACGCTCATTTCCCACCAGGAAGAGGAATTAACCAAAGGCTCAGCATGCCCTGCCGGAAACAGATTAGGGCCTGAAGCAATCCTGTGGTTTTTCGGCCAGCTCACAAGAAAGCGAGTTGAGGAAACGAGCTCAGGACACTGTAATTCACAAACCTGCAGAGTTATGAATGACAGCTATCGTCCAAAAATGTATTGAAGTAAGTCTTCGAAGAGGACTTGAAAGCGGGGCAGAATTTCAGGAAAACGATTTCAGGGGGTAGACTGGAATTGCACTTAAAGCATAGGAAATGAGGCAGAATGTCGACAATGATGCACTGGCCAAAAAGGGCGTATGCGTTTTTTTCCTGAATATATTCAGGAAAAAACGCATACGCCATTTTTGGCCAAGCTAGCAAGCATGTAAGTGAAATCTGCACTACAATGAAGTCTCACTGCCCCCCGGTCAAAAGGGCCATCTGAAAAAGTGTAAAATCCAGAAAGGCAGGACAGGTCATGGAGAACAGGGAGCCTTGTTATGCTGATGGGGGGGATGTAAATTGCCAACAGCCACTCTGGAGAAGTGTATGGGGTTTCCTGAAACACGTAGGAAACAAAGCAACAGAGCCTATGGCACTTCCACTTATGGTCCTATAGCTTAGGGAAATTAAAATCAAAAACACACAGCCACCCCAAAGTTTGGGACGGCTCTGTTTACAAGAACCTCGTCTACGGTACAAGTTAAATATCCCAGAATGTGAAAAATAGTTAAAGAAGTTGTGGTACGTACGTACAATGGAATTTCACTCACCAATGAAATCTATGTCATCAGGCCCGTCGCGGCATATTGAGTGTATTCAGGTACGATGATTCTAAGTGAAATAAGTCACACAGAAAATGAAACATCATAAGATATCACTAATACACGGAATGTAAACTTGGCTACACATGAACTGAATTACAAAACAGAACAGGGTCTCAAATTTAGAAAACCAACTTATGCTTGTTTATGGGGAAAGATGAGGTGGGGTGCTGCATAAAACCAGAGATAGAAATTAGCACACATACCTTTCCATAAGCCAAATATGTAATAGTCAAGACCTACACCTTGCTCAACGAAATGGACTAAACACACCATATTCAAGTCCTAGGATTACACATGACTAGTAAGAATCTTCAAACCCATGGATTTATATGTCTCCGTAAGAGAATCAAGTGTGTGTACAGCTGCATGAATGCAGCAGAGAAAATCCGATAAATCCCATTATCAAAATAAACTACAAAAACAAACACAATGACAGTGAAATACAGAGCAATTCTTAAATAATTCATTCAGGTCTTGTGATGCAACCTGGATTTACCACATCTACACCTAGAGCTGAGTGAGACATAAGGTTCGACACTTTGGGCTGATAGCATTGGTGAGGTTCGGTGAGAAAATGCAGGCCCTTTGAAGTCATACTGCATGGTACCCATTCCATGGGTCCCAACTCTACAGGTTTAAAGGATTCTTCCTTCAGCTAAAACATGCATGGGAAACCCAGAGTATGGTCCACCGTGTGATTGGGAAACGTTTCCAAATGCATCTCAGTTTTCGTCCCCTGGTACTCGGGTTCACCATTCCAGACACTTTACTAACACTCTCCCCACGTTGAGAGTCAGTGCCTTTAACCTCCTCTTTGGTACAGTTTGCAATTTCTGCGCAAGTTGAACAGGAATAGGGAGGACCAATGAGAGACTAGCTGTAGGTGTCTGCACGGGCAAATGGAACGCTCATTTCCCACCAGGAAGAGGAATTAACCAAATGGTCAGCGTGCCCTGCCGGAAACAGATTAGGGCCTGAAGCAATTCTGCGGTTTTGCGGCCAGCTCACAAGAAAGCGAGTTGAGGAAAGGAGCTCAGGGGCACTGTAATTCACAAACCTGCAGAGTTATGAATGACAGTTATCGTCCAAAAATGTATTGAAGTAAGTCTTCGAAGAGGACTTGAAAGTGGGGCAGAATTTCAGGAAAACGATTTCAGGGGGTAGACTGGAATTGCACTTAAAGCATAGGAAAAGAGGCAGAATGTCAACAATGATGCACTTGGCCAAAAAGGGCGTATGCGTTTTTTCCTGAATATATTCAGGAAAAAACGCATACGCCCTTTTTGGACAACCAAGCCGGCATGTAAAGGAAATCTGCACTACAATGAAGTCTCACTGCCCCCCAGTCAAAAGGGCCATCTGAAAAAAGTGTAAAATCCAGAAAGGCAGGACAGGTCATGGAGAACAGGGAGCCTTGTTATGCTGATGGACGGGATGTAAATTGCCAACAGCCACTCTGGAGAAGTGTATGGTGTTTCCTGAAACACATAGGAAACAAAGCAACACAGCCTATGGCACTTCCACTTATGGTCCTATAGCTTAGGGAAATTAAAATCAAAAACACAGAGCCACCCCAAAATTTGGGACGGCTCTGTTTACAAGAACCTTGTCTACGGTATAAGTTAACTATCCGAAAAAGCAAAAAATGGATAAAGAAGTTGTGCTACTCACGTACAATGGAATATCACTAAGCAATGAAATCTACGTCATCAGGTCCGTAGCGGCATAATGAGTGGATTCAGGTACGATGAGTCTACGAGAAATAAGTCACACAGAAAAAGAAACATCATAAGATATCACTAATACACGGAATGTAAACTTGGCTACACATGAACTGAATTACAAAACAGAAAAGGGTCTCAAATTGAGACAACCAACTTATGCTTGCTTATGGGGAAAGGTGAGTTGGGGTGCTGCATAAAAACAGAGATTGAAATTAGCACAGATACCGTTCCATAAGCCAAATATATAATAGACAAGACCTACTCCTTGCTCAGCGAAATAGACTCAACACCCCATATTCAACGCCTGGGAATATACCTGACAAGTAAGAATCTTAAAACCCATGGCTTTATATGTCTCCATAAAGAAATCAAATGTCTGTACATCGGCCAAAACGCAGCAGTGAAAATCCGATAAATCCCATTATCAAAATATATTTCAAAAACAAAACACAATGACAGTGAAATAGAGAGCAATTCTTAAATAATTCATTCAGGGCTTGTGATGCAACCTGGATTTACCACATCTACACCCAGAGCTGGGTGAGACATAAGGCTGGACACTTCGGGCTGATAGCATTGGTGAGGTTCGGTGAGCAAACGCAGACCCTTTGAACTCATACTGCATGGTACCCATTCCATGGGTCCCAACTCTCCAGGTTTAAGGGAGTCTTCCTTCAGCTAAAACATGCATGGGAAACCCAGAGTATGGTCCACTGTGTGATTGGGAAACGTTTCCAAATGCATCTCAGTTTTTGAACCCTGGTACTCGGGTTCACCATTCCAGACGCTTTATTAAAACTCTCCCCACCTGGAGAGTCAGTGCCTTTAACCTCCTGTTTGGCACAGTTTGCAATTTCTGCGCAAGATGAACAGGAATAGGGAAAACCAATGAGAGACTACCTGTAGGTTTCTGCACGGGCAAATGGAATGCCCATTTCCCACCAGGAAGAGGAATTAACCAAAGGCTCAGCGTGCCATGCAGGAAACAGATTAGGGCCTGAAACAATCCTGCAGTTTTGCGGCCAGTTCACATGAAATCGAGTTGAGGAACGGAGATCTGGGGCACTGTAATTCACAAACCTGCAGAGTTATGAATGACAGCTATCGTCCAAAAATGTATTGAAGTAAGTCTTCGAAGAGGACTTGAAAGCGGGGCAGAATTTCAGGAAAACGATTTCAGGGGGTAGACTGGAATTGCACTTAAAGCATAGGAAAAGAGGCAGAATGTCGACAATCATACACTTGGCCAAAAAGGGCGTATGCGTTTTTTCCTGAATATATTCAGGAAAAAACGCATACGCCCTTTTTGGCCAACCAAGCATGCGAGTAAAGGAAATCTGCACTACAATGTAGTCTCACGGCCCCCCGGTCAAAAGGGCCATCTGAAAAATGTGTAAAACCCAGAAAGGCAGACAGGTCATGGAGAACAGGGAGCCTTGTTATGCTGCTGGGCCGGATGTCAATTGCCAACAGCCACTCTGGAGAAGTGTATGGTGTTTCTTGAAACACGTAGGAAACAAAGCAACACAGCCTATTGCACTTCCACTTATGGTCCTATAGCTAAGGGAAATTAAAATCAAAAACACACAGCCACCCCAAAGTTTGGGACGGCTCTGTTTACAAGAACCTCATCTATGGTACAAGTTAAATATCCGAGAAAGCAAAAAATGGATAAAGAAGTTTTGGTACGCACGTACAATGGAATATCACTCAGCAATGAAATCTCCGTCATCAGGCCCGTAGCGGCATAATGAGTGGATCCAAGTACGATGATTCTACGGGAAATAAGTCACAAAGAATAAGAAACATCATACGATATCACTAATACACGGAATGTAAACTTGACTACACATGAACTGAATTACAAAACAGAACAGGGTCTCAAATTTAGAAAACCAACTTATGCTTGCTTATGGGGAAAGGTGAATTTGGGTGCTGTATAAAACCAGAGATTGAAATTAGCACAGATACCATTCCATAAGCCAAATATATAATAGACAAGACCTACTACTTGCTCAGCGAAATGGACTCAACAGCCCATATTCAACGCCTGGGAACATACCTGACAAGTAAGAATCTTAAAACCCATGGATTTATATGTCTCCATAAGGAAATCAAGCATGTGTACAGCGGCCTAAACGCAGCAGTGAAAATCAGATAAATCCCAATATCAAGATAAATTTCGAAAACAAAACACAATGAGAGTGAAATAGAGAGCAATTCTTAAATAATTCATTCAGGGCTTGTGATGCAACCTGGATTTACCACATCTACACGCAGAGTTGTGTGAGACATAAGGCTGGACACTTCAGGCTGATAGCATTGGTGAGGTTCGGTGAGCAAACGCAGAACCTTTGAAGTCATACTGCCTGGTACCCATTCCATGGGTCCCAACTTTCCAGGTTTAAGGGATTCTTCCTTCAGCTAAAACATGCATGGGAAACCCAGAGTATGGTCCACCGTGTGATTGGGAAACGTTTTCAAATGCATCTCAGTTTTCGAACCCTGGTACTCGGGTTCACCATTCCAGACACTTTACTAACATTCTCCCCACTTGGTGAGTCAGTGCCTTTAACCTCCTGTTTGGCACAGTTTGCAATTTCTGCGCAAGATGAACAGGAATAGGGAGAACCAATCAGAGACTACCTGTAGGTGTCTGCACGGGCAAATGGAAAGCTCATTTCCCACCAGGAAGAGGAATTAACCAAATGATCAGCGAGCCCTGCCGGAAACAGATTAGGGCCTGAAGCATTCCTGTGGTTTTGCGGACAGCTCACAAGAAAGCGAGTTGAGGAAAGGAGATCAGGGGCACTGTAATTCACAAACATGCAGAGTTATGAATGACAGTTATCGTCCAAAAATGTATTAAAGTAAGTCTTCGAAGAGGACTTGAAAGCGGGGCAGAATTTCAGGAAAACGATTTCAGGGGGTAGACTGGAATTGCACTTAAAGCATAGGAAAAGAGGCAGAATGTCGACAATGATGCACTTGGCCAAAAAGGGCGTATGCGTTTTTTCCTGAATATATTCAGGAAAAAACGCATACGCCCTTTTTGGCCAACCAAGCCGGCATGTAAAGGAAATCTGCACTACAGTGAAGTCTCACTGCCCCACGGTCAAAAGGGCCATCTGTAAAAAGTGTAAAATCCAGAAAGGCAGGAGAGGTCATGGAGAACAGGGAGCCTTGTTATGCTGATGGGTGGGATGTAAATTGCCAACAGCCACTCTGGAGAAGTGTATGGTGTTTCCTGAAACACGTAGGAAACAAAGCAACACAGCCTATGGCACTTCCAATTATGGTCCTATAGCTTAGGAAAATTAAAATCAAAAACAGACAGCCACCTCAAAGTTTGGGACGGCTCTGTTTACAAGAACCTCGTCTACTGTACAACTTAAATATCCGAGAAAGCAAAAAATTCATAAAGAAGTTGTGGTACGCAAGTACAATGGAATATCACTCAGCAATGAAATCTACGTCATCAGGCCCGTAGCGGCATAATGAGTGGATTCAGGTATGATGATTCTACGAGAAATAAGTCACACAGAAAAAGAAACCTCTTAAGATATCACTAATACACGGAATGTAAACTTGGCTACACATGAACTGAATACCAACAGAACAGGGTCTCAAATTTAGAAAACCAACTTATGCTTGCTTATGGGGAAAGGTGAGTTGGGGTGCTGCATAAAACCAGAGATTGAAATTAGCACAGATACCGTTCCATAAGCCAATATATAATAGACAAGACCTACACCTTGCTCAACGAAACGGACTCAACGCCTGGGAATATACCTGACAAGTAAGAATCTTAAAACCCATGGATTTATATGTCTCCACAAGGAAATCAAGCGTGTGAAAAGCGGCCTAAACGCAACAGTGAAAATCCGATAAATCCCATTACCAAAATAAATTTCAAAACCAAAACACATTGACAGTGAAATAGAGAGCAATTCTTAAATAATTCATTCAGGGCTTGTGATGCAACCTGGATTTACCACATCTACACCCAGAGCTGGGTGAGACATAAGGCTGGACACTTCGGGCTGATAGCATTTGTGAGGTTCGGTGAGCAAACGCAGACCCTTTGAACTCATACTGCATGGTACCCATTCCATGGTTCCCAGCTCTCCAGGTTTAAGGGATTCTTCCTTCAGCTAAAACATGCATGGGAAACGCAGAGTATTGTCCACCGTGTGATTGGGAAACGTTTTCAAATATATCTCAGTTTTCGAACCCTGGGACTCGGGTTCACCATTCCAGACACTTTACTAACATTCTCCCCACTTGGAGAGTCAGTGCCTTTAACCTCCTGTTTGGCACAGTTTGCAATTTCTACGCAAGATTAACAGGAATAGGGAGAACCAATGAGAGACTAGCTGTAGGTGTCTGCACGGGCAAATGGAACGCTCATTTCCCACCAGGAAGAGGAATTAACCAAAGGCTCAGCATGCCCTGCCGGAAACAGATTAGGGCCTGAAGCAATCCTGTGGTTTTTCGGCCAGCTCACAAGAAAGCGAGTTGAGGAAACGAGCTCAGGACACTGTAATTCACAAACCTGCAGAGTTATGAATGACAGCTATCGTCCAAAAATGTATTGAAGTAAGTCTTCGAAGAGGACTTGAAAGCGGGGCAGAATTTCAGGAAAACGATTTCAGGGGGTAGACTGGAATTGCACTTAAAGCATAGGAAAAGAGGCAGAATGTCGACAATGATGCACTGGCCAAAAAGGGCGTATGCGTTTTTTTCCTGAATATATTCAGGAAAAAACGCATACGCCATTTTTGGCCAAGCTAGCAAGCATGTAAGTGAAATCTGCACTACAATGAAGTCTCACTGCCCCCCGGTCAAAAGGGCCATCTGAAAAAGTGTAAAATCCAGAAAGGCAGGACAGGTCATGGAGAACAGGGAGCCTTGTTATGCTGATGGGGGGGATGTAAATTGCCAACAGCCACTCTGGAGAAGTGTATGGGGTTTCCTGAAACACGTAGGAAACAAAGCAACAGAGCCTATGGCACTTCCACTTATGGTCCTATAGCTTAGGGAAATTAAAATCAAAAACACACAGCCACCCCAAAGTTTGGGACGGCTCTGTTTACAAGAACCTCGTCTACGGTACAAGTTAAATATCCCAGAATGTGAAAAATAGTTAAAGAAGTTGTGGTACGTACGTACAATGGAATTTCACTCACCAATGAAATCTATGTCATCAGGCCCGTCGCGGCATATTGAGTGTATTCAGGTACGATGATTCTAAGTGAAATAAGTCACACAGAAAATGAAACATCATAAGATATCACTAATACACGGAATGTAAACTTGGCTACACATGAACTGAATTACAAAACAGAACAGGGTCTCAAATTTAGAAAACCAACTTATGCTTGTTTATGGGGAAAGATGAGGTGGGGTGCTGCATAAAACCAGAGATAGAAATTAGCACACATACCTTTCCATAAGCCAAATATGTAATAGTCAAGACCTACACCTTGCTCAACGAAATGGACTAAACACACCATATTCAAGTCCTAGGATTACACATGACTAGTAAGAATCTTCAAACCCATGGATTTATATGTCTCCGTAAGAGAATCAAGTGTGTGTACAGCTGCATGAATGCAGCAGAGAAAATCCGATAAATCCCATTATCAAAATAAACTACAAAAACAAACACAATGACAGTGAAATACAGAGCAATTCTTAAATAATTCATTCAGGTCTTGTGATGCAACCTGGATTTACCACATCTACACCTAGAGCTGAGTGAGACATAAGGTTCGACACTTTGGGCTGATAGCATTGGTGAGGTTCGGTGAGAAAATGCAGGCCCTTTGAAGTCATACTGCATGGTACCCATTCCATGGGTCCCACCTCTCCAGGTTTAAGGGATTCTTCCTTCAGGTAAAACACGCATGGGAAACCCAGAATATGGTCCACCGTGTGACCGGGAAACCTTTTTAAAGGCATCTCAGTTTTCGTCCCCTCATACTCGGTTTTACCATTCCAGACGCTTTACTAACTCTTTCCCCAATTGGAGAGTCAGTGCTTTTAACCTCCTGTTTGGCACAGTTTGGAATTTCTGCGCAAGATGAACAGGAATAGGGAGAACCAATAAGAGATTAGCTGTAGGTGTCTGCACGAGCAAATTTAACGCTCATTTCCCATCAGGAAGAGGAATTAGCCAAAGGCTCAACATGCCGTGCCGGAACCAGATTAGGGCCTGAAGCAATCCTGCGGTTTTGCGGCCAGCTCACAAGAAAGCGAGTTGAAGAATGGAGCTCAGGGGCACTGTAATTCACAAACCTGCAGAGTTATAAATGACAGCTATCGTCCAAAAATATATTGAAGTAAGGCTGCAAAGAGGACTTGAATGCGGGGCAGAATTCCAGGAATACGATTTCAGGAGGTAGACGGGAAGTCCTCTGAAAGTATAGGAGAAGAGGCAGAACTTCGACAATGATGCACTTGGTCAAAAAGGGTATATGCGTTTCTTCCAGGGCCCTCAGTAAAGAGGGTAGGAGGCTCCCAGCATGCTTCAGTGGCCAACAGAGGGCCTACGTCGCCAAGGCGACGTGAGCCATCCAGGCAGGAGTGACCTCACATCAGAGCGCCCACCTCACAGAAGGGTAAGGAACCCAGTCATGATCAGACTCTCACCAGAGTGCCCACATAAGCAAGGGGTTGGGAATCAGGCACGAGTGTCCTCACACCCGTGGGGCCACATCATCGAAAGTTGAGGTACCCAGCACATGTGGCCTCAAACCAGAAGACCCACATCTCCATGGGTCTCAGAGCAGGGCAGGCAGGATTAACCTCAAAACACATGGCCCATTGTATAAAAAGGTGAGGAATCCAGCAGTTGGAACATCCCAGCAGGCGGCCCAGGGCACCGAGGCTATGGGATCCAGGCAGTGATGAACTCACAACAGAGGGCCCTCATCGTGATACTGTAAGCAACCCAGCCGTTGTGACCTCAGAGCACAAGGCCCACATCCCCATGGGGAAGGGAACCAAGCAGGAGTGTCATCGCACCAGTGGGCACACATCAGAAAATGTGGGGAGCCCAGCAGTTAGGGCCGGACGCCAGAGGGCCCTCATCACTGAGGAGAGGAGGCTCCCAGCAAGCTCCAACTGCTACCAGAAGGCCGACGTCGCCAATGCGGTGTGTGCCAGCCAGGCAGGAGTGACCTCAGAGCAGAGGGCCAACCACACAAAAGTGTGAGGAACCCAAAGAGGATCAGACTCTCACCAGAGGGCCCACATCACCAAGGGAATGGAAACCAGGCAGGAGTGTCCTCACACCAGTGGGGCCACATCACCGAAATGTGACGGACCCAGCACACGTGGCCTCAAACTACAGAACACACATCACAAAGGGGCTGGGAGTGAGGCAGGCAGGAGGAGCCTCAAAACAGAGGGCCCATTGCATAAAAAAGGTGAGGAATCCCGCAGTTGGAACTTCCCAGCAGGTGGCCCAGAGCACCCAGTCTATGGGATCCAGGCCGCAGTGCACTCACAGCAGAGGGCCCACATCATGAAACTTTGAGCAACCCAGCCGTTTGGACATCAGAGCAGAAGTCCCACATCCCCACGGGGATGGGAACCTGGCAGGAGTGTCCTCGCACCCCTTAGTACGTATTAGAAAATGTGGGTACACAGCAGTTAGGGCCTGACGCCAAAGGGCCCTCATTACTGAGGGAAGGAGGCTCCCAGCACGCTCCAACTGCCACCAGAGGGCCGACGTCACCAAGGCGCGGTGTGCCAGCCAGGCAGGAGTGACCTCAGAGCAGAGGGCCAAGTTCACGGAAGTGTGAGGAACCCAACCAGGATCAGACTCTCACCAGAGGGCCCACATCACCAAGAGGATGGGAACCAGGCAGGAGTGTTCTCAGTCCAGTGGGGCCACATCATTGAAAGGCGAGGAAACCACCACATGTGGCCTCAAACCAGAGGACACACATCACCAAGGGGCTGGGAGGGAGGCAGGCAGGAGTAGTCTCAAAACAGAGGGCCCATAGAATAAAAAAGGTGAGGAATCCCGCAGTTGGAACATCCCAGCAGGCGGCAAGGAACAACGAGGCTATGGGATCCCGGCCGGTGTGAACTCACAAAAGAGGGCCCTCATCATGAAACTGTGAATAGCCCAGCCATTGGGTCCACAGAGCAGAAGGCCCACATTGCCATGGGGTTGGGAACCTGGCAGGAGTGTACTCGCACCACAGGGCACACATCAGAAAAGTTTGGGAGCCCAGGATTTAAGGCCTGACGCCAGAGGGCCCTCATTACCGAAGGGAGGAAACTCCCAGCAGACACCAAATCCCAACTGAGGGCCCACGTCGCCAAGGTGACGTGCGCCAGCCAGGCAGGAGTGACATCACAGCAGAGGGCATACGTCACAGAAGGGTGAGGAACCCAGCCAGGATAAGACTCTCACCAGAGGGCCCGCATCACCAAGGGGATCGGAACCAGGCAGAAGTATACTCACACCAGTGTGGCCAAATAATGGAAAGGTGAGGGACCCAGAACATGTGGCCTAAACCAGAGGAACCACATCTCCAAGGGGCTCGGAGTGAGGCAGGCAGGACTAGCCTAACAACACAGGGCCCATAGATTAAAAAATGTGAGGAATCCAGCAGTTGGAACCTCGCAGCAGGAGGCCCAGAGCACCGAGTCTATGGGATCCAGGCCAAAGTGAACTCACAGCAGAGGGCCCACATCATGAAACTGTGAGCAACCCAGCCGTTGGGACCTCAGAGCAGAACGCCCACATCCCCATGGGGATGGGAACGTGGCAGGCGTATCCTCGCACCACTTAGTACGTATTAGAAAATGTGGGTACCCAGCAGTTAGGGCCTGACGCCAAAGGGCTCTCATCACTGAGGGGAGGAGGCTCCCAGCAGGCTCCAACTGCCACCAGAGGGCCGACGTCGCCAAGGCGGGGTGTGCCAGCCAGGCAGGAGTGACCTCAGAGCTGAGGGCCAAGCTCACGGAAGTGTGAGGAACCCAACCCGGATCAGATTCTCACCAGAGGGCCCACATCACCAAGGGGATGCGAACCAGGCAGGAGTGTGCTCACACCAGTGGGGCCACATCATTGAAAGGCAAGGAACCCACCACATGTGGCCTCAAACCAGAAGACCCACATCAACAAGGGGCTCAGAGTGAGGCAGGCAGGAAGTGTCTCACAACACACGGCCCATAGAAGAAAAAAGGTAAGGAATCCTGCAGTTGGAAGCTCCAAGCAGGTGGCCCAGAGCACCGAGGCTATGGGATGCATGCCGGAGTGAACTCACAGCAGAGGGCCCACATCCTGACACTGTGAGCAAGCCAGCCGTTGGCACCTCAGAACAGAAGGCCCAAATCTGCATGGGGATGGGAACCTGGCAGGAGTGTCATCGCACAAGTGGGCGCACATCAGAAAATGTGGTGAGCCCAGCAGTTAGGGCCGGACGCCAGAGGGCCCTCATCACCGATGGGAGGAGGTTCCCAGCACGCTCCAACTGCAACCAGAGGGCCCATGTGGCCAAGGCGTCGTGTGCCAGCCAGGCAGGTGTGACCTCACAGCAGAGGGCCCGCCTCACAGAAGTGTGAGGAATCAAGCCAGGATCAGACTCTCACCAGAGGGCCCACATCAACAAGGGGATGGGAACCAGTCAGGAGTGTCCTCACACCAGTAGGGCCACATCCCTAAAAGGTGAGACAAACGGCACACGTGGTCTCAAACCAGAAGACCTACATCACCAAGGGGCTCGGTGTGAGGCAGGCAGGAGGAGCTTCACCACACAGGGCCCAAAGTATAAGAAAGGTGAGGAATCCAGCAGTTGGAACCTCCCAGCAGGCGGCCCAGAGCACAGAGGCTATGGGATCTAGGCCTGAGTGAACTAACACCGGAGTGCCAACATAACGAAACTGTGAGCAACCCAGGCGTTGCGACCACAGAGCAGAAGGCACACATCCCCATGAGTATTGGAACCTTACAGGAGTGTCCTGGCATCACTGGGCTCACATCAGAAATCGTGGGGAGCCCAGCAGTTAGAGCCTGACGCAAGAGGGCCCTCATCACCTTGGAGAGGAGGGTACAAGAAGGCTCCAACTGCCACCAGAAGTCCGACGTCACCAGGGCAACGGGAGCAAGCCAGGCAGGAGTTACCTCACAGCAGAGGGCCCACCTCACAGAAGAGTGAGGAACCCAGCCAGGATCAGACTCTCACCAGAGGGCCCACATCACCAAGGGGATCTGATCCAGGCAGGAGTGGCCTCACACCAGTGTGGCCAAATCATAGAAAGGTGAGGAACCCAGAACATGTGGCCTAAACAAGAGGACCCACATCTCCAAGGGGCTCGGAGTGAGGCAGGCAGGAGGAGCCTCAAAACAGAGGACCCATAGAATAAAAAAGGTGAGGAATCCCGCAGTTGGAACCTCCTAGCATGCAGCAAGGAGCAGCGAGGCTATGGGGTCCCGGCCGTTGTGAACTCACAACAGAGGACCCTCATCATGAAACTGTGAACAACACAGCTGTTGGGACCACAGAACAGAAGGCCCACATTCCCATGGGGTTGGGAACCTGGCAGGAGTGTACTCGCACCACAGGGCACACATCAGAAAATTTTGGGAGCCCAGGAGTTAGGGCCTGACGCCAGACGGCCCTAATTACCGAGGGGAGCAGACTCCTAGAAGGCACCAACTCCCACCTGAGGGCCCACGTCTCCAAGGTGATGTGCGTTAGCCAGGCAGGAGTGACCTCACAGCAGAGGGCCTATGTCACAGAAGGGGGAGGAACCCAGCCAGGATAAGACTCTCACCAGAGGGCCCACATCACCAAGGGGATCAGAACCAGGCAGGAGTGGCCTCACACCAGTGTGGCCAAATCGTAGAAAAGTGAGGAACCCAGAACATATGGCCTAAACCAGAGGACCCACATCAACAAGGGGCTCAGAGTGAGGCAGGCAGGAGGTGTCTCAAACAGAGGGCCATAAAATAAAAAAGGTGAGGTAACCCGCAGTTGGAACCTCCCAGCAGGCGGCAAGGAGCAGCGAGGCTATGGGATCCCGGCCGGTGTGAACTCACAACAGAAGGCCCTCATCACGAAACTGTGAACAACCCAGCGGTTGGGACCACAGAGAAGAAGGCCCACATTCCCATGGGGTTGGGAACCTGGCAGGAGTGTACTCCCACCAGAGGGCACACATCAGAAAAGTATGGGAGCCCAGGAGTTAGGGCCTGACGTCAGAGGGCCCTCATTACCGAGGGGAGGAGACTCCCAGCAGGCACCAACTCCCAACTGAGGGCCCACGTCACCAAGGTGACGTGCGCCAGCCAGGCAGGAGTGACCTCACAGCAGAGGGCATACGTCCCAGAAGGGTGAGGCACCCAGCCAGGATAAGAGTCTCACCAGAGGGCCCGCATCACCAAGGGGATCGGATCCAGGCAAGAGTGGCCTCACACCAGTGTGGCCAAATCATAGAAAGGTGAGGAACCCAGAACACGTGGCCTAAACCAGAGGATCCACATCTCCAAGGGGTTCAGAGTGAGGCAGGCAGGACTAGCCTCACAACGCAGGGCCCATAGAATAAAAAATGTGAGGAATCCAACAGTTCGAACCTCCCAGCAGGTGGCCCAGAGCACCCAGTCTATGGGATCCAGGCCGCAGTGCACTCACAGCAGAGGGCCCACATCATGAAACTTTGAGCAACCCAGCCGTTTGGACATCAGAGCAGAAGTCCCACATCCCCACGGGGATGGGAACCTGGCAGGAGTGTCCTCGCACCCCTTAGTACGTATTAGAAAATGTGGGTACACAGCAGTTAGGGCCTGACGCCAAAGGGCCCTCATTACTGAGGGAAGGAGGCTCCCAGCACGCTCCAACTGCCACCAGAGGGCCGACGTCACCAAGGCGCGGTGTGCCAGCCAGGCAGGAGTGACCTCAGAGCAGAGGGCCAAGTTCACGGAAGTGTGAGGAACCCAACCAGGATCAGACTCTCACCAGAGGGCCCACATCACCAAGAGGATGGGAACCAGGCAGGAGTGTTCTCAGTCCAGTGGGGCCACATCATTGAAAGGCGAGGAAACCACCACATGTGGCCTCAAACCAGAGGACACACATCACCAAGGGGCTGGGAGGGAGGCAGGCAGGAGTAGTCTCAAAACAGAGGGCCCATAGAATAAAAAAGGTGAGGAATCCCGCAGTTGGAACATCCCAGCAGGCGGCAAGGAACAACGAGGCTATGGGATCCCGGCCGGTGTGAACTCACAAAAGAGGGCCCTCATCATGAAACTGTGAATAGCCCAGCCATTGGGTCCACAGAGCAGAAGGCCCACATTGCCATGGGGTTGGGAACCTGGCAGGAGTGTACTCGCACCACAGGGCACACATCAGAAAAGTTTGGGAGCCCAGGATTTAAGGCCTGACGCCAGAGGGCCCTCATTACCGAAGGGAGGAAACTCCCAGCAGACACCAAATCCCAACTGAGGGCCCACGTCGCCAAGGTGACGCGCGCCAGCCAGGCAGGAGTGACATCACAGCAGAGGGCATACGTCACAGAAGGGTGAGGAACCCAGCCAGGATAAGACTCTCACCAGAGGGCCCGCATCACCAAGGGGATCGGAACCAGGCAGAAGTATACTCACACCAGTGTGGCCAAATAATGGAAAGGTGAGGGACCCAGAACATGTGGCCTAAACCAGAGGAACCACATCTCCAAGGGGCTCGGAGTGAGGCAGGCAGGACTAGCCTAACAACACAGGGCCCATAGATTAAAAAATGTGAGGAATCCAGCAGTTGGAACCTCGCAGCAGGAGGCCCAGAGCACCGAGTCTATGGGATCCAGGCCAAAGTGAACTCACAGCAGAGGGCCCACATCATGAAACTGTGAGCAACCCAGCCGTTGGGACCTCAGAGCAGAACGCCCACATCCCCATGGGGATGGGAACGTGGCAGGCGTATCCTCGCACCACTTAGTACGTATTAGAAAATGTGGGTACCCAGCAGTTAGGGCCTGACGCCAAAGGGCTCTCATCACTGAGGGGAGGAGGCTCCCAGCAGGCTCCAACTGCCACCAGAGGGCCGACGTCGCCAAGGCGGGGTGTGCCAGCCAGGCAGGAGTGACCTCAGAGCTGAGGGCCAAGCTCACGGAAGTGTGAGGAACCCAACCCGGATCAGATTCTCACCAGAGGGCCCACATCACCAAGGGGATGCGAACCAGGCAGGAGTGTGCTCACACCAGTGGGGCCACATCATTGAAAGGCAAGGAACCCACCACATGTGGCCTCAAACCAGAAGACCCACATCAACAAGGGGCTCAGAGTGAGGCAGGCAGGAAGTGTCTCACAACACACGGCCCATAGAAGAAAAAAGGTAAGGAATCCTGCAGTTGGAAGCTCCAAGCAGGTGGCCCAGAGCACCGAGGCTATGGGATGCATGCCGGAGTGAACTCACAGCAGAGGGCCCACATCCTGACACTGTGAGCAAGCCAGCCGTTGGCACCTCAGAACAGAAGGCCCAAATCTGCATGGGGATGGGAACCTGGCAGGAGTGTCATCGCACAAGTGGGCGCACATCAGAAAATGTGGTGAGCCCAGCAGTTAGGGCCGGACGCCAGAGGGCCCTCATCACCGATGGGAGGAGGTTCCCAGCACGCTCCAACTGCAACCAGAGGGCCCATGTGGCCAAGGCGTCGTGTGCCAGCCAGGCAGGTGTGACCTCACAGCAGAGGGCCCGCCTCACAGAAGTGTGAGGAATCAAGCCAGGATCAGACTCTCACCAGAGGGCCCACATCAACAAGGGGATGGGAACCAGTCAGGAGTGTCCTCACACCAGTAGGGCCACATCCCTAAAAGGTGAGACAAACGGCACACGTGGTCTCAAACCAGAAGACCTACATCACCAAGGGGCTCGGTGTGAGGCAGGCAGGAGGAGCTTCACCACACAGGGCCCAAAGTATAAGAAAGGTGAGGAATCCAGCAGTTGGAACCTCCCAGCAGGCGGCCCAGAGCACAGAGGCTATGGGATCTAGGCCTGAGTGAACTAACACCGGAGTGCCAACATAACGAAACTGTGAGCAACCCAGGCGTTGCGACCACAGAGCAGAAGGCACACATCCCCATGAGTATTGGAACCTTACAGGAGTGTCCTGGCATCACTGGGCTCACATCAGAAATCGTGGGGAGCCCAGCAGTTAGAGCCTGACGCAAGAGGGCCCTCATCACCTTGGAGAGGAGGGTACAAGAAGGCTCCAACTGCCACCAGAAGTCCGACGTCACCAGGGCAACGGGAGCAAGCCAGGCAGGAGTTACCTCACAGCAGAGGGCCCACCTCACAGAAGAGTGAGGAACCCAGCCAGGATCAGACTCTCACCAGAGGGCCCACATCACCAAGGGGATCTGATCCAGGCAGGAGTGGCCTCACACCAGTGTGGCCAAATCATAGAAAGGTGAGGAACCCAGAACATGTGGCCTAAACAAGAGGACCCACATCTCCAAGGGGCTCGGAGTGAGGCAGGCAGGAGGAGCCTCAAAACAGAGGACCCATAGAATAAAAAAGGTGAGGAATCCCGCAGTTGGAACCTCCTAGCATGCAGCAAGGAGCAGCGAGGCTATGGGGTCCCGGCCGTTGTGAACTCACAACAGAGGACCCTCATCATGAAACTGTGAACAACACAGCTGTTGGGACCACAGAACAGAAGGCCCACATTCCCATGGGGTTGGGAACCTGGCAGGAGTGTACTCGCACCACAGGGCACACATCAGAAAATTTTGGGAGCCCAGGAGTTAGGGCCTGACGCCAGACGGCCCTAATTACCGAGGGGAGCAGACTCCTAGAAGGCACCAACTCCCACCTGAGGGCCCACGTCTCCAAGGTGATGTGCGTTAGCCAGGCAGGAGTGACCTCACAGCAGAGGGCCTATGTCACAGAAGGGGGAGGAACCCAGCCAGGATAAGACTCTCACCAGAGGGCCCACATCACCAAGGGGATCAGAACCAGGCAGGAGTGGCCTCACACCAGTGTGGCCAAATCGTAGAAAAGTGAGGAACCCAGAACATATGGCCTAAACCAGAGGACCCACATCAACAAGGGGCTCAGAGTGAGGCAGGCAGGAGGTGTCTCAAACAGAGGGCCATAAAATAAAAAAGGTGAGGTAACCCGCAGTTGGAACCTCCCAGCAGGCGGCAAGGAGCAGCGAGGCTATGGGATCCCGGCCGGTGTGAACTCACAACAGAAGGCCCTCATCACAAAACTGTGAACAACCCAGCGGTTGGGACCACAGAGAAGAAGGCCCACATTCCCATGGGGTTGGGAACCTGGCAGGAGTGTACTCCCACCAGAGGGCACACATCAGAAAAGTATGGGAGCCCAGGAGTTAGGGCCTGACGTCAGAGGGCCCTCATTACCGAGGGAAGGAGACTCCCAGCAGGCACCAACTCCCAAATGAGGGCCCACGTCGCCAAGGCGGGGTGTGCCAGCCAGGCAGGATTGACCTCAGAGAAGAGGGCCCACCTCACAGAAGTGTGAGGAACCCAACCAGGATCAGACTCTCACCGGAGGGCCCACATCACCAAGGGGATGGGAAGCAGGCAGGCGTGTCCTCACACCAGTGGGGCCACATCAGCCAAAGGTGAGGAACCCAGCACATGTGGCCTCAAACCAGAGGACACACATCACCAAGGGGCTAGGAATGAGGCAGGTGTCTGGAGGGGCACACTTAACTCTAATTTCCCACCAGGAAGTGGAATGAACCAAAGTCTCAGAGTTCCGTGCCGGACACTGATTATGGCCTGAAGCAACCCTGCGGTTCTGTGACCAGTTTTCAAGGAAACGAGTTAAGAAAGAAAATCACGGGCACTGTAATTCACAAACCTGCAGAGTTATAAATGACAGCTATGGTCTAAAAATATATTGAAGGAAGGCTGCGAAGAGGACTTGAAAGTGGGGCAGAATTTCAGGAAAACGATTTCAGGGGGTAGACTGGAATTGCATTTAAAGCATAGGAAAAGAGGCAGAACGACGACAATGATGCACTTGGCCAAAAAGGGCGTATGCGTTTTTTCCTGAATATATTCAGGAAAAAGGGCATACGCCCTTTTTGGCCATCCAAGCAAGCGTGTAAAGGAAATCTGCACTACAATGAAGTCTCACTGCCCCCCGGTCAAAAGGGCCACCTGAAAAAAGTGTAAAATCCAGAAAGGCAGCACAGACCATGGAGAAGAGGGAGCCTTGTTATGCTGATGGGCGGGATGTAATTTGCCAACAGCCACTCTGCAGAAGTGTATGGTGTTTCCTCAAACACCTAAAAAACCAAGCAACGGAGCCTACAGCACTTCCACTTATGGTCCTATAGCTTAGTGAAATTAAAATCAAAAACACACAGCCACCCCAAAGTTTCGGAAACAAAACACAATGACAGTGAAAGAGACAGCAATTCTTAAATAATTGATTCAGGGCTTGTGATGAAACCTGGATTTACCACATCTACACCCAGAGCAGGGTGAGGCATAAGGCTGGACACTTCGAACTGATAGCATTGGTGAGGTTCGGTGAGCAAATTCAGACCCTTTTTAGTCATACTGCATGGTACCCATTCCATGGGTCAATAATCTCCAGGTTTAAGGAATTCTTCCTTCAGCTAAAACATGCATGGGAAACCCAGAGTATTGTCCACTGTGAGACTGGGAAACCATTTTAAATGGCTCTCAGGTTTCGTTCCCTGGTACTCGGGTTCACCATTCCAGATGCTTTACTAACCCTCTACCCACTTGGAGAGTCAGTGCCTTTAACCTCCTGTTTGGCACAGTTTGCAATTTCTGCACAAGATGAACAGGAATAGGGAGAACCAATGAGAGACTAGCTGTAGGTGTCTCCACGGGCAAATTGAATGCTCATTTCTCACCAGAAAGAGGAATTTACCAAAGGCTCAGCGTGCCGTGCCGAAACCAGATTACGGCCTGAAGCAATCCTGCGGTTTTGCGGCCAGCTCACAAGAAAGCATGTTGAAGAAAGGAGCTCAGGGACACTGTATTTAACAAACCTGCAGAGTTATTAATGACAGGTATCATACAAAAATATATTGAAGTAAGGCTGCGAGGAGGACTTGAAAGCGGGGCAGTATTCCTGGAATATGATTTCAGGACGTAGACGGGAAGTGCTCTGAAAGCATAGGAGAAGAGGCAGATCCTGGACAATGATGCACTTGGTCAAAATGTGCATATGCGTTTTTTCCAGGGCCCTCATTAAAGAGGGTAGGAGGCTCCCAGAATGTTTTAGTGGCCAACAGAGGGCCCACATCATCAAGGCGACGTGAGCCAGCCAGGCAGGAGTGACCTCACATCAGAGGGCCCACCTCACAGAAGGGTAAGGAACCCAGCCAGGATCAGACTCTCACCAGAGTGCCCACATCAGCAAGGGGCTGTGAACCAGGCAGGAGTGTCATCACACCCGTGGGGCCATATCATCAAAAGTTGAGGTAACAAGAAAATGTGGCCTCAAACCAGAGGACCCACATCACCATGGGTCTTGGAGCGAGGCAGGCAGGATTAACCTCACAACACATGGCCCATTGTATAAAAAAGGTGAGGAATCCAGCAGTTGGAACATCCCAGCAGGCGGCCCAGAGCACCGAGGCTATGGGATCCAGGCAGTGATGAACTCACAACAGAGGGCCCTCATCATGAAACTGTGAGCAAACCAGCCGTTGTGACCTCAGAGCACAAGGCCCACATCCCCATGGGGAAGGGAACCAAGTAGGAGTGTCATCGCACCAGTGGGCACACATCAGAAAATGTGGGGAGCCCAGCAGTTAGGGCCTGACACCAGAGGGCTCTCATCACCGAGGAGAGGAGGCTCCCAGCAGGCTCCAACTGCTACCAGTGGGCCGCCGTCGCCAATGCGGGGTGTGCCAGCCAGGCAGGAGTGACCTCAGAGCAGAGGGCCCACCTCACAAAAGTGTGAGGAACCCAAGGAGGATCAGACTCTCACCAGAGGGCCCACATCACCAAGAGAATGGGAACCAGGCTGGAGTGTCCTCACACCAGTGGGACCTCATCAACGAAATGTGAGTGACCCAGCACACGTGGCCTCAAACCAGAGGACACACATCACCAAGGGGCTGGGAGTGAGGCAGGCAGGAGGAGTCTCAAAACAGAGGGCCCATAGAAGAAAAAAGGTGAGGAATCCCGCAGTTGGAACCTCCCAGCAGGCGGCCAGGAGCAGCGAGGCTATGGGATCCAGACCTGACTGAACTCAAAACAGAGGGCCCTCATCATGAAACTGTGAGCAACCCAGGCTTTGGGACCTCAGAGCAGAAGGCCCACATTCCTATGTGGTTGGGAACATGGCATAAGTGTACTCGCACCTCAGGGCACACATCAGAGAATTTTGGGAGCCCAGAAGTTAGGGTCTGACGCCAGAGGGCCCTCATTACCAAGGGGAGGAGACTCCAAGCAGGCACCAACTCCCAACTGAGGGCCCATGTCGACAAGGTGACGTGTGACAGCCAGGCAGGAGTGACCTCACAGCAGAGGGCCTACCTCACAGAAGGGTGAGGAACCCAGCCAGGATAAGACTCTCACCAGAGGGCCCACATCACCAAGGGGATCAGAACCAGGCAGGACTGTCTTCACACCAGGGTGACCACATCATAGAAAGGTGAGGAAACCAGCACATGAGGCCTAAACCAGAGGACCCACATCTCCAAGGGGCTCGGATTGAGGCAGGCATGAGTAGCCTCACAACACAGGGCCAATAGAATAAAAAAGGTGAGGAATCCTGCAGTGGGAACCTCCCAGCAGGCGGCCCAGAGCACCGAGTCTATGTGATCCAGGCTGCAGTGAACTCACAGCAGAGGGCCCACATCATGAAACTGTGAGCAACCCAGCCATTGGGACCTCAGAGCAGAAGGCCCACATCCCCATGGGGATGGGAACCTCGCAGGAGTGTCCTCGCACCACTTAGCACGTATCAGAAAATGTGGGTACCCAGCAGTTAGGGCCTGACGCAAGAGGGCCCTCATCACCGAGGGGAGGAGGCTCCCAGCATGCTCCAACTGCCACAAGAGGGCCGATGTTGCCCAGGCGGGGTGTGCCAGCCAGGCAGGAGTGACCTCACAGCAGAGGGCCCACCTCACAGAAGGGTGAGGAACCCAGCCAGGATCAGACTCTCACCAGAGAGCCCACATCTTCAAGGGGATAGGAAACAGGCAAGAGTGTCCTCACACCAGTGGGGCCACATCATCGAAAGGTGAGGGACCCAGCACACGTGGCCTCAAACCAGAGGACACACATCACCAAGGGGCTGGGAGTGAGGCAGGCAGGAGGAGTCTCAAAACAGAGGGCCCATAGAAGAAAAAAGGTGAGGAATCCCGCAGTTGTAACCTCCCCGCAGGTGGCCAGGAGCAGCGAGGCTATGGGATCCAGGCCGGAGTGAACTCACACCAGAGGGCCCTCATCATGAAACTGAGCAACCCATCGTTGGGACCTCAGAGCAGAAGGCCCACATTCCCATGGTGTTGGGAACCTGGCAGGAGTGTACTCGCACCACAGGGCGCACATCAGAAAATTTTGGGAGGCCAGGAGTTAGGGCCTGACGCCAGAGGGCCCTCATTACCAAGGGGAGGAGACTCGCAGCAGGCACCAACTCCCACGAGAGAGCCGACGTCGTCAAGGCGGGGTGGGCCAGCCAGGCAGGAGTGACCTCAGAGAAGAGGGCCCACCTCTCAGAAGTGTGAGGAACGCAGCCAGGATCAGACTCTCACCGGAGGGTCCACATCACCAAGGGGATGGGAACCAGGCAGGAGTGTCCTCACACCAGTGGGGCCACATCAGCCAAAGGTGAGGAACCCAGCACATGTGGCCTCAAACTACAGGACACACATAACCAAGGGGCTGGGAGTGAGGCAGGTGTCCGGAGGGGCACATTTAACTCTAGTTTCCCACCAGGAAGAGGAATTAACCAAAGGCTCAGAGTGCCGTGTCGGACCCTGATTATGGCCTAAAGCAAACCTGCGGTTCTGTGGCCAGCTTTCAAGGAAACGAGTTAAGAAAGGAAATCACGGGCACTGTAATTCACAAACCTGCAGAGATATAAATGACAGCTATTGGCAAAAATATATTGAAGTAAGTCTGCAAAGAGGACTTGAAAACGAGGCAGAATTGCAGGAATCATATTTCAGGAGGTAGATTGGAATTGCATTTAAAGCATGTGAAAAGCGGCAGATCTTTGACAGTGATGCACTTGGACAAAAGTGCGTAAACATTTTTTCCTGAATATATTCAGGAAAAAACGCATATGCCCTTTTTGACCAACCAAGCACTCCAGCAATGGAAATCCGCACTACAATGAACTCTCATTTCCCATTCGTCAAAAGGGCCATCTGAAAAAAGTGTGAAATCCAGAAAGGCAGCACAGGCCATGGAGAACAGGGAGCCTTGTTATGCTGATGGGCGGGATGTAAATTGCCAACAGCCACTCTGGAGAAGTGTATGGTGTTTCCTCAAAAACCTAAAAAACAAAGCAACTGAGCCTACGGCATTACCACTTATGGTCCTCTAGCTTAGGGAAATTAAAATCAAAAACACACCGCCACCCCAAAATTTCTGTTTACGGCTCTGTTACAAGAACCTCGTCTACGGTACAAGTTAAATATCCCAGAAAGCGAAAAATGGATAAAGAAGTGTGGTACATACGTACAATGGAATATCACACACTAATGAAATCTATTTCATCAGGCCCGTCGTGGCATAATGAGTGGATTCAGGTACGATGATTCTAAGTGAAATATGTCACACAGAAAATGAAACATCATAAGATATCACTAATACACGGAATGTAAACTTGGCTACACATGAACTGAATTACAAAACAGAACAGGTTCTCAAATTTAGAAAACCACCTTATGCTTGCTTAACGAGAAAAGTGAGTTGGGGTGCTGCATTAAACCAGAGATAGAAATTAGCACAGATACCTTTCCATAAGCCAAATATGTAATAGTCAAGACCTACTACTTGCTCAACGAAATGGACTAAACACCCCATATTCAACGCCTAGGAATACACCTGACTAGTAACTATTTTCAAACCCATGGATTTATATGTCTCCATAAGAGACCCAAGTGTGTGTACAGTGGCATGAATGCAGTAGAGAAAATCTGATAAATCCCATTATCAAAATGAATTACAAAAACAAAACACAATGACAGTGAAATAGAGGGCAATTCTTAAATAATTCATTCAGGGCTTGTGATGCAACCTGGATTTACCACATCTACACCCAGAGCTGGGTGAGACATAAGGCTGGACACTTCGGGCTGATAGCATTGGTGAGGTTCGGTGAGCAAACGCAGACCCTTTGAAGTCATACTGCATGGTATCCATTCCATGGGTCCCAACTCTCCAGGTTTAAGGGATTCTTCCTTCAACTAAAACATGCATGGGAAACCCAGAGTATGGTCCACCGTGTGATTGGGAAACGTTGTCAAATGCATCTCAGTTTTCGAACCCTGGTACTCGGGTTCACCATTCCAGACGCTTTACTAACACTCTCCCCACTTGGAGAGTCAGTGCCTTTAACCTCCTGTTTGGCACAGTTTGCAATTTCTGCGCAAGATGAACAGGAATAGGGAGAACCAATGAGAGACTAGCTGTAGGTGTCTGCACGGGCAAATGGAATGCTCATTTCCCACCAGGAAGAGGAATTAACCAAAGGCTCAGCGTGCCCTGCTGGAAACAGATTAGGGCCTGAAGCAATCCTGCGGTTTTTCGGCCAGCTCACAAGAAAGCGAGTTGAAGAAAGCAGCTCAGGGGCACTGTAATTCACAAACCTGCAGAGTTATGAATGACAGCTATCGTCCAAAACTATATTGAAGTAAGTCTTCGAAGAGGACTTGAAAGCGGGGCAGAATTTCAGGAAAACGATTTCAGGGGGTAGACTGGAATTGCACTTAAAGCATAGGAAAAGAGGCAGAATGTCGACAATGATGCACTTGGCCAAAAAGGGCGTATGCGTTTTTTCCTGAATATATTCAGGAAAAAACGCATACGCCCTTTTTGGCCAACCAAGCCGGCATGTAAAGGAAATCTGCACTACAATGAAGTCTCTCTGCCCCATGGTCAAAATGGCCATCTGAAAAAAGTGTAAAATCCAGAAAGGCAGGACAGGTCATGAAGAACAGGGAGCCTTGTTATGCTGATGGGCGGGATGTGAATTGCCAACAGGCACTCTGGAGAATTGTATGGTGTTTCCTGAAACACATAGGAAACAAAGCAACACAGCCTATGGCACTTCCACTTATGGTCCTATAGCTTAGGGAAATTAAAATCAAAAACACACAGCCACCCCAAAATTTGGGACGGCTCTGTTTACAAGAACCTCGTCTACGGTACAAGTTAAATATCCGAGAAAGCAAAAAATGCATAAAGAAGTTGTGGTACGCACATACAATGGAATATCACTCAGCAATGAAATCTACGTCATCAGGCCCATAGCGGCATAATGAGTGGATTCAGGTACGATGATTCTACGAGAAATAAGTCACACAGAAAAAGAAACATCATAAGATATCACTAATAAACGGAATGTAAACTTGGCTACACATGAACTGAATTACAAAACAGAACAGGGTCTCAAATTTAGAAAACCTACTACTGCTTGCTTATGGGGAAAGGTGAGTTGGGGTGCTGCATAAAATCAGAGATTGAAATTAGCACAGATACCGTTAAATAAGCCAAATATATAATAGACAAGACCTACTACTTGCTCAACGAAATGGTCTCAACACCACATATTCAATGCCTGGGAAGATACCTGACAAGTAAGAATCTTAAAACCCATGGATTTATATGTCTCCATAAGGAAATCAAGCGTGTGTACAGCGGCCAAAACGCAGCAGTGAAAATCCAATAAATCCCATTATCAAAATAAATTTCAAAAACAAAACACAATGACAGTGAAATAGAGAGCAATTCTTAAATAATTCAATCAGGGCTTGTGATGCAACCTGGATTTACCACATCTACACCCAGAGCTGTGTGAGTCATAAGGCTGGACTCTTCAGGCTGATAGCACAGGTGAGGTTCGGTGAGCAAATGCAGACCCTTTGAAGTCGTACAGCATGATACCCATTCCATAGGTCCCAACTCTCCAGGTTTAAGGAATTCTTCCTTCAGCTAAAACATGCATGGGAAACCCAGAGTATGGTCCACCGTGTGATTGGGAAACGTTTTCAAATGCATCTAAGGTTTCAAACCCTGGTACTCGGGTTCACCATTCCAGACGCTTTACTAACACTCTCCCCACTTGGAGAGTCTGTACCTTTAATGTCCTGTTTGGCACAGTTTGCAATTTCTGCGCAAGATGAACAGGAATAGGGAAAACCAATGAGAGACTAGCTGTAGGTGTCTGCACGGGCAAATTGAACGCTCATTTCCCACCAGGAAGACGAATTAACCAAAGGCTCAGCGTGCCCTGCCGGAAACAGATTAGGGCCTGAAGCAATCCTGCGGTTTTGCAGCCAGCTCACAAGAAAGCGAGTTGAAGAAAGGAGCTCAGGGGCACTGTAATTCACAAAACTGCAGAGTTATGAATGACAGCTATCGTCCAAAAATGTACTGAAGTAAGTTTTCGAAGAGGACTTGAAAGCGGCGCAGAATTTAAGGAAAACGATTTCAGGGGGTAGACTGGAATTGCACTTAAAGCATAGGAAAAGAGGCAGAATGTCGACAATGATGCACTTGGCCAAAAAGGGCGTATGCGTTTTTTCCTGAATATATTCAGGAAAAAACGCATACGCCCTTTTTGGCCAACCGAGCAAGCGTGTAAAGGCAATATGCACTACAATGAAGTCTCCCTGCCCCCCGGTCAAAAGGGCCATCTGAAAAAGTGTAAAATCCAGAAAGGCAGGACAGGTCATGGAGAACAGGGAGCCTTGTTATGCTGATGGGAGGGATGTAAATTGCCAACAGCCACTCTGGAGAAGTGTATGGGGTTTCCTGAAACACGTAGGAAACAAAGCAACAGAGCCTATGGCACTTCCACTTATGGTCCTATAGCTTAGGGAAATTAAAATCAAAAACACACAGCCACCCCAAAGTTTGGGACGGCTCTGTTTACAAGAACCTCGTCTACGGTACAAGTTAAATATCCCAGAATGTGAAAAATGGTTAAAGAAGTTGTGGTACGTACGTACAACGGAATATCACTCACCAATGAAATCTATGTCATCAGGCCCGTCGCGGCATATTGAGTGGATCCAGGTACGATGATTCTAAGTGAAATAAGTCACACAGAAAATGAAACATCATAAGATATCACTAATACACGGAATGTAAACTTGGCTACACATGAACTGAATTACAAAACAGAACAGGGTCTCAAATATAGAAAACCAACTTATGCTTGCTTATGGGGAAAGGTGAGGTGGGGTGCTGCATAAAACCAGAGATAGAAATTAGCACACATACCTTTCCATAAGCTAAATATGTAATAGTCAAGACCTACACCTTGCTCAAAGAAATGGACTAAACACACCATATTCAACTCCTAGGATTACACATGACTGGTAAGAATCTTCAAACCCATGGATTTATATGTCTGCGTAAGAGAATCAAGTGTGTGTACAGCTGCATGAACGCAGCAGTGAAAATCCGATAAATCCCATTATCAACATAAATATCAAAAACAAAACACAATGACATTGAAATAGAGAGCAATTCTTAAATAATTCATTCAGGGCTTGTGATGCAACCTGGAATACCACATCTACACGCAGAGCTGGGTGAGACATAAGGCTGGACACTTTGGGCTGAAAGCATTGGTGAGGTTCGGTGAGCAAACGCAGACCTCTTGAAGTCATACTGCATGGTACCCATTCCAAGGGTCCCAACTCTCCAGGTTTAAGGGATTCCTCCTTCAGCTAAAACATGCATGGGAAACCCAGAGTATGGTCCACCGTGTGATTGGGAAACGTTTTCAAATGCATCTCAGTTTTCGAACCTGGTTCTCGGGTTCACCATTCTAGACGCTTTACTAACACTCTCCCCACTTGGAGAGACAGTGCCTTTAACCTCCTGTTCGGCACAGTTTGCAATTTCTGCGCAAGATGAACAGGAATAGGGAGAACCAATGAGAGACTAGCTGTAGGTGTCTGCACGGGCAAATGGAAAGCTCATTTCCCACCAGGAAGAGGAATTAACCAAAGGCTCAGCATGCCCTGCCGGAAACAGATTAGGGCCTGAAGCAATCCTGCGGTTTTGCGGCCAGCTCACAAGAAAGCGAGTTGAAGAAAGGAACTCAGGGGCACTGTCATTCACAAACCTGCAGAGTTATGAATGACTGCTATCGTCCAAAAATATATTGAAGTAAGTCTTCGAAGAGGACTTGAAAGCGGGGCAGAATTTCAGGAAAACGATTTCAGGGGGTAGGCTGGAATTGCACTTAAAGCATAGGAAAAGAGGCAGAATGTCGACAATGATGCACTTGGCCAAAAAGGGCGTATGCGTTTTTTCCTGAATATATTCAGGAAAAAACTCATACGCCCTTTTTGGCCAACCAAGCAAGCATGTAAAGGAAATCTGCACTACAATGAAGTCTCACTGCCCGCCGCTCAAAAGGGCCATCTGAAAATAGGGTAAAATCCAGAAAGGCAGGACAGGTCATGGAGAACAGGGAGCCTTGTTATGCTGATGGATGGGATGTAAATTTCCAACAGCCACTCTGGAGAAGTGTATGGTGTTTCCTGAAACACATAGGAAACAAAGCAACACAGCCTATGGCACTTCAACTTATTGTCCTATTGCTTATTGAAATTAAAATCAAAAACACACAGCCACCCAAAGTTTGGGACGGCTCTGTTTACAAGAACCTTGTCTATGGTAAAAGTTAAATATCCCAGAAAGCAAAAAATGGATAAAGAAGTTGTGCTACGTACGTACAATGGAATATCACACAACAATGAAATCTACGTCATCAGGCCCATAGCGGCATAATGAGTGGATTCAGGTACGATGATTCTACGAGAAATAATTCACACAGAATATGAAACCTCATAAGATATCACTAATACACGGAATGTAAACTTGGCTACACATGAACTGAATTACAAAACCGAAAAGGGTCTCAAATTTAGAAAACCAACTTATGCTTGCTTATGGGGAAAGTTGAGTTGGGGTGCTGCATAAAACCAGAGATTGAAATTAGCACAGATACCGTTCCATAAGCCAAATATATAATAGACAAGACCTACTC